>NC_137459.1:60768212-61368212 GCF_964235325.1 Thermobia domestica
TTCGCCTTAACACATCACCTCTAACAGGTCGAAGCTGCGGTCGCTGCCTGATCGTTGTCAACCCAGATAATAAACTTGATTACAAACTCAAGTGCCTCTTTTAAATTTAGAAATCATTGTTAATTTCTTGAGTTTGAAGTCTGCAGCACATCAGCGGCCATAAAAGTCAGCCTGATCGTAATGTTTATAGGAGAGATATTGTGTATAGTTTGAAAGATCGCCAAGTTTTATTCAACGTCTGATTTATACAATAAAAAGGTAAAAATACAACATTTAGTAAAGACTCCTTTGACTCTAACAAGGGAGGGTCACGAAGTGGCTCCGCTGTGATCCGAACGAGACAATTGTGTTTGCATTTGATATGTTATAATTAGACGAATCCCAAAGTGATATGTGCCACCGGGCAGAGTGTTGTGAGTTACAACATATTTTGTAATGTAAAATCTACAAAGCTGGCAGAATAGTTTGAACCGGGTCATTTGTTCGGAAACGGTTGGATAAATGGAAAGCTCGGTGAACACATATCAAATCATTTTCTAGGTCACACATTTTGGGATAAAAAAAGTTTGCCCCAGGATCGCCCGCAGGGTCTCAGACGAAGTCCAACTCAAAATTTTCAAATGGCAAGCAGAGTTAAGTAGTACATCGTTTGAAAGCTGTTGTATAATTTTAAAAAAATGGATCAAATCTCTACTCTCTACCTAGTACAACCCTGTGCAAAATGGCAGCGGGTCAAAATGTAAACCTTGAATCCAAGATGGCCGCTTAAAACGTGTTATTCATACCAGTATCAATCTAAATCTCTGTTTTTCTCTATTATGTATTTAGAAACAATAGAAAGACTAAAGAACAACTGAATTTCGATCCACTTCAACTATTATTTCATTCCGTAACAACATATATATGCTTTGTTCCTAATGCACGTTCGTCACGGTTCTCTTGATATATTTTACCTGAATAAAACGAATATGTGATGAACACACAACTCTGACTTCCTATTTCTACTGTTATGCAAAAGTTGAATCCTTCGGGTATTTTTCTAATTCTGTCATACGTAGTTCACACATAAATGACTTGCTGCACTCGTCTGGTTGGGGGCTCTATTGTAACGTATTCATGATGGTTAGATTTGTATGCCATTCGTTGGTTTGATCGCAATATTTCAAGCAAAACAGAATATACAAAATAAATAAATAAATAAATAAATAAATAAATAAATAAGCAGTCATTTGCAAGATTGGCGAGCAATACCAAACAACGTGTAAATCATTTCAGTGCATCGAGCTGCGCAAACTTTGTTCCTTTGCCACAACATTCCAAGAAATGGCATATTTATATACAAACTCATTTTTCACGCTGGCCGAGGATTTTTCAATTGTTTTTCTTTAAATTTTGACCCGACGCTATTTTGCACAGGGTTGTCGTAGAGAACAGAGACTTCCTCCATTTTGTTTCATTTTCAACATCTGTCAAACTATGTGCTATTTAACCTCCCTTGCCATTTGAAAATTTTGAGTTGGACCCCATCTGGGACCCTGCGGGAGACTCTGGGGCAAAATTTTTCCATAAAAAAATGCATCCTTCAAAATGGTGGGATATGTGTTCGCCGAGTTTTCCATTTACCCAACCGTTTCTGAATAAATGACTCAATTGAAACTATTCTGCCAGGTATTTTTTTGTAGCTTTTACATTACAAAATATGTTGTAACTCACGATATCCCGCCCGGTGGCACGTGTAACTTTGGGATTCGTCTAGTTCAGGCCTGTCCATGAATTGGCTCCCGGAGCCAAAGCGTGAGCGGGCACGAGCGAAGATAAGAACAGGTGAGCACAGGTGCTGCTAGCTTCGCTTCTTCCACTGCATCCGATAAGTGTTGCCAACCACACATGATGGCAAAAAAACTATGACCAAGCCTGGCCAGAAATTCGCACGATGATAAGCATTGAGCAGACGCAAGCGTGAAATGTGCAGGTGTGCTCTCCCCCTCCCCATTTCGAAAGCAGTGACGCGAAAACACTGCAGGAAATAAAATTGGTACGTTTTTTGGTTGAGGAAGACGCATGATAGAGGTTACAGTTAGCGTTGAAGTAACTAACAAATGAACAAGAAAGAAAGAAAGAAAGAAACTAATATTAAACATGTCATCTTACAGACGTAAAAACGACTGCAAAAATCGGAAACGAATTGTTTCAGACCTTTTTAGCTTGCTTACACAATTCGTGACGTTGTATTACATTAGCACTCGGTCTGTAATTTGTCATTCGCTTCACGTTTGCTAAGTTGTAAACGCCTTTCGTTGCTAGATTGATAGGAGAACGACGGGAGGTTGAAAATAATAATAATAATAATAATAATAATAATAATAATAATAATAATAATAATAATAATAATAATAATAATAATAATACGCATTATTATTATTATTATTATTATTATTATTCGGACCAAAGAGGGATGAAAATGGGGATTGGAGGAAATTCATAACTAGGAATTGCATAGTTTATACCGCTCACCTAACATTATTAGGGTTATGAAGTGTAGAAGGCTCAGGTGGGCAGGCCATGTAGCCAGAATGGAAGAAATTAGAAACGCTTTCATAATTTTAACTGAAAACCCAATTGGAAGAAGACCACTAGGAAGACCTAGGCGTAGATGGGAAGACAATATTAAGATGGATCTTGCAGAAATAAGAGTACAGAGTAGAAACTGGATCCAGTTGGCTAAGGACATAAGTTAGTGGAAATATTTTGTAAACGCGGCATTGAACCTTCGGGTTCCATAGACCATAGAGTTAGTTAGTTATTATTATCTAAAAGAAATGTTCAAATGTTGTTAAGAGACAATTACACAGAAGAACCGAGTTTCGACCAAACACTAATTTGCCGGAAGGAAATTCCAGTGCAGTCCAGCCTACTTTAAGCGTTATCCGTGCAACCCACGTTTCATGTTCAAGACATTGGGAATAATTGTTCGTATCATTGAGTTGGAACGTTTCCTTTTGAATTTACGCTATTACAGTAGACCTACGCTATTACAGTAGGCCTACAACATTGTGACTTTCAAAATCAGTCAGTAACTATCGAAGAAAGACAAGCGTGTAGCTTCAGTCGTTGAAATGATTTAACATTCTTTTTCACTTTTAACAAGCCACCGGCAAGCAACCAGCCAGGGACAATACATTTTTCCTTATTAAAAAGACACTCCTTGTTAAAAAAAAAAACAAAAAAAAAACTAATTGCAGTCACTAACGGTCACACTTAAAAATGGAAAATCTCTTTGGCTCTATTAATATTTTGTTTGATTCTTTGCGATCAAAGTAACTTTAAAAGTGGAGTAAGAAATACTATTCTTCCTATTGATAGTGCAATAGTGGCTTCTAATCTCCACAACCAACCCCTTGCTAAGCCTATTCGTACACACATACATGCATAAGCTAATTTTCTGGAGATATACTTAGATAATTACAAACAAGTGCTACAGTTTTTTCTTATCAACAGATTATCTCTTTTCCTAAAAAGCGAAACAACATAATATAACAAACCCACACTCGGATATAACAAACCCACATCCCTCTTTAACAAAAGGAAAGAAAAAAGAAGAAAAGGAACGTACATAGTTTATCATTTGATTGCTGTTACAAGTTTGTATTGTCTATAGTTAACGGTTACCACATTGTAAAAAAACACTTTACACTAAATGGCAATCAGTTACCATACATACTTTTTTTTTTGGTAAGCTAGTGATTACCGCCAAGGTTGACAACACTTCCGCTCCTCTAAGGACAAAACCCGAAGATCCACGAAGCACGAACAATGGTATTTGCTCGTAGAATGCTCGTGAGCGTTCACGAGGAGAGTTTCCACTATCTGCTCGCCGTGGGCAGGGCTGGTCTAGTTATAATATAGGGTGGGTGCGCTATGTATGGAATACGTTTCTAATGTGAAATACTAGACTATTTTGTCTGCTATGTGCTGCCACCGACTAGACTTTACTTAAACTTGTACATAGTGACGCCTTCAGTCTGGGCATGAGTGGTTTGCTGCCGAATGATAACATAACATTTTATTTAGTTGCAGAATATTTTTGGAAGAACTTGAGTTTTTCGGGCGTATACTCCCGGGCTGCTGAACTTACTCAAAAAGGCAAATATTCTTGTTGAGTTTGTGATATTTAGATTACGTATATAGTGTGCCGTAAGGGCATAAAGATTCAGTACACAGTGAATCACGTAAGCGTTGTTAGGAAGAGAACTATCCAAAATGGAGATTTTCCTAATATGAAATACTAGCAGGATCCTAATATGGAATATTCCTAAATAAGTTAATACGTATGTGAACTAGAAGTAAAGAAGAATAACAGAATTGTAAGTTATATTAGACCTGACATATTATTTTAGACCAAGCGTCAGCGAACGTCTCCTAATCGAGACGTTTGCATTTGTGTTGTCTGTCTGTCTGTGTGTCTCGAGATAACTCCTGAACGTGTGAACTGATTGGAATGAAACTTTCACAGAATCTTTATTGGTTCAAATGTCCGAAATGCCATGTCGTCTACAGTGCAAAGTAAAGAGAACAGCACGATAGTACCGATGGAAGTAGTGAGTCTTCTACCAGAACTATAGCCACAACATCGCAATACACGTGGTCTAAAACCAGGTGAGGCGAAAGTAGTTACGAGCACTCCACATAAAAATGACTTAGAAACTGCGTCTACTTTATCACAACTGGCCTTTAAATCATCATTGCAAGTAGTTAAAACAAACGTTTAGTTTTTCAAGCCCCGCCCAAGAAAATCCAACCGAAACAGCCAAAGAGAAACATATCAAGCCACTACAAATCAGGAAGTTAATCCGAAGAGTCAGTGAGTGACTTGAACGAAGATAGTGACAGTTTAAATGATCCTACTGATGATAATGTTGATGAGGAATGTGAACATTGTGGTAAATTGTGTTCGCTTAGTGCAGTGGAGAGGAATTGGTTAAAACGCCCAGTTTGTAAAGGATGGTTCCACGAAATATGTCCCATGAAAGGTGGAAAAAAAATATGTTCGTGGCCATTGTTTTGTAAAGTGAAACTAGAATCAAAATTTGGATGCCTAGAGACATACTAATCCAGCATGTTTGAATTTTTGTTTCTTTTATATACCTAGGTAGTTTCTTTTTACTTTATTTGGCGCGCGTAGTTTGATTTCCCAACTATTTTATTTTATTATTTTTATTATTGATTGTATCTAGTAAACATGATTATTCGAAGATAAAATATATTATAGCTACTCCAAAAGTTAAAATAAAGTAGCTATTATAGCCTATGACAGCAATTTACAAATATAGGCCTAGTAATGAATAAGTCGAGTCAAGTTCGATAATTATCTTTGTACTATGTAAAAGTCTGGTATTTCTGCTGTTTTATGTTTTAATTATCTTAAGAATGTTATGTAATGTTTGTTTACTTATAGACCTACCAAGTATGTTATATTGGCTACAGTGCCTACAATGCAACAATTAGATACTTCGAGCATGGGCACGATCCCTGCTTAGATCGCTCATATTGAGAGAGTTTTCCCCAGTTTCCCTCAGTTCCATCTGACATGTGCCGGAATGGTACTTTTCCTGAGGTTAGGGCCGAGCCCTTTCAAATTCGTAGGCTTATCTTAAAGGCCGATGTGATCTCGGAGTTGGAGACTCGAACACTTCCTTTGCTCCTCTCCTTGTCGAATGTATTGCCCATGCTCGAATTATCCAAAAGTCGCACTAGAGGTAGACGCGCATATTTCATTCTAGTGTTCCATTTTAAGAAAAGGTAGTGTTCCGTATTAGGAGCGGGGTGTGCCTAATATGGGAAATGAAGTTTATTTCAATTTTGTAATATTGTAAAAAAAATAAATAACGTGGAATACACTTTCACACTTGTATTTTGTTTTGCAAAGGTACCACAAGTATTATGATTGATAATATTTTTGTTCTGGGATACGCATTTCTAACAAATGAAGAAGAAACAAAAAGTATTCCATATTCGTTGCCTTTACCTTATCAAATGCAAACACAATTGTCTCGTTCGGATCTCAGCGGAGCAACTTCGTGACCATATCTTGTAAATAATCGCACTTAGTCGTTTACTGCTTTATTGGCACTACGTTTTGTCTAGCAAATATACGAGGGGTGAAACTGGATAACTATGGTGAAACAGAACCGGCCAGTATCCGGTTGTACTATACCTAACTAGAAAATAACTGAGTCGTTTGATTGTGTAAGTAGGTCTAACTGTTCAATCTAAAAATAACTGAAATAATTTAATAAGCACATAATACTTCAAGCAGGGCTGGATCCAGGATTCTCTGAGGGGTTGCACCAATAATTACCAGTACATTTGAATTAAATTTGAGTTTTTTTTTTAAATGCCTTTAGGCATCTGTGATGTAAATGAGGAATTCCTATGGAAATGCAAAGTGTCTGCTCTTGATGAATTCTTTTCCTCCAATCTTCAGAAAATCGACTTAAACTATTGATTTTGCAAAACTCACTGCTAGCTTCTCGCTTTAGGTAGTGTATATTTACAACGAAGGGGGATGCACTTGCACCTTTGCACCTCCTAAATCCGGCCCTGACTACAAGCTATTATTCCTGTTGAGTTTATAATTCTGGAAACGCTTCAAACTAAACGATTTCTAACAATAAAATGCATAAAACAATAATAATGTTTCAACAATATTGTTAATTGTACAAACACATTTATAAAAATTAATACAATACTAGCAACAATACAATACTAGTAACTGTGATTGTCTAAAGTATCTGAAAATGACATAAAAAATTAAAGATCTTAACTAAAATAAATTCTCAAAAAAAAAAAAAAAAATACACTGACTCTAGTCCTGCTATGTATTTTTCGTGCTGTTGTTATACACATTTTATATAAATGCGTGTTTTTTTTTTCGGATTTGAATATACCTGGAAATTGCAAACGGAAATTAGGCCTATTATCAATGAGTCAATAAAACATTAAATAAGCCAATATAGGCAATATAAGTACATTTTTTTTGTGAATTTTATAAAAACACAACAACGTTTGTGTAGGTTACTACTGCTCGCTAATATATATATATATATATATATATATATATATATATATATATATATATATATATATATATATATATATATATGGGGAGTGGTCAAAAAGTTTCTGGAGTGTTGTAGTTTTAGCATTTGTGATGCAACCACAGTGAATCTTGTACAGCGCAATCCTTAGGTTGCCTAATTATAAATTTAACAATTGAAAACACGTCTTAGCAGGCAAAAAGATGAGCCTCAAAAGTAGCCGTCAAAAAAGAGATTAGAACGAACGTGAAGGCTCAGCTTCGGGATATACCAAAAAGGTACTTTCATCAGTCTTTTTAGCAATCGCAGGATCGCTAAAGCAGGTGTATGTTGTGTATTCCGAATATACCTCCTTTGAAGGCAATTCAGTAAATGTGAACTTATATTGTAGAAATAGAGAGCTATAAGAATATTTCGGGAACTTTTTTGACTGTCCCTTGTATATATATAATTAATAACGTTATTAAAAAAAATAAATTATAGAGATCTCCAAATTTTGATATTATAACAGTAAATATCATTCTGCACTTGTTCCATGCATAATTCTACAGCACTTACTACTAAAACTATATCTTCCGGAAGCCATCAAACCTTAGTTAGCGATTCTACTTTAACTTTCCCTAAATACGGGAACTGAAGCCAAATATCTCCCACCAAAACAATTAACGATTTCAACTCTTGTATACTGCAACTCACGCATGTCGTTTTGAAGAACATCAAAGAGAGATGTCGAGAAATTCTCTGCAGCAATCATCGTAGAACGTGATTTTAGTAAAGGGAGTATGGAGCATAATAAATCAATCACATAAAATCAGAAAAAAAAATGAACCTAAATTACTGCTTTTAGGTATACCAAAGACCATATGAATAGAAGAAAGAGAACCAGGAAAAGTAGACCCTTCTGACTATTGAATAGATGGTTTATATGTTTGTTCAGTCTATTGAAAAGCCAGACGTAGTTTTTTCCTCTTTTTTTTACGAAACCATGTGAGTTTGAATGAATGCTTGAAATGCCGTAAGTAGTTTATTTTACTTCTGTGATGCATTGTCGACATGAAAGTCTAATATATTCAAGACAATCCAATTTTATTTACAACTACCTCAATTTACATGGGAGTTTTAATAATAATAATAACAATAATAATAATAATAATAATAATAATAATAATAATAATAATAATAATAATAATAATAATAATAATAATAATAATAATACGTCTCTCAACAACATCAACATAATAATGATGATTTAGAGCCAGATCGTGAATATCTACCACATGAGATATACAAAAGTAGTAAATTTACATTCATTCATTTCCAGGTCTTCGAAACCGTTAAACATACAAAATAAACTACAATTGTTCTCTTTGAACCCTAAGCTGTAAATAAAATTGCAGCTTGACACAGAAGTCCTGTATAATGCAAAATCTAAGAGCCGAGAGGACTTTGAAGGCTCTTCCAACGTTCACTAGATCTCGGAAAATGTATGGCGTAGAAAGTGTATAGCAGGATAAGAGGGTGAAAAGTGCCCTTACACCGGTTGCTCTGACATTTATACCACAAAAGTATCTCATATCCAAAGATAACTTTGGCTAGAAAATCAACTTCAAATCCCTTCAAATTTCGAAGTTATTGTTGAAAATTCGAAAATAAAAAAAAAAGGTTCACATCTCCGAAATGACTTGAGTTACGAGGTTGAAATAAAGTATGAATATACTTTGCTCCAAGTGTCTTACAGAGAACACGAAACAATGTATTTTGCTCTTCATATTTCTAGCGAAAATTCGGTAAAAAGTATTCAAATTCAAATCTTTTTTGTTTCATGTTTGAGTAACCACCTTCTATTTTTCAGCATTGAAGCAGCATTAACAAAATTATAGTATACATTTGACCATTAATTGATAAATAGGTGCGACTAGGTGTAAAATGAGGGAAACTAAATTCGGGATGCTGAAGTGTCACCTGCAAGATCAGGGATGTGCACCAGTCGAGACATGTCTGGAATCTCGACTAGACTGGACTCAAATTCGAGTCGAGATTTAAGTCAAGACACACTTTGTAAAATTCGAGACGAGTCGAAACAAACGTATTTCTCGACTCGAATTTTCGAGTCGAGACTGCTCGTAAAAGTTTACACTCAACTCGAATGTCTCGAAAATTATTCTATAATTTTTAATATTATTTTAAAAACACGTACTCACTCAGAAACAGCCTTGAAACCAATTCCAACATTTATTACTTCAGAAAGGTACAGAACCATAAACCTAATAGCTGAACTTACGTGATCAAGATTTAATTTTTACATCAATTTAGAGAATTAAAACTAATAATTAGTGTCGTGATATTTGATTGTACTTCAAATATAATAATAATAATAATAATAATAATAATAATAATAATAATAATAATAATAATAATAATAATAATAATAATAATAATAATAATTGATTATCTTGTTTGTATAAAACTATTGCGATAAAGTGAACTTTATAAATTCTCTGAATGAGCAATTGGCAGTTTATAGTAATTCAGCATAGTTATAATTGGCAGGTGGGTATGTAAATTGCATTAAGTCAAAAATTAGTGTTCTAGAGAAGTCGCATTTGAAAGTTCAGACATAAATCCAAAATTCAGTTTTGGTAAAATGATTACTTGCTCTAGCTCTTCATGTTAATACGACTGTTTTTTGGATTTATATCTGAAACCCTAAACCGGATTTTTGGACTTATAAGTAAACTTTCAAATGCGACTTCTCTGGAACACTAACCTTTGACTTAACACACTTTACACACCCACCCGTCAATTATTGTGTGTGTGCACATGTGGTGCCAATTCTCTACAGCGATCTACCAAGGATTATTAATCCATACTAAGACGCGTCTCCGTTGTTATCCGTGCCAAAGGTGGACATACTGACAATTTGTAGGTAGTCATAATGTTCTGGCTGATGTGGGTGTATATTTTAACTCGTTTGTAATGTCTCGACTCGAATTTCGAGACGTCTCGTCTCGAATTCGAGTCGAGTCAAGACAGTAACTGTCGAGTCGAGACACGAGTCGAGAGAACATTTCCTCGAGGCGAGCCAAGACAGGCTTGAATCTCGACTCGACTCGACTCGTGCGCATCCCTATGCAAGATAGACAACCCGCATTACGTCATATAGGTTTTGTACGGCACAATACTCTCAGAACTCAACGCACAGATCGCTGATTTTGAGTTTCTGATATGTCACGGATGCTCATATGACAATATGGCTCGCATAATAGTGCATCTTTCAGGAACCCCATGAGAACGCTACTGTCACTGATTTTCTGTCTTCCTTAGTGCGATTTACAGAAAACAACGTTTTTGGTTATCACTATATATAATGTATCTCCGGAGGTTAAATTAATGATTTAGAGAGATACGCATTCCACGCACTGACCACGGTGCTAAGTAAGATCGAACTCTCGTTCGCGCGTTAATTATGCAGGGTCTAACTCTCCATCAGAAACACCCGCAAGATTTTTTTTCAATATTGAGAAGATGGAAAGACCGGCACAAAGCGAACTTTCATATATGCACACGTTTATCTACACAATAATTCTCGTAAACTAATTGTTATTGACGCACATTGCATATATATTTTACCGTAGTGGGTGAGTAAGCAAATCTAATACGTTTTGACAGGTATTTTGAAGGATCAAGCCGTCCCTTCAGAAAATCCAAGTGAGGACAAGGCTAATTGACCATCTTTTTCCTCGCTGCGGGCGACCATAGTGTCTACTAATGTCCTTGGAAACTCGAATATTCCTAATAGTGTACGGAAATGTTACATAAATAATTCGTGAGTTATTCACAGATTAATGTTTGCATTTTCGTATTTCATCCAGAGGGATCGGGTTCGATCTCCGATAGGAACATGGCATTTATAACTAAAACCCGTCTTTAACCTGTAGGTTTTCGTATTTTGCGTAGCATAACTGCTGAAAATGTACCGAAGGTTTGAATAAATAATGATATGAACAAAATGTATCTAGTCCAGATATTAAACATGCAACGTTTCAAACCAGAAAGAACCATGCTACTGCTAAAGCACCACGTGGTGTCAGTAAGTTACATTACCTTACAACTCCATTATATCATTCTTGTTTCCCTTTACAGTTCTTATGGGCTTTCTTAGTCGGCAAAGCAGAAACAGACGACTTTAAAGGTTCGATGTGTGTGTGTGTGTGTGTGCTTTATTCTACAACGTAAAGATGAAAAATAACATGTCAATAAATCAGGTAAACTTGCCCATCAATAGTCGTTCAGGATTTGAGAATTAAATTGTGAAGATAAACAAATGATAGTCTAGTAATAAATACTAAGTTTCATTGCAGAAGCTGACACAACGTTTCTCTTTTGATACTTTCAGAGAAAGCGCTGTAAATCCGGATGCATTTTATGTTTATTATTGAACTGTGTGTATTTCGTGCTTTGGTTAGCCGTTGAATTTACAATGTTCTGAGCAACAAAAAGCAGATGGAACTAGTTTATGTGACCGATATGCGAAGCAAAAACCGGTTGATATACAGCTTTAAAACAGCCTTGTGGTGGAATGCATTCCACAGTGCGGTTGCAAACTTCGTAAAGCACGTAGTTAGGACGAATCGAACCAGTAATCTCAATATCCACTATCTATAATATTCCTTCTCTATGGTTGCAATCAATACCCACAGTTGCAAATACAATGGAATTACGTATTGTTGCATTGTTAACTCTTCTCTGACTACGATTGTCTCAATTAAGAGCGGAAGAATAAACACAGATAAACCTTCACATACACTGGTAATCACAACTTGAGAGATTGCTTGTAGAAAGTGACACAATATAATTTAGAATTAAACAATTTACATCTGCAAGTTTGTTGTGTATTTTTAAATTTCGTTGTCACAATGATAATCTATGGTACTACTACTGGATGATCCACTGATAAGCTCTCATTTTTAGTACATTATTGATCTTTTAATAATGAAGTTACTGGGATGCTTTGAATTGCATAATGAACTATGACCCTCGCCATTTCATATTTTAACGTGGATACCAGTATTACTAGCACACCGCTGCACGCGGAGTCAAACGTTCGCGAGAAACAGTTGTAACACATCGCTTAGCACGGACAAACTCTCCTTCTTAGTTATTCTTTCCAAAATATCAAAATCACACAGTTTTCTGGCATAAACTTTCTCTTCAGAGAAATACCATCAGAAAATGGAATAACATCGGATAGGTCTGGGATTCGCGGTGACCATTCAAAATTTCCAGGACGTCCTTTAATACAGCCTTGAAAAGCCTTGGTAAGGCTCATAAAATCAAGACAAAAGTCTTCCATAGTCATTGAAACATTGCAAGATTTATGATTTATGATACATATTCCCAATATAAAACCGAAAGTTCAATCCAATATGACGGATCCAAGATGGCGGTCCGGGGGTAACATGTGTCAGATAAGTAGTACTTGATCCAATTTGTTTTGGATATGCCCACATTCATGTCCAGTTACACCTTTAAAAAAATAAATAAAAAATAAAAGCAATTTTGTGTCTGAACGTTATAGTAGTGAATGATTGAATTACGGATACATGAAGGCCCATAAATATGCAAATTACCGGTATGGGCCGCTAAAATTAGTACAATACGCATTGAGCCGCGGAGAACTTTGCATTTCAATCAATTTTGCACGAATCACGAGGGAACAAAGCGAATGTGCCTTGTTTGTCACACTTAAACAACACATCAAAGTAGGGAAAACGGGAAAAATGTAAGTTAAGAAATTACACAATGGAATGATGCACTAAATCTTTGAAAAAAAAAAAGTATTTACATTTTTTGTAAGTAAGAATAATAATTTAATGACAAAACACATCTTAATGTGCTGCCTTACTTCCTGGTTAGTCACACAATTGTAGCTTCCATACCCTTTTCACATACACAGATAGGTCTTTTATTCCTACGGCTGCATTAGTTAACAACGAACAGATAATCTTAGTGCTTTCAGTGAAGGTTTTTTTTTTTTTTTTTTTTTTTTTTTTTTTTTTTTTTTTTTAGGAACATTCCAGTGAAAAGAATGAAAAAGCAGAAGAAAGAAGTAAAGAAAACAGAACTAGCCTTAGAGCAACTCTATAGACTGTCTTTATGAAAGAACAAATCTACAAGATTAAATTATTTTGTTTGTTTCCTTGTTTGAGAATTATTGAACTTCCGAGGGAATAAAAAGAAAGTGGGAAGGTGGAAAACATCCGGAACTTCAAAGTGGATAAACTAAAACAGCTCTTCTAGATATAAAGATGGGTCTTCTTTAGTATTTGTTATTTTTGCGTATTGCGTTCCAGTGTTTTTTTTTTCTTTATATTAAAGGGGACAATGTGAAATAAATTATACTAACGAAATGAGTGGTCAAAGGATATTGCATAACACGAATGTTATAAGTACAACTTGAACCTGGAATAAACTCTAGCGAAATGTAGTAGACTATTCAACCAAGCAGACTAAATTGTAATACGGCAACACCCAATATGTAATAAAGAAATGAGTGAGTTATTTTCAAACACTAGGCATTCAATGTTGAAGCCATAAATTGTAGATCTGTATTATTATTATTATTATTATTATTATTATTATTATTATTATTATTATTATTATTATTATTATTATTATTATTATACTTTCAAACTATGTTATACAGAAGTGTCGAAAGTCATAGAACTTTGTCAATCGTAGATAGCTAAAAAAAAAAAAAAAAGTTCTTGGGACATGGGGATGGAAAGAGTTAATAAAAATACTTTTATTTTCCTGATTCATATCTTTAATTCTCCCAATCCACAATTTCTCGTCGTAAATACAGGCTACGATATCATTAGGTGCAAATGACAACACGCTATGTTTTTCATAACATCTGATTTGTGTTTGCGTCAGAGGTATAAATCTATGATATGATCTGGCAATGATAATTCTTTTACAAGTAGCAAATCTCGTATTTCTTGCTGTTTGACTGCACTTCTTCTGATGAAACATAGATAAATTGTATATCTGAGATATTATCAACACCAAGGATGTTATAAAATAGAGAATCTGCCCTTACAAAAAAATCTTGAAGCCATACGTCACAGTTTCGGCACTCCTACTCTGCCCACTCCACTCAATAAGATTGCAATGTTTTGAGCCAACAATCATGGCGGAAACGAAAGCAGTCAATCAGACGATGGTGGAAATGAGAGTAGCCAATCATACGTGCCGATGCTCGGATATATTTTGACTTCATTGATTAAATAGGATGAAGATACATATGAGCAGATTCTCTATTTTGTGACATCCTTGATCAACACAAAACCTGTACATCTGTTGGGCTGTTAAAACCGTGAATTTTACATCATTGCAACAACTTATAACTCAGAAACCACTCAAGTCCCAGTGATGCAATTTTATTCACTTGTTATTGTCTAACCGTCGTCCATTCTGTGCAAATTTGAGATTTTTCGCTTGTGTCCTGCAAAGTCTGACTCACTTGATATTACTATTACTATTGTTTGTTTATTTATTATTTATTTATTTTTAGTCAACACAACAGGCTATAACCCAATTACAGTGTTGATAATTACATAATTACTTATTCATAATGGCATATCTAAATTTTTTAGGTGACATGCAGTATCACATATATATATCCTGTTTATTGTTATTTACACACATTCTATTGCACGATGCTGTTGATCTCCAGATTGGTGATTTATCAATATATTAGTTTATTTTTTATTTTTTTTTACAGTAATAGAGGCCAATGTTTTTAAGTTGTTTTTTTTTAATTTATGAACGAACATGAAAATTCAATGAAAGACAGTCCAAAATATTTTCAGTTCCTTTCTTAATAAATAATAGATCAATCACATGACGTCTTTGTTCTAGTGTTGGAAGGTGAAAGTTCTCAAGGATGGTTTTGTAACTGTCGTAAGTAGGATAAATGTGAGTTTCTTTGTAGATTGGAATTTCAAAAAAAAAAAAAAAAAATGCCTGTGTTCTTTCTAATTACTTAGGATTTTTTTTTAATGATATGGATTCCAAATAGTAGATGTATACTCTAACTTTGAACGAGCATATGCATTTCACAATTTTTGTACTGTTGAACAGCTCTTAAATTATTTTTCTGTCCTAATTACGAATCCTAACAGATTGAATGCTTCACTTGTTATGTTTGCAGTGTGACCGCCAAACGATAATTTAGCATCAAACATAATGCTAAGATTGTGATTTAAATGTTAGTTACATCTAACATTTTATTCCATTTGAATTCAGATTTGTTTATGGAAATACTCTACCGGTAACACACCCTTGATTCTCCGAAATATACCTTAATATTGACCAATTTTAATTAACATCTGTGAAATGAATATGCAGAAGCTAATTTTCATCTCTTTAAAATTAGAATAGATGAAAGCAGATAATAAGTTCTGCTTTGTTTATTATGATAGTTTTAACCAATACTTTCACCACAATCTGCTATTATCTGTAAAGTAAGAAAATCATGGAAATATTACAGGATGTAATAATAGGGAAAATGAAAAGGGGAAAAAATGAGAGAAAAAAATATTGTATCACAACGATCCACTTTCTAGGAACGCCAAACATAACAATGAAGATGCTTCTCGGCAGAATTTTCGCATCGTTGCTCTTTAACGAGAAACGGACATCGCTTCTAGAGTCTATTATCTGGGAACACATAAAAGCAAGATTGCCACTGAAAACTTAACGGTGAGATAGATATTAAAGAGACAAACCGTTCTGTTTTTAGGCCACTTCGTGTTAAGTAAGCTAAGTAATAAGTTAATAATGATAAAATAGCTTTTTTTGTAATTTGTAATTACACAGGCACACAGACAACAACAAAAGTTCTGGGCACCGAAACACACGATATGGGTTCGATGTATTTTGTTATGCAGAATCCACATTTTGAAACCTCAAGACAATCTACCATGTAATTTTTTATGGGCCAAAATGTTTAGCGATTTTGCATAGGGAGAATACACGTAAGACAGCCATACAAAAAGGTTCTGTGCAGTGAACCCAATGGTATGGATCCGATGTAGTTTGGTACACTGAATCCAAATTTCGAAACTCTAAGACGATCGACCGTGTCAACGTTTTGTTATGGGCGAGAAACTTAAACGAATTTTGGCACGTAAGACAGCACATACGTTTTTCGTCCATAAAACAAAATTGACACGGTCAATCGTCCTTAGTTTTCAAAATTTGGATTCTGTGTACGAAAATACATCGAACCCATACCCTGAGGGTACGTTGCAAAGAACTCTTTCTTTGTATATTTGTGTTATGTGTATCCTCCTTCTCTATAATCGCTAAAGTTTTTCGCCCATAAAAATATGACACGATGTATCATCCTGGGATTTCGGAATTTGGATTCTGTGTAACAAAATGCATCGAATTCATACCCTGAGCTCCAGTGCACAGAACTTTTGTGTGTGTGTGCTATTAAATAATAGGTGCTATATGGAAATTAATCTGAGGAAAAGAGTCGTTTTATTAGTATTATTATTACTATTATTATTATTATTATTATTATTATTATTATTATTATTATTATTATTATTATTATTATTATTATTATTATTATTATTATTATTATCAAACAGAACTTACGAAGTTAAAATCGGACCTGTACATTCCAGTGTAGGCTATGTAAAAAACGGAATACCGGTACCCCAAGGGTCGCCCTTGGACCCTCTCTTATTTTCTTTATTTTTAAATGACCTGACAGAAAAAAATAAAATACTCTAAAATTCTCCTATATGCTGACGATATGAAGTTGCTCAGATTAGTCAACAATGAGTTCGATAATTATTTACTGCAACAAGACTTAAATGCAGTAAACACGTGGTGTAGAAATAATTTTCTAAAAATTAATGATAAGAAAACAAAATTTATGACATACACCAATAAAACTCAATATTATGTCAGTAAATATGAGGTCAATGGTGTGCAAATTGAGAAAGTAAGCATTATTAAAGACCTAGGTATTACATTTGACAGTCAGTTAAAGTTTTCTAATCACATAAATTGTATTGTACAAGGTGCCAGAAGGATAATAGGTTTTATTTTTAAACAGTGGCCTGTATTTCAAAGAGATAAAACGTATGCATTTCTATATAAATTACTTGTAAGACCAAAATTAGAATTTGGTTCGGTAATTTGGAATAGCATTTCTAAAACTTTGACAAACAAGATTGAATCTGTGCAAAAATGTTTTATTCGACTTCTATGATTTAAAATGGAAATGAGCTATTACTCACATAGTTATGAATATTGGACTGATTATTGGGGTTTAGAAAGCCTTATGAATAGACGAAAAACTTTCGACAGAGTATGCATGCAAAAAATACTAGAGAGCATTTACATCAGTGAATATTTTTACAAAACATAGGTTTTAAAGTGCCAAATCATAGCATAAGAAATACCATGATTTTAGTTCCTCTGAATTGGAAATGTGAAATTTTAAAAAGATTGACATATTCTTTAAGCTCATTTTAGACTTATTGTATCAAACAATGTGAAAGTTTTATGTGATCTGACTGATAGTTTTTAATCAATGACGTTTAGAAACATTAAGCCAAATGTAATTTTGTGACTGCTGTTCTTAGCTTCTTGCTGTTTTAGATGGATGGAAAACTTGATAAGTTTTACTGCGTTGACAAGGAATTATTTCTGCTTAGCTGACTTTTAGCTACATTGTGTTTTATATTAGTACCCTTTTTTATTTTTTTCTTTATTATTATTTATTTTTAGTAGTATTATTATGCCATCGCATACTCTGATACCAAGTGCTGTATTTTTGCCAAAAGCTGTTCGCGGCACTAAAATAAAGATTATTATTATTATTATTATTATTATTATTATTATTATTATTATTATTATTATTATCTTTTAAAAATAACTTGAGTGATTTCTAGCAGATACGAACAATACATAGGTTCAGGGGTGCCCATCCCCCCAAAGCTGATGGCGCACTCCCCCCAAAAACTAATAATCTCTTCCCTCCTCAAAACTCAAGTCCTATAAAAACAATTGCCCAGTGTAGCAGTAGTTTTTATAGTACTAGTAATTGTTATTTTTGTTGTTGTTTTTATGTCCTGTAGTAGTATTATAGAATGTTTGTAGTAGTAGTAGGGGCAGTAGTAATTATAAAAATGGCATTATTTTTATTAGTAGTCTTGGTAGTGTACAATACTAAATATGTTATATAAGAATGTTGAAGGATATAAAAACTTCTACACACTGTGTATGGCACAGGTATTCTTTTTTTTTTACAATTACAGTAGTAGTATTATTTTTCTCTTTACAAAATATTGATATAATTCCCTTGTACATGAAAAGTAAGACGCAACTTACAAGTTATTGAGTTTGATACCAAAAGAAAATGTTATCCTCGAAATTAGCCTACAAAAAGAAGTGATATCTAACAAAAAAAAACATTCCTGTAAAAGAGCCAAGTACGAGTAACCTTAAAAAGAATTGAAATCACAAAAATAGGCGCCAAGTTCTGGTGGACAACAGTTACGAACACTCACTGGCTCACTTCAAATTTAGATTTGAAACTTGGCTGTTGTCTGTATGGTTACCACTAGCTCACAATTATGTCAAACTACTTTATAATTTTCAACAGACAACATAGACAAATTTCAAATCTAAATTTGAAAGTGATTCCTTGAGTGTTTGTAACTGTTGTTCACCAGAACTTGGCGCCATCCTTTCATATAGCAACTTGCGCGGTACTTCATTCATAGAGTTTCTAAGCGGGGGGTAGGGGGATTCATTCTCGAGATTAAAAAAAATAATCGCATCGTGTTCCAATGTTATTCTGACGACAGCAAAATTACTTATTCGACATTGGAGTAAAATTCTTCCCCAATTTTTTATTCCCCCAATTTTTTTCTCGATGGCACAACTTGCGCCATTCATTCCTCCTGTGGGCGGCCCTTCTCTCTTAAAACGAACCAACCTTTCGTTTCATACGGCTACTTGTGCGGTACTTCATTCATCGAGTATCGAAGCAGGGGGTACGGGGGTTCACCCCCGAAAATTTTTGAAAATTAGCTTCTCAAAATCGTGTTTTAATGCTATTCCGACAGTAAAATTACTAGTTCGAAAGTGGAGTAAAATCCCCCCCAAAATGTTTCTCAATGGCGCAGCTTGCGCCATATATCCCCCCTGTGGGCGGCCCTGCATAGGTTGTCATAAATTATTTTGTAATATTCCACAACGTTTTATAAGTGCAAGGGCTATTTCATCCACTATGACATTTAATTTGTTTCGGGCAAATGCATTTCGAAACATTGCGTGTTAAACGGCGTGTCATATTTTACCAATTAACGTATTTTAAAATGGTAAGATGAATATATACAGTGTGTTTTCTTTAAGTATGAAACTGTTACGTAACAGGTAATCTGCTAATAGTGTCGCTCTGATGATACCACGAGACGAGTGTTCTGCCAGCAACAAGGCAACCAATCAATTTACACATGCGTATTGTGTACTACCCAGAAGGACTTCTTATTTCTAATCTGTAGCAAGTCAGCGGTTTGTGAGTCAAGTACAGTGTGCGTTTGTTATAGAAACGAGCCGACGAAATTATTGTCGTTCTCATTACTAAGCAAATCCGATATCAATATTTAAATAGAGATACATAGATATCCAGAAAAGTCCATGCCGCTGGGATGAAAAGTGAAATTCAAACGGAGGTATCGGCAACCCTGTAAGAATGACGTCAGATGTTTACATTTTCGTCAACCGTCAGTCAGTGCAGAGTTATGAGTTGCAGTGGTCGTTTCAAATGCAGTTTTGTAGAAACTACAATCCTAAAGTAAGAATGTCAGTATCAACAGATGTTTTACGGCGGTATTTACTTTGAGTTCAAATTAGGCAGAACGCTGCAGAAACTGTTTGATAGATATACTCTGCTTTTGGAGAGGCATCAGTAAGTGAGCAAAGTGTGAAAGTGGTCCGTCAATTTGTATCGAGAGATGAGAGTCTCCAGGACAAGCCTCGAGATGGTCTATCCACTATGGACGAAACCCTGCTGAAAGAGAACATTGAGCGTGATCCTCATCAAACGCACAAGGAACTTGCACAATGGTTTAGATTGTTGGAAGTAACCATTCCATTACTTCTCTGTGTTCGGTGAACAGAACATCGCTCCATATGACTATTGCCTGTTTTTGTCATGACAATTTGCATGAGTAACAGTTCCAAAACTGAACTGATGTAACACAGGCCATATAAGATTTTTTTTTTAAGTTGTAGGGACAATAACTTTTACAAACACAAGATTTATAAGCTTGTATCTCGTTGGAAACATACAATTAAAGCTAAAAGGGGTTATTTTCTGAAAAAAAAAGTGCACGAAATTACTGGGTTATTTCTCACTGAAAAATACGGCACAAACCTTTCTGGATGCTTAATCAAGGAAAGCAAACACTAATAACTGTGTATCCTATGTCGAAGTCAATCTTATTTTACACAGTGGAATGTTGTTATCAGGATTTCCTCCAACAATGACCAAATTTGGGACCACGCTAGCAGAAACCACCAACAATTGGTAGTGAAAGAGCAGATGAGTCAGAAAGTGTTCAGTATTGACTCGCAGTTGTGGATTGGTTGGGAATCTATTTGATTAATCTGTCTCAACAAATAAGGCATGAATGAGCATAATTTATCTTTATCTCCTTGGGAATAGCCTGTTGCCATTTACCAGTACCTTTTTCAAAGTGATATAATGTTTTCAGAACCAAATGACAGAATACGACTAGAAGGTTAATTTTAGAAATATCAAATATAATTTTATATTCGTAAAAGGAATGGTTTCAATGAAACACACTTTAACTCTGTGAAATTGGCAGGTGCACAGGATAGAATGCAAGATCAACCTTAACTGCGTATGCCTGCCCTAACACACTATATCACCCTCAAAATAAGTGGCTCACAAGGTCACGTCACCGTAATAAGGGGTTAGGAGTACTAATGGTTACTACTCAACTTTCTACAATTAAGTCCAATGTAGTAAAGTACCCAAGTAGCATTTTGGGTTGGCAAATGGTTGGGCTAACCGACCATAGTTGGTTGGCCAACGATAATTTTGGCGGTTCTGCAAATCGTTATGCCAACAATTATTTGCAACGTTGGGCCAACAGAAGATTGTGTACAGTTGGCCAACCAACCAATGGACGACAGTGTGCCAACCATGGAAGATTTGGGCCAACGAAATTCCAACAAAATGCCAACGAGAAAATCGCAGTTGGCCAAATATCGTTATCCTACAATCTACCAACTATGGTGTGGTTGGGCTAATGGAATGCCAAAAAACACCAACGTAAAAAAAACAGTCGGCAAACGATCTGTATCCTACGGAACGCCAACATTGCGACAACAAAATAGAACATCGTCTTTCGATGCGTTGCCGAAAGAACGATGCACCTACGTTGAACCACTGTTTTGTTTTCGCTTGTTGGCATCGATGGTTGATGGATTGTCGAATTTGTCGTTGGCATTTTTATAGTGGCTTTGGCAACGATGCCTACAAATAGACAATGGTTGGCACATCGTTTGACTACGAAAATGTTACTTGTGTACCGACTAATGTTTGAATGTTTTTCATTTACAGCATATCCTGTGCGTTGTAATATAAATGTATTTGTCCATAAATAAAAAGGATGGATACGGTATATCAGTGGTAAAGCGCTTATCTCTGGTGTGTGGGGTCACCGGTTGGATCCACTCCAAGTAAACTTGGGATTGACAATATTGTGAAAGTGGATTTAATTGGGTAGTCCCGTTTCCTCCCAAATTCTCATTCCACCAATTCTTTCCAACGTTTCGCGATTATGCCTGTAATCGCGAAACGTTAAACTGAAAAATTGCATTTTGTACAAGTCAATAAAACCTCAATTAAGTTATTTCTTCTTTTGAAAACACAATTAAAACAATGATTTTTATTAGAGAATACGAAGAATGTTGCAGCTCTCCATTATGTAAGGACAACTCACACTGATGGTTAGTTATTATATTTTTTGCATAAGTGTTATTATTATTATTATTATTATTTAGTTTTAGGCGCTAAGCGTTGCTACTTTTATGTATAAATGCTGTAAAAATCGATTAAGTTTCATTTTGGACGGATATTGAATCTTACTTGGCCGGGGATCGAAACAGTTACTCCACCCGCCAAAACTAAGTGTCTTACCATCGAGCCACCGTGCCTCCAAAATATATGTGTAAATTGAATTTACCATTTAAGACGTCAAATAATAAAGAAGTGACAACGTTTAAACTCTGGTGGGGTATCTTAGACTCTAAGAAGCTCAAATTGTAAAAAGTGTCGCAGGATTCGTTTTCGTTCATGTTTATAGCGATAGATCATGTCAAACTTCGACATAGACAGAGAAACGCCAATAGCACTTGTTAATTTGGAGGGGAACATAGGACGAATGTTAGACACCACCCGATTAGCTATTGGTTGTTTTTCTTTTCCTTCTATGTAAATATTAAGGCCAAGCAAAATTTTAGTGTATTTTTTATAATATTAGTTTATACATCACAATGATGTTTCAAGATAAATGGTCCCCTATAGGTATTACGACATTAAAATAATTTTCACCTGTAGCGTGCTAATTTAACAACATATTTTCCTTGAGATCATATACTGCTGGAAATAAACAGGCGACGAAAGTTAACCCCTTTCTGCATGATCTTTTTTTTCTTTTAACGAAAAAAAAAATAATCAGTATTGGAAATCCTCATATGGGAACTTGAAAAATGAATTAAAACTTGAATTTTAGATTGTCCACTTAATTCCGACGAGAAATAAGTAAGTGCTATATATGAAACACTTACAACTCACAAAGAATATGCTAGATGTCACCAGAATCTCTTATTCATGCACGTCAATATCTCACACAGCAGTCAAAACGGTCATTTGATGCATTTGAAAAATCACAAAAAAAAAGCTAAAGTGAAAAAAAGAGTATGTGCCATATATGGCACAGCATGCGGTAAGGGATTAAAAATAATTTAATATGCATACACACACACACACACACACACACACACACACATATATATATATATATATATATAGGGGAACGTGGGGCATAATGGGGAAGCTAAGATATTTGCCTCTCTAAATTGGTAACCAATATCTCAATTGTAGTAATTTTTCTGCGGTAGACACGTTGGACATTTATTGTGATATTTCAACCAGCAAATCCTTTCAAAAATATTGTTTTGGACCTTTTTGCTTAGCTTATTCCAAAAATGGCTTTTTTCCCCATTATGCCCCACGTAGGGGGCATAATGGAACATTGGATTTCAGTCAACTCCATTATGCCCCTACCCCATACTGCCCCGTACACTATTACATCTATAATATCCAGCTCTAATATAGACTTATCATAAAACAACAATATATGATTAATATTATACAACACAACTTGAATTTTATGAAATATTTATTAATATTAGACTCAATAATCAAATATAACAAAAGATGAGTACTCTTTTTTTTTAATGTTGATAATTGCTTCAAAAGGTACATTCTGAATTAGTCATTATTAAGAAAAAGAAAAAAAATGTGATCATTGGGAATTGTACTACAAAGTTTATGCAGATTACATCGAATTATTGTAAGTTAAATCTGAATATTTCCTGACATCAAATCAACATAACCAAATTTTGAAAATTCAGCATGAAAAACTTAAACAAAACTGCGCAAATGCAATCCCAGCATTAACAAGAAATGTTTCGAGCTGGATAGTAAACTACACAATCGATACTCTTACGGGGCATAATGGGGTAATGGGGCAACATGGGGTGATTGCAATACCGCTTTACCCCAGATGAGTTGTAGTGTTAAATCAACGAGTATCTCTGTTATAACTTACAATCCGTACACCTCAAAAACACACAACAAACACAGATGAAATATTTTTTCAACATATCAATAGTTTAAAAGTGTGTAATAAATAACTTGCCTTACCTTGACAGAAGTAAAATCCCAATCGTTATATGCCATAGCACGAAAACAAAGAACTGACACACAGCACTGTTCCTTTTCAACTGATAAGAACGCTGCTCAAGCGCAACAGCCCTTCGTCCTTGAGAATCTTGTTTAGGTACTTATCGCTAGATTGCAGTTAATTACAGTTCAAAAAATACCGATACCCCATTATGCCACCCTTCCCCTTTATGCCCCACGTTCCCCTATATATATATATATATATATATATATATATATATATATATATATATATATATATATATATATATATATATATATATATATACTTATCTACAAATCAGAGCATTGTGGAGTATGTATGTTTATGTTCTTAATTAGAAACCATAAAATGAATCATGGATACTAACTGATCCTTACGAACATTTAGATCTAGAAGGATAAAGAAGGACATTTTTTTTAATTTTTCATTAAACCTTTCTTAGTCATATTCAGCTGCGATTGATTAGGAAGTTTATTAGAAGTGTAATGTGACATCTACTCTGTAATTGTTATCAAATAAACTCAACTTACAGCGTATGAATATATAGTTGCATGCAACAAGAGAACGAGCAATTACTTTATTTCAAACATTCATATGCATGAGAAAAGCAATAAAAGCGACTAAAAGCCTATAAAAATTGGCACAGAGGACAATGAAAAAGTTAGGAAAGAAAAGAAAGTGAAGATATAGAAAGAAACGGGGAACAGAATAATAAAATGCCAGGCTACGCCCTCCATTCGGGATAAGAAAATGTTGCCTAAATATATTGTCAAGACAATGTTTCACTCATGCGTGAACTTGAAGCTAAGGGAAATATTTCAATATTTGAAATATCGATCGGTCAGTGTATCGTAATATCGCACAGCCCTAGCTCCACACCCACGTTCACCATCATGTTTCCCTACCTAAGTTCCCTTCTGAAAGAGATTGAGAACAAACTCGAGCCGCATTTAGATTTGGGTAAAATCGGATAATATATCCCGTAATCACCGGTGATAGAATCCGGACAAATCGGTTAAGTTGGTTTACCGATTTCACCAGTGACACTCTAAAGAGAAATAATATTGGAGTCAACAAAACTAATATTATTATGAAACAATGAAACCATATGCTGAAAATATATTTCTGAGAATATTGACAGTTCTGTAGTTGATATTTTTTACCTAGAAAAAGAAAGTGAGATTAGATGATTTACATACAAATTTCATCAAACTAGTGCCAGATACTTCCATTATATTGTTTGAGCAGTATAGAAGCAAAACGTGCTAAATCCATTTTTCAATTTTGTCAGAAAACCAAGAAAAAATGTGAACATTTTTTTTGTTTAGTGGTCACTACTTAATGCAGATGAGTGAAATCTACCATTAAACAAACAAACAAAAAAAAAGTTATTCAACAATTCTGAAAAATAAGGGTGTAACTTTTTTTTTCGTTTCCTGGCAAACATAAAAAAAATGGATTTAGCAGGTTTTGCTTCTATACCCCTGATTTTTAAGTTCCAATGAAGCGTAACATAAGAAATATGGTTGATATTTAAGAAATGAACAGTAATGACAATCACTAATCACTGTTTATTTCAAATTTAAACTACAATATCATATTGAATTTGATAGTAAGTTTACAGCATTATTATGAGCATATTATCGTTTGTGATTTCGTGTAATGTCCTGTACAATCAGCTAAGCATTGGCACTGTCGCCATGAACTTCGGGAATACTTTGTTCTTACATTGCCATAACGTAGCCACGCCAAGTATCCAAGGGCACCGATTTCTCTGTAATTTTGGTGGGGCCCATTCCGATGTGTGTTCGATTGCAGACAATGATCTAAGCAGGCGCATGAGGATTTAAAGACAAATTGAATTCAAATTATGCCAAATATTGTATATTCATAAAAAATGCATGCAGCAATAAAAACACATATAAAAAGATACATATTCATGAAAATACATGGGGCCTACATAACCATTGCGGGACCCGGTATCCCAGGATTGGCATCCTTGCTAATAGAGCATTTCAGATGCGAACAGAGCTCCGCCGTATAGTTTTGCTACTGTTGATGGGCAACAATTGAATTATTCTTACCAAATTTCATAATGGTCACTATTGTTGCAACTTAATATCAACAGCGTATTCGTATTAAAAAAAAGTGGGAGACCCGGGTTCGATTCCCGGCGGGAGCTCATGTGGTTCGGATTCCACGTTAATCAGTAGGTCCACGTCTCATATAGCCTCGCTGCTGAAAGGGACGCTAAACTAAAATCAACTCAAAATCAACTCGTATTAAAAAAAACTGAGTTGAAAAAAAATAATAATGGTGTTAAATTAGTTTTAAATACACTTGTCTGAGAATTGAGTACGTATTTGAACAGCAGAATCTGTAGTTTTGTATTCGTATAAAGTTGAGAACCAGTTGTTACTAAAGCAAGCCCGCAAAGGCATCCTGATGAGGAATGGTATGGTACCGCCCCTGTATTCGTAGTTACCGATGCGAGTCGCCAAGGACGACGATAACTTAGAAATGGGGTACCGTAAAATGTCAGGGACTCGCCCTGTTTTTTTGAGAAATAACTTGTAGTGAACACCAAAAAATATTTCGATTTTGCCAATGATACAAAAACATATACGATAACAATATATGGTATTATAGTTCTTTCCAAAAAGAAAACTTTCCAAATTCAAATATATGTTATGCGTAACATTACACACTGTCCTTAGATTTAGACGTGAAACCAATAGGTTTTGTGAAAATACAAAATGAAGCGGAACGAACACTGTGTAGGTTGTAGTATATTCCAGCTGTTAGCTTCATCGATTTTAACTCATTAATAAACATCCAGCTTCCAAACAAAGGTACGTTCTAAAAGCGGATGAAAATTATTAAAGACGAGGATGTAGTGCGTGTTAACACCTGTAACCTTGCATGAATCCTAGCTGAAAGGTTTCAATTTTTTTTTGAACCGTTATGCTGATAAATGGAAAATGTTTTGCCAATTAGCTACAGTGGCTTCAAGCCAAATTAGGTTCCCTTTGAATGGTGTTGATGAAAAAGGGAGAACAATGCAACGTAGGAGAAGCATCCTTTTGAATTTCTGTGCAATGTCAAGGACACGCTCATCGTATTACTGTCACAGCACTGCTAAAATTGATTACCGATTTGCTATTGTTATTGCTCCTTGTGTCTCCTTGTATTTTGCTGGAGTTCGTGAAAAGTCGTTGGCTTCTTGTGTGAGCGTTCAACTCATCCCCTGCACCATTCGATGTCATTTACTGCGGTAGTCCGTCAACTAACTCCGTCAATTGCAGCGTCGTGGTCTTGACGTTTTTCATATTACGGAAAATTAAAAAAAAAGAAAGAAAGAAAGAAGAGAAACATTTCTAAAGCTTTCATCTTAAAGACGACTTGTGATCTAAGTAATAGCTGAGAATACTTCCTTATACGTACATCGTATATATATATATATATATATATATATATATATATATATATATATATATATATAGAGAGAGAGAGAGAGAGAGAGAGAGAGGGAGAGAGAAAGTAATATTCTAAACACGTTGCCGATGTCAAGATACACTATGTGATCAAAAGTATCCGGACACCTGGCTGAAAATGACTTACAAGTTTGTGGCGCCCTCCATCGGTACTGCTGGAATTCAATATGGTGTTGGCCCACCCTTAAATTTGATGACAGCTTCCACTCTCGCAGGCATACTTTCAATTAGGTGCTGGAAGGTTTCTTGGGGAATGGCAGCCCATTCCTCATGGAGTGCTTCATCGAACTAGGTCGGTGAGGCCTGGAATGAAATCGGCGTTCCAAAATATCACAAAGGTGTTCTATAGGATTCAAGTGAGGACTCTGTGCAGCCCAGTCCATTACAGGGATGTTATGGTCGTATAACCGCTCCGCCACAGGCCGTGCAGTATGAACAGGTGCTCGATCGCGTTGAAAGACGCAATCGCCATCCCCGAATTGCTCTTCAACAGTGGGAAGCAAGAAGGTGCTTAAAACACCAGCGTAGGCCTGCGCTGTGAGAGTGCTACGCAAAACAACAAGGGATGCAAGCCCCCTCCAAGAAAAACACGACCACACCATAACACCACCACCTCCGAATTTTACTGTTGATACTACACACGCTGACAGATGACGTTCACCGGGCATTCGCCATACCCACACAATGACATCGAATCGCCACATTGTGTACCGTGATTCGTCACTCCACACAACGTTTTTCCACTATTCAATCGTCCAATGTTTACGGCCCTTACACCAAGCGAGGCATCGTTTGGCATTTACCTGCGTGATGTGTGACTTATGAGCAGCCGCTCGACCATGAAATCCAAGTTTTCTCACCTCCCGCCTGACTGTCATAGTACTTCGAGTGGATCCTGATACAGCTTGGAATTCCTGAATGATGGACTGGATAGATGTCTGCCTATTACACTTTACGACCCTCTTCAACTGTCGGCAGTCTCTGTCAGTCAACAGACGAGGCGCTCTTGTACTGTACGTGTCCCTTCACGTTTTCACTTATTATAATCAGACACAGTGGATCTAGGGATGTTTAGGAGTGTGGAAATCTCGCGTACAGACTTCTAACACAAGTGACACCCAATCACCTGACCACGTTCGAAGTCCGTGAGTTCCGCGGAGCCTCTCATTCTGCTTTCTCACGATGTCTAATGACTACTGATTTCGCTGATAATGAGTACCTGGTATTAGGTGGCAGCACAATGAATCTAATATGAAAAACATATGTTTTGGGGGGTGTCCGTATACTTTTGATCACATAGTGTATGTCTGTTGCTGGCTCGAATCCCACTTATGACGAGGCTGTTAAAGCATTGCTGCTTCATTATTAATTCATTATCATCAATAGGTTTTCAGCTTCTTTTTAGCATTGTGTTACATGGGCAGTATACCATCTTTGCTCCCACCAAATAGAAAAAAAAACAAGAAAATAAAAAAAATGTTACTTTAAGAGCTTCGTGAATAGTAAATTTTGCATCTGTGTTTCAATATGACAAATCTACTGGAGTATACACTATGTTCTCGTTTTTATACGTAAAAATGATAAGTTTCTTTGGTTTTAATCGTAGACTAGATAATGCAAGTTTGGCTCCAATCGCCCTAGTCCTTCTAAACTAGACCCAATAGCCGAAAACCGAATGAAGCCATTTGGATGCTAATCGACAGGTTTCAGGAAGCTGGTGCTCAAATAGAGATACGCCAAAATTTCATATTCTTCTTCGTATATAATCGATATTTTTGTTATACAAACGTGCTCAAATGTGGAAAAAAAAAAAAAACATGCACGAACGATTAGGATCAGTTTGTCGCAAATTGGCGTTGGAGGAGGACTGGAGCCTAAGGTAGGTAGCTACTATCTCACACTTACTGTTGTGCGTAAACAAATTTATTTCCGTGCACAAACGATGCACTAATGTCCATTTTGGCCCGAATCAGCGTTGGTCGGGTGCTGGTGCCTGAAATACATACACGAAAAGCTCATACTTTTTCGTGCACAAGCGATGCACTAACGATTAAGACCATTTTAGCATGAGTCAGCGTTGGTAGGGGGCTTGCGCCTAAAGTAGATACGTCAATAACTTATGCTTCATGTTGTGCTCAAACAAAAATTTTGCGTCCGCATAAACGATTCACTATCGATTGAAACTATTTTGGAGCCAATCAGCGGCGGTAGGTGTATGTTGTTTAAACAAACCGCGAAATTAGGTTTCCAATGCATTAAACTTGTTTGTGCACAAAATGTGCACAAATGATGCACGAACTGTTGAGATTATTTTGCTGAAATTTAATAGCTGGGGGTGGGGATTCTAAATGGACTGTTGATTTCTGGCACTTGCGGTTTGAACAGAAAGCTAGCCTCGTATATGAAACATATTCGTTGGATCTGTTAAAACAATGTTCTCGAAATTTTTCCGGTTGTTGCTCTTTGCAAATCAGTGTCGAAACCGCAAGTAGTAGTGAATTTAAACTAATTCTGTTTTCGGTAGAGTGTTGCAGGTAGCAATAATGCGCTCTCTTGAGACACTGAACAGATTTTAAAAAACACTTTTCGCTATCTGTTACCGTTTTTGTTATATGGCAATAAACGTAAAAATCGAAAATTGTTTTCATATCGTTTCCGGTTTGAACAATAGGTTAGCCGAGAAAATCAAACCTATTCTTGGGACGCTATATAGATTGTATTAAAAACTGCTCATCTATATATATATACCTTACCGTGTTTGTTCTGATACCTCCAGACAGACGGGCGGACAGACATAGCAGCCCTGTGTAACTTCCGACACTTATACATAGCATAGTTTGAAAGTCAAGGAGAAAATATGCTATGTAGCGAAAAGACAGTTTTCTGCAATCAATTGGACCGACTTGATACCAAGTGGGTACACATCTCCAAATTTTGAAATTTTCAGGAGAATACTTTGAAGTTTGATAGACTTTCTCATGTTCATATTTCCTTTGTGGTTGCAACCGAAACCATAGTTATGAATTTTATTTTATAATGCCAATAGTAAATAACAACATATTATGCCACTAGCATATATTACCCGCTTCGCTGGGTTGAAATGAAACCTTAAATGCACAACTTCGTGTCTCACGTGTCTCGTACCCTTGAAATATGCTGTTTTCGTTTTTAATGGCATCGATTTAAACAGCAGCGGAAAAATCAATGATCATCTCGGCGACCCCGAAAACCATGGATTCGACACTAATATTGGTCATTTTCGATTACATACATTCTTTTTTTTTTCTCTCCCCCAAGTGCCGTGCCTGATTTTGAATTTAAACCGGATCGGAAATGTGACTGTTGAGCTGAATGATCCCGAAAACTATGGATTAGATAATAATATTGGTCATTTTCGATTGTTATTATATATAGCTCCCCCGCCCCGCCCTCCGTGCTGCGTCACACGGCATCAGAATTGTCACTTTTAATCTTAACTACTCCCAAAACTATGGATTCGACACTAATATTAGTCATTTTCGATCATTTTTAAATGTTTATCCCCTCCCCTACGTTTTCCCCTACTCCTCCCCAACTATCAAGGCTGAACGTGGATTGGAACAGCATCAGAAGTGTCACTGTTTCTCTCATCGAAACCAAAAAACTATGGATTCAACACAAATACCGGTCGTTTTAGATCATTTTTAAATTTCTCTTCCCCTCCCCCCTGTGATATATATAGCTCCCCCTCCCTCTCCTCCGTGCTGCGGCACACGGCGTTAAAATTATCACTATTAATCTCAGCTCCTCCTAAAACTGTGGATTCGGCACTAATATTAATCATTTTCGATCACTTTTTAATGTTTATCCCCCTCCCCTAAGTTACACCCTACCCCTCCCCAACTATCATGGCTGAACGTGGATTGGAACAACATCAGAAAAGTCACTGTCTCTCTCATCGATCCCGTAAGCTATGGATTCATCATTAATATCGGTCATTTTTGATCATTTTTAAATGTCTCTCCTTCTCCCGCTCCCCTACGTTGCATCGTCAAAGTTAATACCCTAAAGTAATCCCTGCCCCCAAGCTAATGTATGTTGAAAATGTGATTGAGATCGGTTTGGTGGTGCAAGAGTGATGAAGTCACAAAGCAGTCATTTTAATTTTATATTTTTACACATCTCTCTCTCCCCCCCCTCCCCTAGGTTGACAAGTAAAACAATAAAAAGAACACCCAAGGCCCGACCCTCATATATGTTGAAAATTTGATCGAGATTGGTTGAATGGTTCAAAAGTTATTAGGTTTTATCAGTTTTTATTTATAGTTCCCCTCCCCTTCCCTCCCCTAGGATCTACCGTTAAAATGAAACTACAAAAATGTTTTGCGATCCGAACCTCACGTATCTTGAAAATTTGATTGAGATCGGTTTTATAGTTCAAGAGTTATTAAGTTACAAAAACAGTCACTTTCAGTCTTATATAAATTGATTTTTATATCTCCTCCTCCTACTCCTCTCCTATGTTGCTCCGCCAAATTTAAATCATAAAAGACGATCCCAGGCGTGATCCTCATCTATGTTGAAAATTTGATCAAGGTCGGTCCAGTGGTTCAGGGGTTATTAAGTTTTATTTATTTTTCATACCCCCTCCCCTTAGTTCTACCATCAAAGTGAATAGCCTAAATACAGCCCAGCCTAGAACCTCATCCATGTTACAAATTTGATCGAGATCGGTCGGGCGGTTCAGAAGATTTAGAGTCACAAACATAGTAATTTTCAATTTTATATATATAGATTAGGTGTCTCAAGAATATATTCCGTCTCCATTTCAATCTATTCACTAAAGCAGCAAGTAACAGAAGTAAACCATTTCCTCTCTCGTTAAGTTTTACGTCCCACTGATATACCGGCTAGGCTAAAAGAGACGGTGATGATGACAAATGAATGAAATAGTGGAATGAAGAAAGGGGGAGAAAACGGAAGAACCCAGAGAACCGCCCTTCCCCACAGATAGTGCTTGTCCTTTATTAAGCTCACTTAGCGCGAGTTGGGATCGGACCAAGGACTCCACTTACGACAGGCGAGCGCTCAACCACTGAGCCACTGCAGCCCCTTTTTAATCATTTCCGATTCGAACGTTGATCGTTATAGAATAAGACGGTAACATATAGCAAAAAGGAATTTTCGACAATCAATGAACCGTTTCAAGAATATGTTCAATCTTCTGTCTAATATCTCTGGTAAAGCTGGAAGTGAAAGAAAATCAACCACTTATGATTTTACGGTTCACCGTTGTTGAGCGATAACATATAGTGAGGTGCGGTAAAACGTTCAAATAATATATTACATCTCCACTCTAAACCGGAAATATATATATATATATATATATATATATATATATATATATATATATATATATATATATATATATATATATATATATATATGAAAAAGAAACAAAAAGTTCCACTTTTAGCAGTAATCACCATAGAATAAAACTGTAACATACAGCGAGAAATATCTGTAATCAATTAATCGTCTGACTGAAATATGTTTCACCACCATTCTACTTATATCCAGTAAAACCGGAAGTGCTGGGAATCAACGACTGCAGATTTTAACGGTGATCGTTATGGAGTAGGAACGATAACATATACAGAGATGCAGTTTTCTGCAATCAATTGAGTGTACTAATAGTATATATTTTATCTACATCCTAACGTGTGTACGGAAACCGGAAGTGGTAGAAACATACTTCGACTTCCGATTTCAATATTAATTGAGAAAATATCACGTTATACAATCCAAGTTCATTCACGTGGTCCACAGGAGGCATTCCTACTCGTTTAAGTTACTCATTTTAAATGCTAGAACATTAGGTTTTATTATTCAAAGACGGATATATATATATATATATATATATATATATATATATATATATATATATATATATATATATATATATATATATATATATATATATATATATATATATATATATATATATATATATATATATCCCTTTGGGGATCCTATGGTACAATTTTGTACCATACGCGTTTTTCATGGTACATTGCGTTATTTCTCTTATATTTGAGCTTTTTCGTCCGTTTTTTTTTTGTTTTGCAAGTCCAGAGGCCTTGTAGAAGACATTACGTATGGTATCAAACCTCCCTGCGTCCAGACATAGGAGGTGATGACGTCATAAGTCAAAAATTTATTTTCTCATTTTCTAAGCCTATGTTCAATATATTTTGGCGGGCTTATTTTTACACGTAGAAGATTTAAATTTTGCACAAACATTCAGTCCGCCGAGTAGTATTTACGAGATTTTTTGTTCTGATGTCAGTGCTAAAACATGGGGGAACCAGGGGGGCAAAGGGTGAAAAAAGGGATATTTTTACCCCCAAAATCCAGTTTCTCGTCATTTTCCCGCCTCACGTACATGATGGGGACACGTGAGTCATACCGTCTGAAAGGCAGTTCCATTCTGAACAGAATGACGGTCGAATTATTATCCTAGGGTAATTAGGGACGTCTCAGTGATTTTTTTTCAAAATATACTTCTGTATAGGGTAACATGGGGAAATTTCTGATTTTTTTTCTGGCGGGCTTATTGTTGCACCTAGAAAATTGAAATTGTGCACAAACATTCAGTCCACCGAGTAGTATTTAACAGATTTTCTTTCAGATTTCTGCGTTAAAACAGGGGGGTCCAGAGGGGCTAAAAGTTGAAAAAAAGGGTAATTAAGACCAAAAAACCCCTTTTTTCTGCAATTCCCCGCCTTAGATACATGATGGAGACATGTGAATGGTACCGCCTGAAAGGCAGTTCTATTCAGAAGAGTATATGGCGACACATGACCCTAGGGTAATTAGGGATGTCTCAGGAATTTTTTCCCTGAGATCATAGTGTTTTGTGGTAATTTGGGGCATGGTGGGAAATTTTGATAAAATTTCTCCCTCCCTTACTATTCAAGATAGAAACTTGAAATTTGGCACACACATTCAGTATACCAAGTACTATTTCTCAGATGTTCTTTAGATGGCTACGTTGACACAGGGGGTTTCCAGGGGGGGGGCAAAGTTCGAGAAAAAAAATCCCTCCGAAACTTTCACTTTGACATTTTTCCCGCTTTTGGTATATGGCATGAGCATGCAAGTGGTACCATTTGAAAGCCAGCTCTACTCTGAAGAGAATGAGGTATGAACCATGATCCTAGGATAAATAGTGTCGATACAGTAGCTGCTTGACTGAAAGTCTAAAAAATAGCCCAAAAAGCCAGGATCCGGAAAGGGATATATATATATATATATATATATATATATATATATATATATATATATATGTACCTCCGTAACAATTTTTATAGAAGTGAGTACTTCAAATTATATACCCGTACCCAAACTGTCTCTATAAAAATTGCTGCGTGAGTGTCTTAGGATTCTGAAACATGCATTTTTGGATATATCACATTTTAGTTTCTAAGAGAAGTCTTGACCCGACTACTGTAGGTCCCATAGTTTTGTAGCTACGGACTTTAAACTTCAGTTTGTCATGTTTTCGGCAGCTTATAACTCCGAAAGGAAGCATTTGTGCACCCAGGTTGGTCTATACTTTTTTTGTTTTATCTTGGTGTCAGGAATCACCTCCCAAACGTTGTCGGTGTTGTTTTGAAACACCGTATATCTATCTATCTATCTATATATCTATATCTATCTATCTATCTATATCTATATATATATATATATATCGTGTAAAATAAATTACAAATTACCACTATATTGTAAAAACAGTGTATGCTTCACTGTTATAAGAAGAGAACTAAAACATAATATCTGACAGTTAATAGTATATTTCTTGCTTACAGGTCACATAAATAATTAAACAAACTATTTCAACAGAATTTGTTCCAACAGTTCAACATTAATTATTACTGGCAAAACAGTAGCGGCATAAAAAAGTCGTTTGCATTAGTAATATATATAAAACTTGCTCTGAAGACGTTTTGTTCATTTTTTATGTGATCTATTGCCGCTCGTACATGATTCAACTTCGGTCAGCATTTTAGTAAAGCGTAAATTAAAGTTGAATATTTAATGACTTTTCAGTAATATTTTATAAACCATGCTGTGAACAATCATATAGTTAATGTCGTACTGAAACGCATTGTTGATGACTTACTTCACGGTCAGTTTCAACTTAATATGTAGATGCTATGGTTCTGCTATTTAAGTTTACAAGAACATTTGTTTTCATCGCTCTTGTGGTAAACTACACATGAGGATTTAAATTCGTCCATATCACTTTCTTCCTTTTGATATTTATTAATTGGCATATGTTACTTCTTTAAAGTTCTCTTTTTTGTTTGTCACTGAACGCTAAACATATTACAGAATTTAGTTTACCTTTCCTTGCGTGCCTGCATGTCTGATATCTCCTTTCAATACATTATTATATGCGAGGTGTGTTCAAAGATACATTTTTATATAGTGGGTCAACAGCTGCAGATGACGTGCTAGGACTCTTTTGCGCACATAGGGGCGTATCTTGGTAAAAGCTCGCCTTTTGTTGGGTTCCAATCTGTGCATTAGTTATCGAGTAACAACACATTGAGTGACCTCAGGCATAAGTTCCTCCAACAATAAGGGAGTTGGAGGAACACCGTGTCTGAGTGAAACTGTGCGTAAAACTGGGGAAACCTTTTACGGAATAATTCCAAGTGCTTAACCAAGCATCATAGAAGTATGAGTGCATGAGAAGAGCGCATTGTTATGATTGATTGGCTTAAGCGTTTCACGAAGAGCAGAGTTCGGTTGCCGAAAGTCCAAAGACTGGACGACGACATTCCATGTCAACAGATGACAAACATACTTAGATTGTAGGCACTATAGTTAGTGACAAATGTCGTTTAACTATTTCTACGGTTTCTGAAGACGTTGATGTAAGTGTAGAAACTTGGCGTCAAATCCTGTGTGGAAACCTTGCAAATTACTTGCAAAAAATCGCCGTTAAGCGGTTTCCCACACACCCACTTGCCTTTAAAATTTTTTTTTGTGAATTTTACCTGCGAACATTGCGGGCATTTGCCTTCGTACGCCTTTTCCAACTTTCCAAACTTAAAACCACTTTGAAAGGATGTAGCATGCAATCCACAAAGGAAATTCAGGAAAATGCAACGACAGTACTGAACGGCATCAAGAAAAGTTATTTCCAGCAGGCAATTCAAAATTGGAAGAAAAATGGCAACGTCAACGTTAACAGAAGAAATGGATACTATGAAGGAGATAGAGATTGGAAGATTGAACAATAAAGCAAGAACAGCAAAAGTTCCGTCTCTTTTTGAACACACCTCATATCTAATTCAAGATATGTGTTTTCTCAAAAGAATCGAATACGAAATATTTAGAAGTGTAACAGACTATATTTTTAATGATATGTGGTTTACTAATGTTAAGTAATCAGTATATGAGCACTGTTGTAACTCATGTTCTTCCATAGCACATTATCAATTGTGAATGTCATGTATTCGAGGAATAATATCAAATCGCATGCTTAATTAAGCTTCTGTGTAATACAGATATATTTATTAATATTACAGGATTAAGCCACACACTATTACAACGTCTGTCCCTTCGTTACTCCACACACAATAACACTGGAACGGAAGCGAATATTCGAATTTATTTGTGGTAAAATATAGCTAGACAGATTACGTCGGCCGAATGTGTTAATGCGGTCAATCCGTTAGCATCTTAGTGGGTAACGATGACTTAAATAATGACTATACATATACAGGGTGGCCCAAAAATATGTATACACCTCTGCGTTGATCAAGTATAACATTCTAGCTTATAGGTTTATTTGTTTCGGCTCTTCCGAGCTTAAGATGTAAGTAAAAGGCATTAAGAACAATTAATAAAGAAATTATGTCTACCTGATGGATAACAATACGAAATGATATGAAAAGCAATGAGTTGATCAGTATGGGACTGTATCTCTACTTTTGGGTCACCCTGTACAATGCATTTACACATATACGTTTTGGGTAACGTTAATCTGCAAACCTCAATGCATTTCAGAGGTACGGGTTGCATAAATAACATGAATTGATAGATAGATAGATAGATAGATAGATAGATAGATAGATAGATAGATAGACGTAGATATAGATATATCATTAATTCTTACTGAAAACGCAAGCGCATTTATTAATAATTGTACGTTTCGCGTGATGAACCTGCTTATTTTATTTAGCAAAGTTTACTTAGTTATTTATGCACGTTATATCCCTAATCATAATTTGTAATTCAAGGTAAGTTAATTTTTACCATAAGCATAGATATTCTTACATTAATGGCACGGCACTTGCAAAAAATTAGGAATACTCTACTCCATTCAGGTTTCCAGGTAATCTCTTCGTCTTGATATATATATATATATATATATATATATATATATATATATATATATATAATGCGTTATATTATTATTACTATTACTAGCGAATATACCCATTCTTTGCATGGGTCAGATAAAATATATATGTAAACAAAGTGAACAACGAAAAAAAAATATAGGTCATTTTCTACTTATTTGTAAATATCCCGGTAAACGTACCCTGAGACTCCCTGGTTCGAATTTTGAAAAAGAAAAAAAAAAACATCTGGTCCCCAGCTGATGGGGGCTGTATTTGGAAGTCAACGCCTATAGGAATATCATCATTCATTTCAGCGACCCGGAAAACTCGATTTATCAATAATATCGGCAATTTTGGATTATTTTTATATGTCTCGGTATCCCTCCCGATTACAACCGGCCCGCAGCTGAATGGGGTGAATGCGATCGGAGTTTCACCATTGATCTCAGAGACTCTGAAAACTATGAATTTGACACTAATATAGGTCATTTTGGATTATGTTTTACATGTCTCGGTATCACCCCGGTAACCCCCGGTCCGCAACCAAATGGGGTGAATGCAATCAGAGTTTCACCATTGATCTCAGCGACGGATACACCCAGGTGTATATATACTGGGTGAATATTGGGCGAATCTAGGCCAAATTTGGTGCGCAGGTAATCCGTGGTAAAACAAGTAAAGAATGGTATACTTTGTGGATAGGCTCGTCCAGGGACATGCTTGGATCCTATTGTATTCGGCACTTTATTTCTCTGTAACTGCTGGCCGGAATTGAACAACACTTGGTGGGTAGGTAGCCCATCATACAGGAAATTAAAATAGCTTTGTCTGTAGGACGAGCTCCGACGAGAACAGGCGTAGTTTGGCTTGACTCGGTTCGGCTTGTATGTCATACACTATTCCTCGATAATTACTCATCAGCAAGTTTGGTGGGCAAGTATGCCATAGTCTAAGGAACAAAGATAGTTTGTATTTGGTGGTTGGAGACGAGCAGGGACAAGTTCCATTCGGCTTCTATGTAGCGCTTTGTTTCTCAATAACTATATATATATATATATATATATATATATATATATATATATATATATATATATATATATATATATATATATATATATATATATATAATCTTGGTAGCCGAGCTGAGTCAGGGACATTCTCAGCCTGCCTTGTGATTGGTACTTTATTTCTCAATAACTACTAATCAGATCTGGATAAAATTCGATGAGTGAGTATTCCATGCTTTAGGAAATAAATCTTGCTGCATTTGGTGGCCAAGATTAACCAGAGACAAGCTCGGTCTGGCTCGAGTCGAATTTTATGTTATTTTTATTCACATCGCTACTGGCCAGATGTGAATGAAATTTGGTGGGTGGGACTTAGGAATAACTATCCCTATATTTGGTGACCGAGGTTGACCAGGGGCAGGCTCGACTCGGTAACGGAGGCTATATTCCACAATTTTGCACACCGGAAGTTTCTGAATTTTGTTCAACCTAGTTTGTTTATAATTAGTAATGTGTATATTTCAATACAATTATCTCTATAAGTAAGTGAAAGCTCAATAAAAATATAATTTTTAGATTGACGAAACTGACCATTGAAAAATCTTTGCACTATCGATTTGGCTTTGACTCTCGCCACGGGATATAAATATATTTTCATCTCTCTCTTCCTCGTTTCCTCAAGAGAGCTTTTAGTTAGATGATATGTTACCGAGGCATCGAACCCCAATGCCATTATTTTCTCGAATTTCTGGGTCACCGTTTCCAATATCACCATTAATTCATTTCTCTGGTTGCCTCATAATGTCAAGTCACGCAACAATGAAAAGTTACATTTCCTCCTCGGGCATCGAATATATTACTGCAACCTTCAATACAAAACGTGATGTCCATTTTGCCTTCTATGAGCATGAGGTTGCTTCCAAAAATTAGTTGAGGACAAATTGTCAAGATTCTTGTTTCGTTTCAAATTATTAGCAAAAGAATAATGAAATATATTACATTTTGTGAAATAGACTTATTAATCAGAAAAAAAAGAAGAAAAAAGAAAATTGTACATAATTTTTTTATGCAGATGAGAATTTAATCATGAATCATGAGCACCTTGTGCGGTTGAATTTACCATATATTATCTCTGTTAATTATTGAATTTAGTGAACCGAAGCTTTTTTGCAATTACTTCCCAATTTATTTTTCTTCTTCTTTCTTTTTTGTCGTCCACAACTCATGTGATTAGCGACATTTGATATTGATGGAAAGTTTTATAAATAGAGATGTATGTTATTATTGGAGGGTTTTTTTTTATGAATAGCGACCCTGTCCTTTAATAGTAATACCCAAAAAATCATTAACTAGATTGTTACTAACGTTGAAATGCGTATTACCTCTGCAACATGCATACAGTCCTGCAATACATCAGCGTAATGCCGTGTTACATTATCAAATCAATTAAAAATCTTTCAGTTTCACGTCCCACGAAATGCCCTTTTGGCTAAGGGAGACGAGATAGGGGATAAATAAAACATTTTATGTTTTTTTATGTGTTCACTTTCCATTATTCAACTAGTACGATTGCTATTTCGCTTCATGTAACTCATGTATTCCGTATTGATAGTTATACAGTTATACTATCACAAAGATGAACTTAAATCAGTTCACTGTTGCATTTTTCTTAATCGCAACTACTAACTAATTGGCCATAGAACTCAGAAAACTATCACGATAATGGAAACACCTGGAGTTGAAAACATGTCAGACATTTAGATTGGCAATGTTCATGCTGCGAGCTCAACGCTGTACTGTAGATGGTGTGCTAGGGTAAATTTTCCACTGCGTGAGCAGCAAGATAATAGTAGCTTGTAGTGAACTGAGCAAACGATAAGAGTGAAATGGATTAATCATTTCATTTCCAAAGAAGACAAATTGTTGGCGCCCGGTTAGGTAGTGCAAGCATGACGTTAGATATGTCGCTAGGAACAGTATTCAATGTGATGATGATCTGCACAAAGTTCACAGCAAACCGCATCGGCAAGGAGGAACAGTGGTCGGAACATAACCCTCAACTACAGCGAAATTTTCACTCGGAATCATCGTGTGGGTATGAACCAAATGACGGAGGAACTAAAGCAGCACCTCTCACATGTTGTGTCTATAATCACAGTACATGACCTGGGCATACAGGCCAAATTGCTGACAAAGGACCATAACGTTTTAGCAGGACATCAATGATGCCGCGAAATGCAATACTTAGCGCTTATTACTGGAAACATATGAAATGGTTGGATGAATCAATGCTCATTTGGTTTAAAACCAGAGGCCGTGCTTATATGTGGTGCACGTCCCCCCCAAAAAAGACACTTATGATCCGCAGTATCTCACCCAATCGTGAAATATGGCCTCGGCTCGATGAAGCCGTGATCCATAATATCCTGGTTTACAGTAGGTCTTGTAGAGGTTGCGTTACTGTACGTGATTATTTCGCCATTATAGGGACCATGTACATCATATAGTTCATACATTTTTCGAGGGGGGCGGAATGTCACTACAAAAATCCAGAATGTTAATATACCCATTCATCCATCAGGAGCTGTTGTGGTGGTGTTTGGAGAAATTTTGGGGTGAAATTGAACATCTTCTCTGGCTTGCCCAATCTCTTGTCTTGAACATCTGCGATCCAGTTCGGAGACATGAATCCAGTGCGGATTTAGTCTCTATCTTCTCATTCAGAATTAAGTGATGCACTCGACGCGAAATGGTGTAAAATTCCCCTTGCTACCAAATACAACTTCTGTGGCTCTGTTCCACGTTACATCACATATTTTCTGATTGTCAAAGTTAGTTCAACGATAAATTGAAAAGTTACACTTTGCCCAAGTGTTTCCACCATTTTGATAAGCTTTTGTGTTAATATACCAAAGATGCTTGAATAAAAAATAAAATCTTTGTATTTTAATCCGTGTTTTCTGAATTAACAAGTAACTGATACCAAAATGAATTTTTAAAAAAAGGAAGAATAGACTGAATTTTGCTATGATCGCCCTATTTTAATCTCAGTAGTTATATTCTTGTTAAAGAAACTAATGATGCGTTATCTCACAAATGGATTCTAAACCTTCGTTCTAAGCTCTGTATCTCATTATCTATGAACTTTACTTCATATTTGTTATTTATGGTTCTTCATATTTTCTGATACCTTCTTTAGACATTTGATTTTATCGATTTTTTTTCGACATGCTGAAGGAAACCAAATGTTTGAAGACATCAACTAACTGCTCCATAATCTTATGTTTTTGTCCCAAAGAGTCTCACTTGTGAGTATTCTCTAGCCAGAAGATCAAATTCGTCAATCACGCATTCGTTTTATTTATTTGTTTATTTATTTAGGTTTTGTGTTACATTATTCATTTGGAAACAATACTCGTATATTACAAATATCAAGTGGACATAAATCTCAGCCTTAAACTTCACGCAGTAGAGAGAAACAATCAGTATTTATAATAAATAATATATGACTAGAACTTTATATTTAGTCTATAAATAACAGCAAACAAAATAGTAACGTGGGCTACTATTTCGTAACGTGGTATAAACTACTTATTTCTAGAATAAAGACTGACTTTAGACCCAGTTTTCCAACTCGCTATGTACTTGTGCAAGAGTTAAAACATTTGGGCTATCATCAAGGCATTTGAGGTTGATATCTATTACCTTAAACACCCGCTGTGACTTTTGACTGCATATTTGCTAAAATGTTATTCGACTTGTGGCAAGACTTTGTGGAAAATTTCAAGGAAGAAACAATCTACTTGTGGAAGGAAGATGGGATTTTCGCATTTGCTACAGCAAACTTTGAACTATTGTATGTGGATGACAACACAATTATTCACGGTTTGCCAAGTTCTGCAAACTTCATCAGTTGTGTTTACATTGGCCACTAGAAGTTCAGCAGGTGTCGCCTCTTCAGCTCTCTTAAGATGCCACCTACTCTTGGTCAAACATAAGAAGCTTTTGAATAAAATATGACTGTAATCCAAAGAGTGGTATGAATAAATTGTGTTTTCAACTTTTATATTGTATACATACTTAATTTCATGCATCGCCTTTCGGAAACCTTAATTAGATTTTCTTAATCATTAATCAGATTAACGTACAAATGTATTGATTGTATCGTCATAATACTGTTCGTTCTACTGTTCCTTACTTACCTCAGTACTATTGTTCTTTAATACACAACTGTAATTACTGTAAGTAAAATTATTTATTTTTATTAACTAATTAATTAATTAATAAATAAATTAATTAATTAATTTGTGTGTTTATGTTTTTACATATCCAAGGTGAATTATCTCTTAACGGAAAAAAATATTACCATTGCGTTTCAATATATCTATATGTAATAGTTTCATGTTCCTTGAATGTTTTCCGTGATTGCCATACGCGATCTACTCAACGAGAACCCGCATTATTATTTTTTTTTCGAAAACAAATAAAACACGAATGGTATAGATATCTTCCATGCCACATTTTTTTCCGCTTGCAGAGGGTCCATCAGTACCTTATATGGAAGCGTAGCGTTATCGAACCCTCGTCATATTTGCATTTGCATTCATCTTTGAAATTTCGGAATGGTTAGTTATGTAGCACACGTGGTATAACATACTATTCTCTAGTATGAGTAGATGAAATAGTGATACAATAATTACAAAGTTAGTTATATGTAGGTTTTAACATAATAAGGTTCCATGCACATATGAGCGCACAACTTATGGTGCAATGCAAGAATTGGTTTATATGACGATATCTTTGTTTTTACTGTAAATAATAATATGAGTATATAATTACAAGTACACTTCTAACTCTTCAAATCATAATAAGAAAACTAAAATGTACATTTCTTCAGAAGCATTCGATTGGTCTAATACTGCAATGTGTATACATGTGAGCTATTTATATTTCTAGCATACAGTTCGTTGTATACCTCTTTAATCTGGCGGATTTAATGATTTTCTGAATCATTCATCTCAAGCACACACACGCACACACTAAAGACACAAATAGTTAATGGTTGTGAACATGTGACATTTTACACATTTGTATTCAGTTCTATTTTTCAGAATTTGTAATTTGTAATGTCAAGTGAGAAAAATGAAGGATCTGTGTCATATGCTTTTGGCTGTCATTGTTTAATACAATGTAAAAAAAATGATTTATTTTAAACATTCGATCTAACATGACAGAAGCAGAGTCCTGTCCAGATCTCGTCATAATACATTTGTATTTTCTTTTTATTTTTTTTAATTTCATGTGTGGTTTTCGTAAAATTGACTGAATACTCTTTTCGATATTGTAAATATATATCATCAATACTATCCTAGATGTTGATATATTATTACAGTTTTTTCACCACTTAAGATCACAAATGGTGTTACATATCAAACTTTGTAATCATAAGTGCTGGAAAATATCTTATTATATGTATTCAGTTTAACGTCCAACGGTTATGTCCTTTAGGCTAAGGGATACAGATGATTAAGGCAAGTGAATACTAATGGAAGAATCGGTGTAATGAGACTAGACGACAAATGGAAGTACCTCGAGAAAACCCCACACACGACGTTGTCCACCACAAACTTACTTGGCCGGGAACCAAACCATGACCCCTCGTACCTGAAGTAAGCACTCACTCTAACACTTTTTTTAAAATAATTTATTGAACGTCACTTACTAGTGCAATTACATACAAAGCTATTACATTGGTTAAGACAAATATACTATATACAAAAAGAAATTGCACTATCAGTTTCACAAAATTAGCAAATGTATACGACTCAGTAAAATCGTTAGGCCTAAGAGACTTGAGTATGAGCATGCTACAAATATGAATAACATAATCTGCTGTATATTTTGGCATATATGATATGGTATAATAAATAGTATTCCAATGAGCTAATTAACAACATTCAGTTCTGTAGACTGATATAACACGTAGTTCGGGAAAGAAAGAACATATAGGTTAAACTATTGAGGAGGTTTACGTCAAATCACAGCAAGTATAGCACAAATGAGGTCCAGATGAGATTTGTGTCGGTGAAGTCGGCCAGCTGATGAGAAAGTGTATTCAGTTGACTACGTTAGATACAGTTAGCAGATGTAGATCGATGATTGTGATAACGGGAAACACTGATAGGTTATAAATAATGAATAAAACACAGCAAGGCACTACGAAATTTCTACGACAAAATTTTGGTATGTATTCACCATATGGTAGTCCATTCGCAGGCGTGAAACTATTTAGAAATACGAGGCACAGCACACAAAACAACACTTTATGTGACATTAATATGGTTGTATGTGACCGGGAAATATACGCCCGTGTATAAACAAGCTCACATATGCAGGGCAATGAGGGTAAATCAAATATACAGTGGATTATTGTCATTTAAGGCAATAATCAATAGTATGTTCAGTGAGAAGTATGAGAGTCAGTACCAAGAAACAACTTGAAATCAGTACGTGTATAAATAGCTTTTCACTTTTGTCTCGCATTAATAAATTGTAAGTTAGCTTCAAAATATGAGTAATAAGTAATTTTCTTCGCATAGTATGTAGGTAAAGAAAATAGATGAGCTGCACATCACAATTTAGGAATGATGTAAGTGTTATCAAACTAATTTCGCTGCGTGAAATTCGGACAGTGATATTTGTGTTATTTACTAAGTAAACGTAAAGTCTGAAGAGGACTATCCCAAATTAAGGCTGTCTGAGCGATAGTTCGAACGATAAATCTAATACCAAGGATATGTACCTGATCATTCAACGGATAATGGCTGTTAATGTTAAAGGGCGGGCGGCGTTATTATAGAAGTATTATACATCAAGAACTGAGACTTGTTTACATTTTTTTTTATCACTCACCTGCGTAAAACTCTCGATACACTTTTTAATGTGCATAATCTGTTCATCCTTAGTAAAGAGAATTGTTACATCTTCAACATAGGCCTGTATGCTGCTAGTTTGAAGACCATGGAGTGCCAAGGAGTGTAGAGACACTAGATGATATAATAGAGGTATTTCTGTTATAGAGGCTAAATAAATACACAGAGAAAGCATATCCTTGTCGAACGGCACGACCAATCGAAATGAAATTCGGTTGAATTATAAAGTGCATGTACGATATCAATAAAGGAGGTTGGAGACTTGTAGGCGTTTAATACAGATTAAAGATAGTCATGTGGTAAACAGTCAAAAACGTTTTGAAAATTCGAAGATAACAAACACGCAGATACTCCTATGAATTTAAACTTACTTATAACTTACTCTCGTAACTTACTAAGTGCAGAAAACGCATTTTTGTTTTCTATTGATTGTTCCTTGGAAATTACTGATAAGCCTATTACAAGCTATTTTCGAGCCATATGCTAAGGCATTAGAAAAAAACGTTTAGGGTCGGTATTGAGTAGCGTAAACGGCATTTCTGTAAAGTCAACACTGAGAAAAATAATTGGGTTGAAATTGATTTTATTGATGCATATTTTAACCCAACCAGGTGGCTAAAACTGCTCCAACCCAAATAGGGTCAAAGCGTTTAGTTAAATTGGGTTGAAATAAATTCAACCCAACGTGTAGCTAATGTAAGACTCCAACCCAACGACCCAATTGGTGTAAAATCACATAACCGGTTAATACGTTTAACTCAACTTGGTGTACAATATGACCCAACAAAGTGTAAATTCCCTTAACCCAACAATGCGTTTGCCCAAACGTGTAGCTAAAAGTGAACAAGCGTGGGGTAAGAAATGACCACATTGTGGGGTCGCTTAGAGAAGGGAGGAAGTGCAAATAACCCAACAATGAGGTAAAATTGATAACGGTGAAGTTAAAACATGACAAAATAATGGGTTAAAAGAGTAAAGGTCATATTATCCATTACGAAATTCAACACAACATGTGGTTAATCTTAAACCATCAGTTGGTCACAAAAGTGACTCAACACTACGTAACACAAAATGATTACCACTTTAGCATGTTACTTGGAATTTTATTCAAAACGAAGGATATCACCTTCTGAGCATATCAGAAACAGTAGCTTATTGGCTGTGAATATTTTCATTTCTCGCAGCCAATAAGTAGTTATTTCAAAGCTTTTCTCAGTATATTTGACATTTGTCCGAAGCAACAAATAACGTTCTATGTTTCCTGTAATTGGCCACAATAATCGTTTTTTAAACTTGTGAATAGTCTGACAACAGTTACATGAGTAAAAGTTGCGCCATCTGTTATGCTCGGACATAAGAATAACAGATCAGGAAAAAAAGATTACAGCACTACTATTCATGCACTGTGGATTCGATGCAATGATTTTTGGCGCTATTTTATTCCTCTATAGCCTTCCGCTTGGGCCAAAGCTAACGTTACTATTGTAATCGTGCTCTGTCAACATATAACTATGTATAGTTTCGACTGAATATACAGTAAATAACAAACATGTGTTGCAATTTTTGTAGTACTAAATTCTCCAAGTAAACCAGCTTTCTCTAGACTATATGTTTCACGCATCATGACACTTTCCGTTAACCAGGTATGACCCAAGTGTTGGTTTAAAATGCTCTACAGTGACATGTAGTCATTTTGTTGACCCAACGCAACGCTTAATGCAGTTGGGTTGCAAATAACCAGCCATCGTTCCCAAACAACCCAGGAGCGGTTTAAGGGTAGAGCCAATGGTGCCCAGGCTCCAGGGCCCCCAGGCTCAGGGGGCCACCAAAATCTCTCTATTTAATACTAAAATATAGCTATCAACTTATTATATTATAGGCTTCAGACCCATGCTATTTCTTTCCCGCTCGCTACGCTCGCGGTATCGCTAGAGTTAAGTCTTCTTCCACTAGCGTCATCAGGATACGTATTTTGTGATGGAGTGAGCTATTTTGTGCCTGTATTACAAACCAAATTATTCAATTCCTTCGAAATATCTGTCATTACTTAGAGCAAATCTAGGAGGTTTTCCAAATCTCCTTTACTCTATTAGTGTTTTTACAGGAACTGTTGACCATTTATCTTGCATTTGGCATTTGGGTCATTCCACATGAAATCAACACAAAAGGCACATTTTTCCCCTCACGTTTTCGGATTTTGATTATTTTTACGTCACATGAAGATATCATAGCAAGATTGAAAAATATCAAATTTCAACATTTTAGATTGGTTAGTTTTCGAAATTTTACCAATTGAAATTTCCAATTTCGGTCCATACATTGCATATATTAGCTTTTTCTAAAAATTTTGATATATCTCGGCTCCCAATAAACGTACCGAACTAAGACTTACGTCATTGCAAATACGTTGTTTAAAGCTTTTTTCCGTATATATACATTAATGGTGGTGTACTATTTTTTCGAAAATTCGAATTCGAAATTTGAAATTCGAATTTCTCGCAAAGGGTCAATTTTAAATTTGTGAAAAAGATCTCACACATAATGTCGGCCTTTATGAAAATGCGGTCAAAATATAATTTTGGGATCGTGATGGGATCGCGAGATATAAATAATAGAAACGAACTGGGTGAAGGGTGAACGAATACACATGTTAACTGGGTGAACAAATACACGTGTTTGTATGACATAACATTACATTATTACTTCAATTTAATCTCTTTAATTTTAATTCCAATACATCTTAGTTTTCCATCACCAAAAATGAAAATCTTAAAACTGTACACCGCTACAATATGCAAAGTCTCACGCATTTCTTGCGCGTTAATTTTCTCCTATAATTGTCTGTCTTCTGCGAGAAGAAGTCAGGGTAAACGATCTGGTGATATGTCTCCAGTGTGGGAGAATTTGTAGGAGTAACACTATTTAATGTACAAAAATGGTCATAGAAAAGAGATTAAATGTCATTTAGGTCCATATCTTGACTAACACCATCCATAGTAAAATATTCAATGAAATTCTGTTGACGATGCTGATGCAACGACGAGCAATATTAGTAATGCTAAAATGTGATCTGTTCATACTGACACTAGGTCCTATTCGACAAACTAAGCGAACGAAAATATAGATGTGTTATTTAAGAGCTAACTTGACGAATATGACTGAGATTTTTGGGACCGTTAGGTTGCGACCAGTGATCGTTTGAGGCAGTATAATACTATTCTAAAGTTTGAAGAGTATCTGGGTTAAATTCCTTTCCGTTCAATTAAAAAAGAATATAATAATAAGAGGCTTAACCCTGCAATACGCGCTCGGATTTTTGTGACGTGGATAGTCGCGCGGACTACCACTGTAGCCCATTTGTTTTTATTTTATTATGTTGCCTAGCTTTGTTAATATTTCTGTCTTTCTTGTAGAGAATTGTTTTTATAAACTGTTTTAAGGGTTTTATACACAATTTGAGAAATATGTTTATTTTGAAAGTTATGTATATACAAAGAAGACCAACACCATTCATTTTTTCAAAATTGATACATGAATAAGACTGTAAAAGTTATTTACATTTATCAATAAATAGACCAATCTTGCGCATTTTTAACTTTCCTTCATCTTAAACATATGTGTTAGAATTCTTTAAAAATTAAGTATATTTTTAAAAAAAAAAAAATTACAAATATTACAAATAAACGTATTATCCATAAAACATATACCTTTTCAGCATAACGAGTTTCTGGTATCAACGTTTGATTACGATTTTGCATAATTTTACATACGCTATTTACACTCATATATTTTTCTTTTTATGTTTCCGTATTAATGTCCTTCTAAGCATGTTCTGCACACAAGTAATAAGTGGTCAGTGCACTCTTTCCTTCAAGCATTGACCACTCATCAAAAGCATCAAAATGTCAATAAGGGCACGTACAATCTCGTCTGTAAATTTTGCATCACGGTTAAGTACAAATCTCAATCTAACTGTCAATGTAAATATTGGTAAAATCAACCTTAAGTCTCAAAATGTTTGTATCTAAAAGCACTTCTAGATATTCAAGCTCCGACAACGCAGACCTACCCCCACCTTTAGATCCAGGAAAACGAAGCACAATATTATGAGCACGAGCGCAAATATTACGAGTAGGAGTTATTTATTTCCATTTGAGATTGTCTTTTACTACATAATAATTCACTTCAGAACTGTCTTTACTACTATTATCAACAGGTATCAGTGATTCCTGCCGCCCGGAATTCTCAGTCACATCTTCTGAATTGTTACTATTTCTATGTCCAAAAATTAATTTTTGCGGTCTCAAAATGTTAACTATCGCCATCTAGAAAACATGCCTCAACAGAATTGGCATTTTGCAAACTCATTGACCATCTGAACAACACCCAAACTTTAATGAAAAACTCCGACGCTTTGGAACAACCGTGACATCAATAGTCGCGCGGGCTACAGATGTAGCCCATGAAACTTTCAAGCAGAATAACAATGAGCTCCTTTCGATTTTACGTTTGACCACGCACTAAACACGCAGAATGATATTTGATAGAAAGGTACACAGACACCCTTTGAGTTATCATCTCGCATTACTTTGCGGCAAGGAAAATAAAAACGCTGGGCTACAATAGTAGCCCGCGCGCGTATTGGAGGGTTAACACAATAAGTCCACCAATGGTTGATAGTTGGAAAATGACAAAGTTTGGTTGTACCCAGAACATCCGAAGATGGAGAAAGGTACTAACTGACGTTTCATTTAAGAGTTCAACACTTAATTTCCGGTAACCTCTACCAAGTATGTGAAAAGCACATGCCGAATTTTTGAGAGCACAAGAAGCTGCTCCATGAATCGAAAATGGAACGGGAAGAATGTTGGTTTTAACTATATTTGCATAACGGCAAGACATAATGCACCATCTATCAAGTCTGAACATCGAATGTAGATTTTTAGAACTAAATTTTGGAACCTTCTTTTTGAGTCCATGACACATCATGCAATCGAGGCTGTTGTGTAGGACAGATAAAAGTGACAATACCAGTTGTATCAATAGGATTTTCTACAAAGTTACAATCGCCAGTCATAATGATACATCACATTTATCTTTTAAAACATGCACAATCTCATCATTATAAAAGGCGTCACGAACACACTTGTTAGTCGTTCTTGAAATATTATGCACGCTGATGATAGTAAAGACATCACACACAATATTCTTACACCTACTAGAGGTCAGTTGTTTTAATGTGTTCCATTAGATTACTTTTTTATTAACATAGCAGTCCCACAATTACCTAGATATTTGTATACACATTTACGATTAAATTGTACATAGGTATAAAGATAAACGACGAAAAGGAAATTTCTTCCAGAGGCACAAGGTTGTAATTATTTTCCAAAACAAGAGTTCTTGAATTATTTTGTTTTACTGGATGCGGAATTCCAGCAATATTAATTGTGCACACGCAGAACACGTGTCTATTACGAGACTGGTATATAGCTATCAAGACAATTTGAATGAAAAGAAATAAAATAACGTAAACAAATAATGTTATGGTAGAATAGCCCACAACACGACAAAAAATAGAAATGGGATATAGGGCATCTGTGTTGCACACAATCTGCATAAACTACCCTAAATCTTGGAAAGAAATAAGATAAACGTTCAAAGAAATATCACGCGGAAAGCTTTCTGAGTGACTGATGTGGAGGGAAACATAGGCCTAAAGAAAACTAATTCAAGTGAGTTGTAAACACAAACATACACACAATAAATAAAACACTTAGGAAGCAGTGCTCGGGTCATGAGACTAGTCTATAGTAGAGAGCTGGCTATATGCAACGAATATTTGATTGAAAGACAGCACCGTTGATCCGCATTTCACGTTCACTTGCACTACTAGCTTCGCTTGAGTTACGTCGCATTCTTTACGCGGAAAAACTTCATTTTTTGAACGTAAAGTTCGTCAGAAAGGGTTTCCACCATCACTGTTAGGGTGCGAAAAATTATCCAATGATTTGGGGGGTGAAAATAAGGATTAATGGTTCCTTCGTTAAAGCCCCATTGGAGCGGACGATGTCGCAACACCAAACTGTGACGTTGCTAGATTTTTCACTGGAACATGGACACTGGGGGAGCGGAGGGTCATCCAATCGGGACAAAATTATCTTGCTTACAGGTACAGTAGTTAGCTCAGGATAACTTACAACATGTTTTGCTTAATGATGGAAATTCATTATCATCATTTACCAGGATTCAAGGGGCTAGAAAATCACCGAGAGCAGATGTAGTACAATGTGTCATACTGATGTATTCACGGAGTGTAATGAGAATTGTGGTGTCCTTGAAAAAGTATCAATGTATACTACTGTCATACGAAGTTAATTCACATTCTGCTGAGGCTAGGTTGACTGTCGGGCTGGTACAGGACATTGGTAATTCAGATGATCACCACTGAAACACTGTAAACACGTTTGTAGCTGTTCTAGGTACACAACAAAAGCTTTATAGCACATGAAATTAAATTTAGATGGAAACCTCACCATATTCAAGAATAGAGTATGTCGTATTGCATTATCACTAAGTTCACACGGCAAATAATAAAAAAGTACTTTAGCACAATGTTCGGAGGGGGTCAAAATTGCCACTAAACTGGTCACACCATTTGAATAGCGGAAAGGGATAGATTCAAGCTGTATACGTAAAGCATGTTCAAAACCCACAGTACTTTTTAAGTATAAACACTGAAATGAAATCTTCAATATGCAATTTAATTACAGTCACGTTATCCATAATAGCTTCAAAATGTTCATTCAATCATATGTGTATTTCGGCCGAAGACGGTACTACCTGTTTCATTTTTTTTATCAATGTCGAATTTTAATGTATTTTGTCGAATGTTAGTCATAATATTCAAACTATTTGTACACACGTTATTGCATTTCACGTCACTTAATAATCCACTCACGTAGAAACACATTATAAAAACAAATGAAAATAGAAGTTATGTCTAGCATAGAGCTCGCTAAGTTATCTCCACAAACCATGATAACTTATGGTGAATTGTCCATTGAACAGCCATGCCACCTCGATATTTGATATGCTACGTTTATATATATCGTGATTATAGCAGGAGTAGGGGGAGCAGCAGAACGCTAGTGTGTAATGAACTGAACAGACGGTGAGAGTGTAAATTTGAGACCTCTCTTATTTCCAAAGATGACATATTGCTGGCGCTAAGTTATGTGGTCCTTGCGTGAGTGGATTAGAAACATACGATAGAAGGAAGAAACAGGAGGACACGAAGCTGACACGGTGGTATCCGAAGATGGACGAATCGCCCAGAAGTCACCCATAGAAAGGTACCAGCAGATGACAAAATTATCAGTTCGTGACTGATCAACTAACCTACAGCACATGCTTCTAAGATAACATTGGACAAGGGAGTTCCTAATCCTACCTAATATCTGATAGCCGCATGGGCGAAGGAGATCCCTAATTACTATCTACCTCTGGGGATCACATTTGGTGAAGGAAGTTCCTTAGAAACCGTCTCTCATAGTCACTACGGACTAAGGACGTTACTTTAATAACACAACTCGGAGGCTGCATTGAACAAAGAGATTCTGTACATACCTAACTTGAACCTTCGTCATCCGATGACACGTTACATGGACTTACATTGGAAACTCATATTTTGTACCTTTACAGAGAAAATTTGTAGATTGTTTTATAGAGAATTATTTATATAATACGCTTGGTGAAGGGCTAATCCCGGACGATTATTGACTCTAGCAAAAGAACATCTCAATATATATTGAAAATTCTCACGGCTTGTGGAGGGTTGGTAGCAATCCATTGTTGTGTAAGTCCAATCAACAACATGGAGGATTAATACACACGAAGATAGTATACGAGTTATTGTCTTCAACATTATTCTTCGAATTTTGTTTTCACATATTGTTGTTGTTATTGTAACATATAATCTCTAGGGTTTTTGCAAACAACAGAAATTGAAGAAACACAATGATTAATATGAGGAAGAGACGTGAAAGAGATACAATTGAAAACAGCGAATGAATTATTAGCATCTCGGGATCGATTTTGTTAATCAAGCGTAACATAACGAAAACAGCACTTTTTTCAGCGTTTTAAGCCAGCCAAATACACTGAATAGCGACAACAAAATGGAACAACAACACAATGTTTATATACTCAAATATTCAATCAGAATATAGTTACATAGGAAAAACGCACGCAAGTATTAAACACGTAAATTCTCATTTGTTTTAAGTATACTTCTTCAAAATTTGAAGTAAGAGTATAAAAATGGATACATTACGAACAACAACGTAATACATATATATCATTTGCAAATTCACCCATCCAAATGTGCTTAATTAATGATATTCTGGGTAACAATTACACAACGGTTTATAATAACGCTCCATAACTCATACTAGTGACTCAAAAGGTGAAGTTACTGGAGCAAACCGCAGTTGGGGCTATTCAAAGTAGTCTTCCGTTTACTCAATACACAGGTTTACCCGTTTCTCCTGGTATTCACAACCGATTTTGAAGTCATTCTCGTGAATGTGGTTTGAGTTGTTCCGTTCCCTTGGTAACTCGGATAACCGAGAAATTTAGTTCCTTTAATGTCAGTTTAAGTTTAAGGAATAGTAATAAATTTGTGGGAGATAAATCTGAAGAATAGTGATGATGGGTGAGTTTGGAAACCCCACACTCAGCTTAATTTTTTTTTTTCAAAATTACTGCTGTTTGAGGACAAGCGTTATAGTTAAGGAAAAACACATCTCATGCTTTCGCAGGAGTGGTCTCACGCGATGAACTCGCTTCAGCAAGAAATAAAGAATGTTGCAATATAAGGGACTGTTGGTCGCCGCACCCTCAGAACTGGTTCCCTATGAAGGAAGTCTTGGCTGTAAAAAAGTATACGCTCTCTCTTTCGGTGCGAGCGGTTCCGGGATGGATTCCCGGTGGGGTCACTCGGTCGAAAAAGTGTAAAAACTTTTTTCAGGCCAACATTCTGAATGAGGTTTTCCTGGGCATCAGGCAAATGCCGGGATGGTACCTAACTTATAGGTCCTAGGCTGCTCCCTTTCTTCCCCATTCCTTTCGTCATTCCCTTTCCCCGGATTGTGTGCTCGCCAATGGACCTCTTCCCTCGTGCGTGATGGGCTAAATGGCCATAGATACCGAACGCCCAGAAATGTAAATCCTAACCTAACCTTAAAAAAGAAAGTATATAATTAATCACAATTTCTGGGGACGAATCTATCAGAAAGGTGGTGAATTTGTTACTCTGCACTCTATACTTTGACTCAAGATTGATCGCCCATTATTTTCAGAATCACATAGACGAGCAGTGCGTTGAAACTTTGAAATTTTGCGTTTATTTATTTTACTTATTTTTTGTGACAATCAAAACACACTTTAAAATAATTTGCAATTTTTTGTAGTTCATTTAGAGTTACGAGTCCCTTTCAGCACAGAAGCAATACGAAATATGACTCTATAGCTTAATGTGGGATCCAAACCACATGAGCTCCGACAGAATATCGTATCAGGTCTTCCTTACGATTGGTGTGTAGTCTAGCCACATAGCCATACTACCCACATAGCCATCTATTATGTAATACAGTGAAACCTGTCTATGTTGGCCACCATCGGTTCCATCGTAAAGTTGCCAACTTAGACAGGTGGCCAACTTACAGAAATAAGTATGATTTGTGTATTTTTAGAATAGGATTTCTAGTATTACTTGATTGTAAAATTTAGTAAGCAGTGGCACGACAGCTACTTATAAATAATGTATATAGAGTAATCATAAAAATATACAGAACTAGAAAATATTACTATAGTATGCAAGAGCGCCGATTTCTCTGTAATTTTTTTTGGGGGGGGGGAATTCAGTTGCAGAAGGTATATATATGAAGATTTTAAGACAAATTGCACTCAAATTATGAAGATATTGTATACTCATAAATAAAACAGAGCCACATGAGCTTTGGGGCCCGGTCCCCCTCGGTCCCCCCAGGATCGGCGCTCTTGATAGTATGTTTAATATATATGCATACCTTTCTCTTCCTGCAAACTAGCCTGGTACATTGGATTATTCGGATTGAAAACACAATAACACAAACAACCATGAAATAGAAGTGTATGTACGCAGTTTATTGAAATTGATATAGCACACTGAGTTATTCAGATTGAAAACAAGAAAAGCTAAGTTATAAATTGAGAAATTCATATGCAATTTATATGACTCCTTTTCAGTTGTTACTGAATGGTGGTTCATTCTAGACATATTTGCTTTATTCTTTTCGGCAGATATTCACATTCTAATACTGTAGTTAACTACCTCTTGTTAATGAGCTAGAAGTGTTTCCCTCGGAGCAAAATATGTCTTGATAAAATCTTGAGGGAATTCATATCTCAAAACCTCCGCTACCTTTTGACATGCAGTCAGGTGCTAATAAATGACAATTGAGCTTTAACCTTGAGCATTTTCCGGAATTATTAAAGCTTCCTACTGATGAAAGGAGCCGATATAGCTAAAGGTTTTACCAAAACAGACAGGACAAACAAATACGTACAACCATTTCCTGAATTCCTGTACGTGCTTTTTCTTATTCACATTTTGCTTCACCACCCTTTTATGAGGCTAGTGTTCTGGCCATTGACCTCCAAGAACAAATCGTGTCAATCTATGCTTCTTTGTGTCCAGTCACAAGTACAGGACATCTGCCTCTCATATGGGAATTCGAAAGAGTTAAGAAAAATAACAAAACTGTATTTTTCGTGGCCAAGATACGCAAGTAAATTTATCATTATCATCATAGGGTAAATATTGCTTCAATGTGGCCAACTTCCAAGATAGACAGGTGGCAAACTTATAGAGTAGTAAATAAGGAATGTCTTAAGCGGAAATGCAGGTTCAAGACGAACAAGGTCAAGATAAGCAGGTGGCCAACTTAGAGAGGTGGCCAAGTTGACAGGTTTCACTGAACTTAATAGATGAAAACATTCTATGTCCATATAGCAAGTAGTAGAGGGAGTGCTTTACAGTATTTTGAAAAAGTAGAAATTCTTGCAAATCTTGGAAGTTCTTTATTACAGCTAAATAAATACATAAACAAACAAACACACTTTTTCATGTTAAAGTACACTCATGTCCAAAATTATTGTCGCATGTCTACAATTATGTTGTTGTAGGAATATAATTTGATAAGGAATTCGCCCGGTATTTCTTATAACGTTAATATGTGTATAATCGGCAAAGACATGTATGTGGCAAATTTCGTGTCAAAAGAGCAGTAAATAAGAACAATAAAACGAAACTAAAATTTGCTTGTCCATTCAGCAACATTTTATTTTACTCATTATATTTTTTGTATTTATAATTATTTCCTTATGAAATTTACCACAAATATACATTTCCAGATTATACACATAGTATCAGTATAAAAAATACCCTGCAAAAACTAACTAACTCTATGGCCTATGAAAACCGGAGGCTTAATGCCGCATTCACAAAAGCTCTCCACTGACTTCTATCCTTAGCTAACTGCATCCAGTTTCTACTTGGTATTCCAATCTCTGCGAGATCCATCTTAATATTGTCCTCCCATCTGCGCCTAGGTCTTCCTAATGGTCGTTTTCCGATTGGTCTTCCAATCAAGACTTTGAAAGCATTTCTACTTTCTTCCATTCTAGCTACATGATCCGCCCACCTAAGCCTCCTAGACTTGACGATCCTAACAATGTTGGGTAAACCGTATAAATTATGTTGTTCCTCGTTATAAAGTTTCCGCCATTCCCCATTCCTGTTCCTCTTGGGTCCGCATATTCGTCTCAGGATCTTGTTCTCATATATTCTTATAATAAGACAGTTATAGATATGCGACAACAATTTTGGACATGAGTGTACATAGGTGATATAACGCAGAAACTAGCCGACACTTCGTTTAAAATGATTTAAGTTACGAGAAACCTAAAGAATGAAATTCCGGAGGTTACCAGAGGAAATCAATGACCAGTCTCTCTCTCTCTCTCTCTCCCTCACCCCCTCTCTCTCCCTCTCTCTGAAGAGTTATTGATTTAATCTCTACATCTTTCAAAGAAATGTTTATTACTGCAAAAGGCTGTTTCTCCAATATATTAAAAAAATGAAATCTTTGAGTTTTACGTCCCACATTTATGCCGGTTAGGCTAAAGGAGACGGTGAAGATGAGAAATGAATGAAATGAAGAAAGTAAGAGGAAACGGGAGAACCTCGAGAAAAGTTACGAGCACGATGTTTGTCCACCACAAATTCCAAGCGGAGCGAGCTGGGAACGAAACATGGAGGCCAAGCACCGGAGGTGAAGGCTCTACCACTGAGCCACCGTGCCCCCCTCCAAGGTATTAAGTTAAAAATAGCATGAACAGTACAAAATATGAATTAGATTATTCATAAAAATAGAAAATGAGTTAACATTGTGGTAATTAAAAAAAAATGTTTTATGTAGATAAATTTTGATATTCATTGAATGCATTTACACAAATATGTACTATTTACGTCAGTTTTTTTTTTCTTTGCGACTCTAGAACATTGTTCTGCAGTCAACATTACATTTACAAAGAATAATTATATATTCTTGCAAAGGAGATTTATTCAATTGCATCGAGTACCTGTTTCTATCTCAAAATTTCTTGCTAAAGTGTACAAAGCTCAGAAGTTTATACATCGGTTTTGACGCATTTTTTTTTCATAAATATGTGTGAAAATATAAAATTAAATATTTCAGTTTCACGTCCCGCGATTATGAACTTAGTGCTAAGGGAGATTATGATTATGGGAAGTGAATTGTGAAGGGAGAATCGACAGAATGAGAATGTGGAACAAAACGGGAGAACCCCGAGAAAACTCACGTACACAATGTTGTCCACTGCAAACTTACTTGACCGGGTATCGAGCCAGGAACTTCACAAACCAGAGTTAAGTGCTCTAAAACTAAGCCACAGTGTCCACCATTAAATATGTTTAGACTGCAGCTCTTAAATAAAGACATCAGAAGTACAAATAACTCTGGACAAATTTAAATTGAATAGTTGTAACATTATTTAAAAAAGATGTTTCCTGAAAATTAAAAAAAAAAGTGGGAGTCAATTGTAATGAACTATTGTGGAAGAGTACGGTAATGAACGATTTGAATTAAAAAGAAAAAACGTTGTGCTAATTCAAGGAAAACAATTTTATAATTTCACTCACAAAGTCTGTACAGAAAAACAGGTGAAATTACTGGTATAAAGAAAGTACAAGAAAATCACAGACAGTACTGAATTCCAGCACTTATTTATGTCTGTAGCACAGAGTGACTTCGATATTAGGAAATTATATTTGCATGACATACTTGATTTTCGTACTTCCTTCTTCAACCACGGATGGTTCTATAAAATCATCATTATTAAGTTACTTAAAAAAAACTACATTCATGCGGGAACAGCAAGATTCATTTTTTAATGAAATATAATATATATATATATATATATATAAAATTCGATTAACTAAATATAACACTGTTAGAGATGTTAACACTGAATTAAAAAAAATGCACACAGTATGTTTCGTGTAAAATTTGGTCTAAAGAATTGACGTCGTCTTTGATAGACACGATGGTGTTTCTATTAAATTTCTAGAATCTTGATTACGCTAGAAAAAAATACATAAAACAAAAAACGAAAGAATTATAATATCAAGTCGTTCAACGAAAGTCCTGATAGACTAAAAGTTCATTATGATGTTCTAGGAATAAAGAGCAACTTGCCCATTTCTTTGCTCGTATGCTGCTACTTTCTTACAAATTAATGCTGAAACAGTACCGTTCATTTTCTGTGGATATGAAGATGAAAATGTTTCAAAGTACGAGATAATGTTATATTTGCAGCGGCAGGCTTAAAATCAAATCATTTAAATGCAAATTGTGCAAAGTTCAGTCATATTCCTCATACTGTTCATGATGAGATTGAATAAGTTGTTAAAAAAGTGTGGACACTAATATGTTCGTCCTTAGCATTCATTTTTTGGCAGAGACTACCGAACATTGGTTGTCGTGGTATTTGGGCTGAATGATCTAATAAGAGAAAGAGGGGGAAAAGCTGTAATTTGGACAGCTTGCGACACGATAAGCCGATCTAAAAGTTAAATAATAATGAATAAACACTGTATGATAAGTATTTATTGAGGATGTTCTCTTTACTTTTCAAAATACATCTGAAAATATAATGAATTTTAATAAGAGTGAAGATGTTTGTATTCATGTTGTTTGACGAACTAAAGACTATAGCAAATAAACTGGGTTATAAGATTATTACACAAAATATCGAATTCAGTTTAAACTTATTCAGTTATTTGCACTTCCGATGGTTTATATTTGCATTGCTTAAGAGTTGCAGTCCACACACATTCATAAGGGGGGGGGGGGAAATGCCACAACCGATGTATCAACCTCTGAGCTTTTTTACAATTTAGCTATAAATTTCCAGACGGCAACCTGCATCCGAGACGAATGAAGAAATAAAAAGAAAATCATTTGCTAGAATCTGCAATTACTGTTTTTAAATGTAATACTGACTGCAAAGAAAAATCCTGCAGTTGAAAAAAAAAATGTAAATGGTATAAATCTATGTAAATGAGTTAAGCAACTATCAATACTTATCTACACAAGTTTCACAATTTATGTTATTAAAAAAACAAAAAAAAAAAAATCTACGTATTTCCTCTTTTTGTCAATTAATAAATATGTGTTTTATAATGTTCATGCTAAAAAACTTTTTTATAGTAATAAACAAGGTTTTCTTGAGCGGTAGCGATTGAGTCAATATATATGATTGAGTCCACTTGTATAGTGGGACTTTTTAATAATAATAATAATAATAATAATAATAATAATAATAATAATAATAATAATAATAATAATAATAATAATAATAATAATAATAATAATTTCCTTCGACAACCTCCGCGGTTTTATTTTTTAGGTATTTTTTTAAAAAACTTAGATCATCAATCAGAAAAAAAAATAATATTACAGTCTCTTGAAACGGAATGTAGCTTGGTGCCCGCTTTATTATGAGCATCGTTGGGTAGGCATTGACATAGCATCTATGGCAAAAATCAACCTTATAAGAATGGAGTGAGAATTGTTTCCAGTATAACAAGTTGCAAACGTATCAATATAGCAAACAAGACAATTACAACTGATTCTCTGCTTAGCATGACTCTTACAAGGAAGCTTTACGTAGTGGCTCCGCTGAGATCCAAAATGAATCCTAAAGTTATACGTGTCACTGCGCGGAATATTGTGAGTTACAACATATTTTGTAATGTAAAAAAAAAAAAAAAAAAAAAAATGGCAGAATAGTCCGAACAGTCATTTGTTCGGAAACGGTTGGGTAAATGGAAAACTCGTACAATACTTATCCCATCATTTCCAAGGACACACTTAGTGTGATAAAAAGTTTGCCCCAGGGTCCCAGACGGGGTCCAACTCAAAATTTTCAAATGACAAAGGGGGTTAAGTGGCACATCGTTTGAAAGCTATTGCAAAATTAAAGAAAATGCGTCAAGTCTCGACTCTCTACGACAAACCTGTGCAAAATGGCGATGGGTCAAATATAAACAAAAACTTAATTGAAAAGTCCATGTCCACCCCTATAAATCGGAAATGGTGAGACAAATGTGAAAACAGGAAAGGAAGCGTGGCATTATATTCAAAGTAGGCCTACAACGATTTAAGTTAAAACGTCTTGTCCTAAGGCCCCCACATGATCCCAGGTGGGATCCAACTAAAATGTTTCAAATGGCAAGAGGGGTTAAGTAGCACATCTCGTTTGAAAGATCTTGTTAAAGTTATCCGTTTTCTACAAAGCAGTTTCGGTTTTTCACCGGATCCGATTTCAGTTTTCTTCAAATCCGGTTTCGTTTTTTTTTTTTTTCAAATGTTTTTTTCTATTTCTGACCAGAATAGTATCCGTTGTTCTCCGGAAATCGATTCCGTTTCCACAGAAATAGTTTTATATTTTCTAAAAGTTTTCACAGAAATGAGTTTTGGTTAGAAACAGAACCGTTTTTTTTTTGGGAAAACCGAAACCGGTTTCTGTAAAAAAATACGAACCCGACTTCGGTAGAAAAAAGAACCGGTTTTGGTGAAAACCGAACCGATTTTTGTTGAAAACCGAACAGGTTTTTCGGATTTCGTTTTTTCTAGAAACCTGTTTTGCCCATCCCTAATTGGAACCAGGCAACACTTTTTTGTGACGAGACTGTTTCACGGGACGAGATGAGACAAGCCCAAAGGTCTCGTCTCATGGCCACGCTTACTATATATAGGTAACCCTATGGCCTATGATTTTGCAAGTTTCTTTGAAGCATAGATGCCTGCATCATACTGGCGTGTTTTAATAGACCGCTACAATAGGCCTGATACTTTATTCTTACGCTCTCTTAATACTGTGTTACTGTTGTGCAACATTTATGACTTACAGTACTTGATATCACTACGACCCGAATATGGCGACTATTAACATTAACTATATGACTTCTACACAGGTGTAATGGAAATATATGACCGAGAAGCCAGGCAGAGTGTGTAACTAGAGGCGAGTGTCCGAGGGCAGACCACCCCAACATCTTCTCACCGCAATTGCTTGAAAACGATCACCTTTTAGTCTATTTCTTTCTTGCATTACGTTATACTCGTCATGTAGTTCAAACTGTAATGCAATTTCAATTTTTAATGTATATTAAAAACTTTTAAGATTAAAAATAAAAGAAACAAACAGGCTGAGGTTTTGTAAATGCACTTTTAAGGAAGTGAAATTTAAAATAAAAAAGTGAAAATGTTAAAAACATAAAAATAAAATAAGGAACTGTATACAGGTGAAAAGTCAAAAACAAAATATATAAGCTGAAAAAAAATGGTAAATAGGGGAGTTACTGGTTAGTTATTGGATTAGTTAAGATGAGTGTCGTGAGTTGACCTTTAAATTTTTATTAGTAATGAACCTCAGCCTGTACAATTTAACCTTCCTGTAAGTACTGCGTTAATTATGCTAAAAAGCAATACATAAAAAATTCGTGCATGGAGGTCTTCCTCCATGACAGGCGTAATATTGTAAAATTTTATAATTTTTTATAATATTATTTAAAACCTTTTCTCTATATAACTTGATAATAAAAATCAAAATGCATCTAAAGTAATATTGTCCTTCTAACAATAACAATAACAATATCCCATAATAATTATTCAATTAGTAACTAAAATCTTCCTATTTAAAATTACGAAACAAAACTAAGCAATAGAAAAGTATATCATAGTCTTCACGTTTTCGAGATATGCGCGTGCGCACAATTATGTGCGCATTCTGCGCAGTTGTGTGCAGGCGCAGACAATTCGTTTTAATTTCGTTTTAAATTATCATGTATCTACTATGGCCTGGAAAGTTTGCTTGATCTCGGTAGAGCCGTTCTCGAGATATCACGACAAATGTCATCTTTAACGAATCGACTGTATCTCAGAAACTACAGCTTTTTCGATAAATTTCTGCTAGTTACATTAGTTTTGCAAGGTGTCCTATTAGTCTACAAAGTGTAATCAAAATAGGTTGTTGTGGCCCAGACAGTGTTGGGCAAAATCAATTGAAATCAATTGCAATTGATCAATCAATTGAAAGTAATTGCTCTGAAAACATTGCAATTGATTTTAATTTGTAATTGACAATTAATTTCGAGTGCAATTTAATTCAATCATAAAATTTACAGTTAAATTTTCGTAAATTGTTAATTGCTAATTGGTCACCAGGTAATTAAAACATTTAATTGTTAACTGTCAATCGCAAAGGGTGCAATTGAAACATTTAATTGTTAATTGCAATTGAAATTAGCAATTAAAACTGCAGATAAGAAGATGTGTGTATATTGTGTTGTCCACTTGTTACTGTTTTACGTATTTCAAATAAGGTACTTATAAGAAATGCTGGATAACTACCATCCTTTCGCCCCCCTGGGAAGAATGCCGTGAAACTAAGTATTTTAAAAATATATTATGTTTATGGTTCTATCCCCTCCGAAAGAACTCCATATGCCCGTCATACATACAATAGGAATGGGCACGGACGAGTTCCAGCGAGTTTTCTTTAAAACTCGACTCGACTCGAAGCAGACATCTTTGAGCTTGACTCTAGAACTCGGCTCGAAAAATTTCCCCCAACTCGACTCGAATTCGGATCGAGTTTCGAGTCAAGTCGAGCCAATTCGAGCTAAATCCTTTGTGTAGTTTCAAGTACTACTCTCTTCAAGATCCTACAGAGGCAATATAATTATCAATGATACTACTACTATAACTAATTATTATTATAGCACTGTGTATAAACATGGAATATAGGCAGTTTGTATCTGAATACTAAAAATTAGTTGACTGTCGATCTCGGTCGTCAATAAATCTTCAGGAGGCAAGGACATCGGTCACGAGGTTCTAGGTTTGAGTTCAGGAGGAGCAAGTATTCGGGTCGAGCCAAAAAATGCTAAAATTATAGGACTTTAGCCAATCATGTTCAAAACTGCTCGACGCGCATTTAGGGTTGTCAACGACTCAAGCGGCTCGCTCACAGATCATTCACTTATGTAGCCGAACCGAGAAGTGAGCCGAGCCAACAGCTCACCCAACCGAGTCAGCTCGAGCCGAGCCGAACCGAACCGAGCTGATTGCTTACCCCAACCGAGCCGTTTCGAGCAATCGGCTCAGTTGAGCTGACTCGAACTCAGCCTATGAACCCGTTTCAACGAAGCTGGTTCGAGCCATTGGCTCCAATCGACTCGAGTCGATGACCCTTCCCTATCGAGCCGGCTCAAGCCATCGGCTCAATTGAGCCCAGTCGATGGGTCATCCCAACCAACCCAGCTCAAGCTGTTCGCTCAGTTGAGCCGAGCCGAGCCGGTTGACATCACTATCCCGGTTGGGCTTCTGCTTTGGCTAAAAAATTGGACCATGCAGTTCTCAGCCTTGATGGTAAGAACTACAGTATATACTTATATTGATGCTCACCGCGTAATTAACTTGTTCTGTCACCAACGAATATCGACGTACTTTGTTTTGCATATTTTGTGCGTGATTTGTGTTGCTTTGTGAGCCTATTCTCACATTTTGTGCGTCACCGGCAGTAGATCAAAATGGGCTTCCAAGATGGGACGAAAATAACCAAGAGTTTCGCCACTATCGAATTTCGGGGTCGTTAATTTCACATCAAGTACCGTTTTGTGCGCCTATTTCGACGTTTTGTGCGTCACTGGAAGAGGTTAAAATAGGCCTTGAAGGCGGAACGAAAATGACCCACTGCTCCGCCACTACCGAATTTCGACGTCATTCCTTTCGCATCGACTAGTGAATGTTTCGTGCCGTTTCGTGCCGTTTCTTGCCCCCTATTTCCACGTTTTGTGCGTCACCAGAAGTGTGTCAAAATGGGCCTCCAAAGTGTGACGAAAATGACCGACTGTTGCGCCACTATCGAATTTCTAGGTCGTTTCTTTTGCATCGTTTAGTGCCTATTTTTTAAAAAGTTTTCTGCGCCTAGTTGCTTGTCTTGTGCGTCACCGGAAGTGAGTTAAACGGGCCTTCAAAGTGGGAGTTAAATGACTCACTGCTCCGCAACTACCGAATTTCGAGGTTCTTCCTTTCTCCTTGAGTAGTGCCTGTTTTGTGCCATTTCGTGTCCCTATTTCCACGTTTTGTGCCCCACCAGAAGTGTGTCAAAATGGGCCTCCAAGGTGTGGTGAAAATGATCCACTGTTCCGACATTCTCGAATTTCTAGGTCGTTTCTTTCGCATCGTTTAGTGCCTTTTTCTTTAAGTTTTCTGCACCTACTTCTCGTCTTGTGCATCACCCGAGGTGAGTTAAAAGGACCTTTAAAGTGGGAGTTAAATGGCTCACTGTTCCACCATTATCGAATTTCGAGGTCGCTTCTTTCGCATCCTTTAGTGTCTGTTTTGTACTGTTTTGTGCGCCTATTTCCACTTTAGTGCGAAAAAAAACGGGTCAAAATGGTCTACAAGTATAGTGGAATAACTTAATGCTATTCCGTCACCATCGAATGTCGAGGTTGTTTCCTTCACCTTTTTGGGCGTGATTTGTGTCGCTTTGTGCATCAGTGAAAGTGGGTCAAAACGGGCCTTGAAAGTGGGATGAATATGTATTTTTCTGACATATTTGCAGGTTCTCTTTGACTCACTTTCGGTGGCGCACAAAACGTGAAAATATGCGCAGAAACGGTACTTAATATGCACTAAACAATGCGAAAGAAGCGACCTCGAAATCCGATACTGGTGATACAGTGGGTCATTTTTCTTCCCACATTGAATGCCCATTTTGGCCTACTACCATTGATTCACAAAACGTGGAAATAGGTTTGCAAAACGGTAGAAAACACGCGCAAGACGATGTGAAGGAAACGACCATGAAATCGTTCCTGACAGAACAGCATTAACTTGTTTCACCATATTTGCAGAACAACATTGACCAATTTCCGATGACGCACAAAACGTGGGAATAGGTGCACAAAACGGCAGAAAGCATGCACAAAACGATGCGAAAGAATGCACCTCGAAATTCGTTGGTGGCGGAACAGTGGGTCATTATTGTTCAACCATGGTGGCCCATTTTGATCAACTTCCGTTGACACACAAAACGCGGAAATAGGCACACAAAACTTAAAAAAATAGACACTAAACGATGTGAAAAAAACAACCTAGAAATTTGATAATGGCGGAAAAGTGGATCAATTTCCTCAGACTTTGCAGGCCCATTTTGACATCTTACGGTAATGCACAAAACGTCGAAATAGGGGCACGAAACGGCACAAAGCAGGCACTATTCGATGCGAAAGGAACGACCTCGAAATTCGGAAGTGGCGGAGCAGTGGACACAAATATTGGTCATTTTCTACTACTTTTACTGAGACACCCTTGGTTTGAATTGTAAAAAATCTCCTCTGGCCCCCAGCCGACGCCGCGAAAACTATGAATGTGACACGAACATATGCCATTTTCTACTACTTTTTACATATCCCGGTAAAAGCCCCTATGATCCTCTGGTTCCAATTTTGAAAAAAAAAAAGGAAAAAGAAAACAACGTCTCTGGCCCGCAGCCAATGGGGGCTGTATTTGGATGTCAACGCCTATGGAAGTATCACCATTCATCTCAGCGAAAACTATGGATTCGACATTAATATCGGTCATTTTTGATTATTTTTACATGTCCAGGTAAACGCCCGCCTGAGACCCCATGGTTCAAATTTTGTCAAAAATGCTTATCCTTGGTGTGGGACCTGGACCAAGGTATCCGTGACCAAAATTTGGTAAATCTTGGTCAACTTGTCTGGTCCCCAGGCAGGTCCCGGTAAACGTCCCCTTGAAACCCCCCTAGTTCGAAATTAAAAAAAAAACTCCTTGTCTTTATCTGGGCCTAGACTAAGCTACCCGTGACCAAATTTTGAAAACTTTCGGTCCACTCATCTGGTACAAAGGCCGCACAAAGATAGACAGACAGACACAAACAAACTCTTTATTTTATTTAGATATATTAGAAAGGTCAGATCCACCGTTATTGTAATAGAGGGTGCTTGAGCGACTGATCATATAAATTTAAACTGCGATGAGTGATAATTTCATAGGCTTGTTTTATTACAAGTTTAAACTCTTTAGTCAGTAGAGAAGAGGGCGTGAATCATGGGTCAGAGTTGATGACAATGGGTTTTGTTGGGTCTGTGGGTCACAGTAGGTGAGAGTGGTTCATGGTGGGTGGTGGGTCAGAGTGGGTCACGGTGGGTCGTGGGTCACGATGCGTGGTGAGTCAATTGGTCGTGGCTAAAGTTTTCATTGCCCCACGCCCTCTCTGAACTACAGTGTTGAAAATTAATCAGTGAAAATCAATTGCAATTGATCAATCAATTGAAAGTAATTGCTGTGGAAATCAATTGCAATTATTTTCCACTGCAACTCCTTTCAATCGATTGATTAATTGCAATTGATTCTCCATTATTAATGGCCAACTGGAATTAACAATTAACCATTACTTACTTCAGTTGTTAATTGCACTTAACAAATTAATTTACAGATTAATTGTTAATTGTTAATTCAATTAAAATTTGCCCAACACTGGGCCCAGACAGCTTATAGATGTGTCACAGGCCCTTTGGCACGCTTCAGAAGAGAGGGACGCAAATTCTTGGAAAGGATTGTTACAATGGATAAATCACAAATTCCATTATTCAACCCAGAAACAAAAAGACAGTCGAGGCAGTGGAAACACACAGATTCACCATCCACTCCCCCCCCAAAAAAAATCCTCAAATCGCATCCAATAAGAAAGTGATGTACACTATCTTCTGGGATTACAAGCGCGTGATATTATCCCACCCACTGTGTTTTGAATGGTAATACAAGTATGGTAACGTAATTTCGTACACTTTTGGATACAGAACTTTTGACAAAATTGACTGAGAAACGACCACAAATATAAAGTGGCAAGTTTACCTTTAATATGGACAATGCAAAGAAACATCGTTACCATATTGTGACCTCATTCTTGGCTGACCACAGTATTGAACTTCTGCAACACTCACCCTGCTCACCAGATTTACCAACGAGTGATTTTTGATTGCTCCAAAGCTTCAAAGATTATATTTTTATACGTCATTTTCCCAATAGATCATGCCTGGGAAGCAATATTTTTCAGTATCTGAAACGTACCCACAAAGGTGATTATGCCACATGCTACACAAAATAGATGCAGCAATGACAACTAGTGTCAACAAAGAGGGAGATTTTGTTAAGAAATAGATACAGGTTAGTTCACTAAACTTCCTTGTTCCTGGAAATTAGAACGAAACAGCACGTACTTTTGATGTGCACCTCGTATGTTCGGACGTATCGCTACTTTGATCACTTATTTATTTCATATATTTAATGAACTATGTTTATACTTCGTAGAGTAATTGAAAAATAAGAAATGGGTATCTCTATAACAGCAAATATGATATAATGCTACAAAACACCCATTGCTAGACGAGAAAGAAACTCAATACTCCCTCTTGTAAGTCTGCCTTTCAGATAGCTGAACTGAAACGTTGTATTTTTTTTTCCAAGAATCATACAAAATTATATTACTCACAATGTTAATCACAGAAATACAGGAATATGTGTAAAACATACAATACAGAGTAGCCAGAGTTTTGTTTTCTCCATAATTCGTCAATTTATTTCACATTGTTGTTAGTGTGCGTTACCAGTTTCTCCCGGCGGCTGTTTGCTTTCCGGAGATTACTGTTTCATTCAAATCTGGAGTGTGACAATGATTGCACTGATTGCATTGCAGAACCCTTTTGCCATTAATAATATAGTAATCATCATTCGAGACAGGTGATACTACCCGAGAGGCAATATGGAAATACAATCTATTATAAATAAAATAAATATGTTGTTTGCGTGTGTGTGTCTGTCTGTCTACCTGTGTGTCTGCGTACGGCCTGGAACCTAGACGAGTGGACTGAGAGTAACCAAATTTTGGTCACTGGTAACCTAGTCCAGGCCCCAGATCAAGACGAAGTGTGTTTTTTAATCGAATCAGGGTACTTCAGGGTGGGCGTTTACCGGCACATGTAAAAGTAGTAGAAAAAGACCGATATTAGTGTCGATTTAATAGTTTTGACGGTCGTTGAGATCAATGGTGAAACTCTGATTTATAACGACCACTAAATGTATATTACTATGAAAAACATCAGTTTGTAATTAGCTTAATACATGTTTTTGCATATGTTACATGTCATTATAGCCCTCAGTCCGTATATTTATATAATATATGTTACTGTTTTATCAAAATCCATCTAAACACTTCATTTAGATATTACCTTTTTTTATTATAGTACGTAATAAATTAAACATTTACATACTTTTAAATATTGTACATGCATATATCACAAGATGGATGCTCTATACATTATGTGCTTTCCGTTGCTATGACGACTTACAAAACATGTCATATCACTATCACAACAGAGCATCAATCATAATAACAGAAAAGAAATTACATTTATTTCTTTTCATGTTTTCTTCTTCTTCCTTTTGAAGAGCTTGTACACATTTTAAAAGCACATTTTGCCCGTAAATACAAGTTGTTATATAAAAAAATACACAATGCCGTTACATGTCACCCGAAAAATGGAACATTTTTGTTTTAAACTCAAAAAAAAAAAATCCCGGACGGTTGGGTATTATATGTTGGTTATTTGAGTTTTCGAATGACCCTCGTATATGCAATAATTACAATTCATATCATCTTATATCATATTTTACTTTTATATCAATATTATTTTCATATTTATCTTAATTCTTATAATTAATTTCATTTTATACAATTCAACATTGACAATAGGAGGTACATTCAAATAACGCTATAAAAGTTGCTTAATTTAAAGTCCTTTCGAGGCCATCGATACGTGTTACAAGTTGGAAGTTAAAATCTATGTCATTTTCTTGGGCAAAACTAAGAAGATTCCGAAAAGGATATTAGTATGATGTTTGTATGATTGTTTTTTAAATGACAAAGGATCAAATATATTATATATCCAAGCAAAATGCAATTTATAAATGAAATATCGACAATATCTAGAACAAAACACGACAGTCAACATCATAACATAAACTAGCATAATAAAAAAAATAAATTGATTATATTTTTCTCGTAACTTTAGCTTAAGTTACATGACCAACGAATTCGTTTTGGTTACATTGAAAATCATAAATCGGAATACAATCTTGCGCGTTATTTACATCTACAGTTCTTTGTTTCCTATTTCGAGAATTTTTGCCATCTAGGAAATTTCTACGAAATCCAATTCGAGGGAAGTTAGATCTAATGATTATATGCTTCCTAAGTGTAGTAAGATTATTATTACTGTTGTTACTAAGATTAGATCCGGTTATATTACCGGTGCACATGAATTTAACATTACTTTTTACATTGGAATCACACATTAATCTCACATGGATATTTCGAACTTGGTTTCGATTAAGGTTAGTTTGGTTCAGGTTGGTATTGTATTGCACCATTTACGGATTTTCAAAATTTTGCAATGTCATACCTAGATGATTGAATCAACGCGTTGCATCAGGTTCTGTAAAAGCACCATCGGATTGTTCACTATTATCATTCTGCTCTTTTCGTTGAGTGAACATTTCAACAGCTCCAACTCAATCGACCAATCACTACAAGCATTGGTGGGAACAAACGTTCTCTTTCTGAATTTCACGAATACTGGAATCAATTTTCTTCCTGCTACATGAACCATTGTCGTGTACATATCATTAAACGATTCTATTACAATTACTTCATCTCCAGAATTAATATCATGTTGAATATACTGTGAATACAAGCAACCAATAGCATTCACTAGACGAAGATGACCATAACTTTTCGCATATTGATGCATACTAAAATCTTCGTTACACGCAGCATCAGTAAGACAATCAAAAACATTCGAATAAAAAGAGAAGTCGGGGTAATCTAATTCAACCAATACCGCAGTATGCTTTTGCGAACACTCAGCAAATTTCATCCACACATTTAAATCAATGACGCCATATTCCTTCGTCGATGCAAATTTAGGATCTACATTATCTATAGTTTCCACGAAAGGTTTATGTTCACTTATTTGGTTACTGTGTTCATTAATTATAGTTTCTACAACTACAACTGAATTTTGCACTTCGGTGAATCTACGTAGTATATGCTCCATTTTGTGATCGCTCCGTTCAATTCGCTGATTTATATTCTCAATTTGTTGTGATAAATGTTGACTATTATTGTCGAGTTGTTGCTCTAATTGTCCTATCTGCTGATTTATTTGTTCACCAAAATCTTTCTTCAATTGTCCTATCTGCTGTTTAATAAGATCAGCTACGTCAGAGGAAGTGTGCATTTCCCTATTACCAGTTGCTTCAGGTGTAATATTCACTACCAGGAAGACTCATTTTAGTATCTCTGAGAATTTTTCTTCCACTACTTAATAAGTTATATTCCGTTTTGATGTATTTAATAAAATTACTCCGTAACCTTAAAATCAATCTGTTGTTATTTATTTAGTAGATTGTTTACGTAACTTCTCACAAATCTCCTGAATTCCTGAGGCGGAAAACCACCAATTTATAACGACTACTAAATGTGTATTACTATAAAAAACACCAGTTTGTAATTAGCTTAATACTTGCTTTTGCATATTTTATATGTCGTTATAGCCCGGAGTCATTAAAATAACATCTACGTGATGACTAATAGAAATGTCATTTCTTTTCACGCTAATTAATTTCATTAATTAAATACTAGTTGATTGAGATGCCATTTCCCGCCTGTCGATTTGAAAACTCGTTAACTCAGTATAGAGCTCCAAACTCTTCTACACAAAAGCTCTCGGAGTAACTTCCGAAAAGTTGAGGAGTGTCAAATCATTTTCTTTTTCTTTTTTTTTTCGTACCCAAAATTAATATATTCATCCAACGTTATTAAAATCATTTACCTAAACCGTCGCTTCTCACAGGAAAGGGCTACCTCAAATTTATCTCTAAATAAGAGTTTACCAAAGTTGAGATCTACTGAAATCGTAGATGAACTGCCCTGCCCTGCCTGCAGATTTCATAGCCCTGCCTGCGCGTCAATTTGTGCTTGTTCGAGAGAAACATATAATCTACTAAAATGTTATTTACACTTCGTCTTACATTGTTGTTTCTTCACTCTATTTAAGAGTGCATTGCTACATTATGTAAGTCATAGAAAAAGAAAACTCCAATACACAAGTTTGTGATTTTAGGTCTAGCGCTTAAAAGAAAAAGATGATGATGAAGAAGAATACAATAACATTGTGTTTTATCTCCCTTTTGGATAAGAGTTTCCAGAATTTGAGCGAGAATATGAGGAGAAACACTGCATATACAAAATTTCCTGCCGGTGAAAATTTTCTCTGATTGGTAGCATGTCATTTTTTTTTAAAAAAAGTAATATGATCCAGAAAATGGCTTTTCTGCAATTATACTATTAACATGTTGATGTTCTTTTCATTTTTATGTGTCCAGTATTTTCACTTCTCGTCTTGGAATTGCTCTAGAGCTCTTTCAATAGAATAAATAAGCTTTCCAAGACAAGGAATCACTTAAACGATACTTTTTTTTTTTTGAGATGAAACAGCCAGAAACCTTGTACCGCAAGCAACCTTTTCTATTTCTTATGAATTTTAAATATTATTCCTTAGTTAATATCTAGGAATTACAAACAACTATCATTGTAATTAACCTCATTTGGCCAAGGCGTTTTGAAGATGCATTGATCAGTTATTGTGCGAGGCCGTGGAATTAGCTTCGATCTTAAGCTTTGTTCTCATGTCGACCAATCTGCTTACAACAACGTTGCCAACACTATAATGTTGGAATCTATTCCAGTGACATGCTGTACAATCTTATTAAGAAGAGAACTGTGTCAAAACCGTATTACTTGCCATTTGAAAACAACTATCTTACCAGCAATTTGCCAATAATGAGCCCCGAGCTGATTGGCTCATGTCAAACGTATATTCGAGTGCCGCATAATATAGATTTGTTTAGTTTTTCAATTGTTACTATAGATTTACATACATGTTTTGCGGTCTCAGGTAAACTAATGTTTGTTACTTTTTTCATTGAACCCGACTCTCGCACACAATTCCTGACATATACGTAAATTTTGGTGCTGAGGCAAATGGGGTGACACTTAAGTTAAAATGTATCGAACTCCGTTTCATACAACTAGAAGTAATAGCGACGGTACAACAGTAATTGGTATAAGAACCACTACCATTTGTGGGCTTAAACGCCAGACAGATATGGTTGTCTTATTTCTTATGCAGAAAATAAGAACAAAGTTTTCAGGTGTGATTGTTTTGTCCATTTTTGCTCTAAGAACTAGTTAGGTATTTATCACAAATAAGCTCCCCGAATTCAGTTGTGTTGGCATAAATGATACTTTTAGACCATGTTAAAGGAGTCCTGTAAACAGATTAAAGATAAAGGTTTGAGAAGAATTGCATGTTGCTAGGATACCGAAGCACCTTTCTGACTTCCACACGAAAATTATGTTGGCGTTCGAGCTTCGTATACAGTTTTTAGTATTTTTCTTCTTTTCTCTCGTTATGAAGGACTAACAAGAATACACTCTTCTCACAGTGGAGTACATTCAAGATTGCGCATCATTATTCAGGTCAAGATTGGTTTGCTGACACGCACATTCCTCCGAAAATGCTGACAAAGAAAAGCCACGAAATGACAGAGAATAAAGATGTAGGAGGAACAACTGACGAAAGAACGGAAACCAAACCAAATGATACCCTTCAGTAACAAGATCTCTTTCAAAACAATATTGAACGCTTGAATTATTCAGAAGTTGAAACAGTCAAGGATGATCCTGAGAAGCAAAATAATTACTAGGCCATAACACACTACAAGGGTTTCGCGCTGACATACTATTAGTAACATTATTTTTATATAAATGTATATATATATATATATATATATATATATATATATATATATATATATATATATATATATATATATATATACGAAGAAGACCTGACTGAATGACTGACTGGTTGATCAACACCCAGGCCAAACCGCTTATGTTAGAAACTTGAAATACCGATAGGGCATAGGATCTGTGACGTATGGTTCCACTAGGGAAGGATATCTGAAACTTCGACAAGCTAAGGGGGAAACGACGAGTGGCAATTATTGTCTTAAAATATCGATATCTCGGAACATTTAAAGGTTAGAAGCATGAAATTTGGTATATGAACTTCTCACTTTAAATAATTAGACACGTGTTTCAGCTTCTCTTCAGATTTGACCTAGAAGGGAAGAAAAGGTGTAACAAAGAAAAAGCGTCCGAATAATAATAATAATAATAATAATAATAATAATAATAATAATAATAATAATAATAATAATAATAATAATAATAATAATAATAATAATAATAATAATTATTATTATTATTATTACTATTATTATTATTATTATTATTATTATTATTATTATTATTATTATTATTATTATTATTATTATTATTATTATTATTATTATTAAATGTCCATATCTCAACATCTATGAAGGTTAGAGATATAAAATTTGGCATTTCGAATTCTTATTTCAATGATTAGACAGGTGTTTCATCTTTTTTTTTTTGTAATATTTGCCCTAGAAAGGAAAATAAGGCAGGATGAAAAGTGTACGATTACAATAGTTATAATTGGGTGGCTACACCTTAAAATTCTTTAAGGTTAGAGAAACGAAATTTGACATTTAGACCTTGCATTTAAGATAATTAAAAATGTGTTTTAGCTTCTTTTTCGTACAGAGTTTCCCAGAATTCTTTCCTTGATTACAAACATTCATAAAGTATAAAATATCACACACACACACACACACACACACACACACACTCATATATATATATATATATATATATATATATATATATATATATATATATATATATATATATATATATATATATATATCTTGTACTTTGATATCCGCTTTGCTGGGTTAAATTAAGAAAAAAATAGTAATATGTTACGTTAGTCAGTTACTCTCTTTTCTATTACTAAAGCGCTCTTTGATATCGGTTATGTTCGGTGATTTTTATATTTATCTCCCCTACCTTCTCATGCTGCGTGGGTAATTCTTTTTTTAGGGATTGACACTAGTCGAGGTAAAAATCGACTATACTCGGAACTCGAAGCAAATTCGAGCCGAGTTTCGAGTCGAGTCAAAGATAACTTTCTCGAGTCGATTTCCGAATCGAGTCACTGTTTTGAGGTCGAGTTTCGAGTCGAGTCACGTCTGATAAATGGCTCGCTCGTTCAGCTCGCTTTAACTCGTTTTGAAATAATTGGCTGATTAGGCTGGAAAGCGAAAGCCATGAGAAATGTAAGCAGTAGTAAGAAATATTTTTAGTGTTGCTTACGAGATTATATATTTAGTGTTGCTTGCATCTCGTCTCTTCTCGATTAATGAGATGACAATAGATTTTTATAATGAGACAGTCTCAAATGTCGTGAGCACCAATATAAATATATAGTTCTTATTATCAATACTGAGAACTGACAACCGAAGTTTTGAGCCCAAGCAGAAGCCCAACCCGGGTAGTGATGTCAACCGGCTTTGCTCTGTTCAACTGAGCGAACAGTTCGAGCCGACTCGGTTAGGATGAGCCACAGAGTCGGTTCAGGTGAGCCACCGGCTCGAGCCAGCTCTGTTGTATGAGCTGTTTTCTCGGGTTGATAGTGAATGAACTGTAAGCCAAGCTGCGCGAGCCGTTGACAACCCTAAACCCGGGCCGAACAGTTTAGAACATGTTTGGTGGGACCCTCTAAATTTTAACAATTTTTGGCTCGGGCCTGAATACTTGATCCTCCGGAACTCAAACCCAGAACGTCGTGAACGATGTCCTTGCCTCCTAGACTTCACGACTACCGAGGTTAGCAGTCAACTAGTTTTTAGTATTCAGATACAAATCAAATAATAATAATAATAATAATGATAATAATAATATGATGATGATGATGCAGTAGTAGTAGTAGTAGTAGTAGTAGTAGTAAGTATCATTGATAATGATTGTGTTAGCTATGTAGGATACTTGAAGAAAGTATTTGGAACTACACACAGCATTTGTCCCCATTTGGCTCGTTTTGGCTCGTTTTGGCTCGACTCGAGTCGAATTCGAGTAGAGTTTCGAGTCTAGTTGGAAGAAATTTTTCGAGCCGAGTACTCGAGTCGAGCTCAAAGATGTCTGTTTTGAGTCAAGTCGAGTTTCAATGAAAACTCATTCATGCCCATCCCTGATGAATTTAGATTTAAGCGGCATCGGAAGTGTCACTGTTCATCATAGCGATCTCTAAAACTATGGATTCGACATTAATATCTGTCATTTTTGATTATTTTTTTGTAGATCTATCTTCTCCGTCCCCTTTCCTATGTTGCGGAGCACGGCTTCGGAAGTGTCGTTGTTTATCTCAGCAACATCGAAAACTATGGATTCGACACTGAAATTAGTAACTTCAATCATCTTATATATTTATTTTCTCCCCTACACAAGTTGAGGGACTGAATTTGGATTTAAACGTGATCGGAAGTGTCACTGTGCATCTCAGCGACCCCGAAACCTAAGGATTCGGCACTAATATTAGTCACTTTTGTTCATTTTACGTATCTCTGCTAGGGCTGTGAGATATGTCGATATATCGATATCAGTTTATATCGATAATCGATATTTCAAAAATATCGACATCGATATATCAATATCGTCGATATTAGATGTCGATATCCAATATCGTCGATATTCGATATTTAATATTGATATCAATGTTGTCGATATCGATATTGATATTGTTGATATTCAATATTGGTGTTTGACACTGTCTCGAAAAAAAATGCGGCGGGTTTTTCTTTATATATATAACGCTTTTTGGCTCGCGATAGCTGCTGCATTTGCATTTCTTAACCGAATGAAACCAGGCTGCGTGATATTCGTATGAAGCAGAAAAAACGCCCCGTTCAATGAGTCAAATTAATGTAGAGCTTGGGTACTATGTCCCCCAATATTCCATGTTAATATTTAATTTTCGCTGTTGACTGCATTTCTTAACCGAATGAATCCAAATTTGCACAGGATTAACAATTCGGTTCCTTTTGAAGATATGCCAAATCAGTGGTGGGATAAGGATGTTTCTACGTCTACCTAATGCACCTAAATATTGTATATTTAACTTGTATTATCGGCTCCACTTCTTCCCCGAATCAAACCAAACTTTGTGAAAAAATTGTATGGGACAGAAATTCTGTCTCTTTCGAAGATAGAGCCAAACCTGTGCATAACTGGGAGTTATGCCCTCCAAAATATTTCTCATCACTAACATGGCTGCATTCTTTAACCGAGTCGACTTTATATCCTCACTACATTTAATGTTTGTGCTGTATTGCCATTGCGAGTGAAGAATGAAATGCCAGTGCTAATATTTGCAGACAGAGAAACAAGAATTTACTCGTATTTTGTGCAAAGTAGTAATTTTCCGCGTAACTTTCCGTTTATTTGTACGTGGTTATTAGATGTAAGTTGAGCCACATAACTCAGCCCACTAAAACAAACAAAAACATCCATTCTGTCATTTCACTACACAGACCTACATATTATGTTTAGGTAGTGTCAACACTTCTCTATTTCTTTGGATTTGCTTAAGTATTGGAATATGCATTATTAGGTGCACTATTATTAATGACTTACAACCTTTCTAAATTGATTTCATAAGCAAAACTGAATAATGGTATAAGACGTAAGTTTTGGCCTAAATTTAATGAAAACATCAACTATTTTAGATATGAGTTTGCACAAAACTAATAACAAGAAACCTCTCCAGTTCACGTGGGAGATGCCACGTCTTTGCGTAAAGCTATTTGATACAAAAATATAATCAATTTAATAATAACATGAAAGAGATTTCGATTGATCGCGTGCTTTTTTTAAAAAAATAGAATACTACAAAAAATAAGTCCAGGTGTTAAATTTTTAAAGGCAGTGGATTAACTTAGAAGAACACAAACACATACATCGCACACAGGAAGAAAAATGAACACTAACTGTATTGTTTAGAAATATGCATATTAGCACTGAGTTTTCAATTTGAAATGTATGTTGCATTAAAGTTCATGACACTGCTATTTAGGAACGAGCTTTCTATTCATGGAAAGAAAATCAGTTGTTTCACATGTTCTGCACTAAGTGAAGTATGAGCATCAGTTACAATATTCAATCCACAACTAAATACTCTTTCAGATGGAACGCTGGTTTCTTAAATACACACATACTTACGAGCGAGAAGAGCTAATTTTGGAAAGTCACTCTCATGAGATTTCCTCCAGTGAAGGAGGTTTTCTTCCATATATGTAGGCAGAAGTGCTATTTTTTTTAACAACTGGTTATATATATGAGAGAGAGATAGTAGATGGATAGATAGAAAGATATCTCTCTCCCTCTCTTTTAGGAAACAAATCATACAAGATAGACACAAGCAAATTTTTCACTGGATACCACAAGTGACAAGTAGAGACCTACACAGCAACCTAATATAAGTTGGTGTGACGAAATTAGGTAGCACTGCGAATATTTTAGATACAAATTATCCAAAATAGGTGTTTGTCAAGAAGTATTGGAAACACCTTAATCCGGCAATGGATCAACAATTGAGGGGTTTAGCGCAACAATGATCTAACCCACATTTTTAAAAATGAAAAAAATTCAAGTTAAATTTAAACACATGTGTTTTTTTCGTACAATATACCAAAAGAAAGCGCAAGTGGTTGAATGTGTCATACGTTGCACATACATATATTGTACAAAAAAAAAACACATGTGTTTAACTTGCTTTTTCTCCATTTTTAAAAATGTGGGTTAGATTACTGTTGCGCTAACCCCTTAATTGTTGATAATGGTATGTATGCGTTTCAAATGTAAATAACCCTCCCCACTGAACTCATGTGATTCCAGTTTTCATTCTTGATATCTAACCAGCCCATTTGAAATTAAGAAATAATCGCTTATACCTTGTTCTGAGAGATCATATATTTAACCCTGTAGCTGTAAGAATTTCTAAGAAGCTAAACAAACTAAAACTTGCTCGTTCTTGGGTATAACTGGGTAAAATTTACTGTTATGTCTGGGTATAACAAACGGTTTATCCAACTCGAAATATCTTAACAACCGGTTCTAGCGAACCGGCACGAATCGGCTGAATAGCACCACTGTTTGTAGATGAGACTGAAAGATATGCATAGATTTCATGTTGCAGTAAGGCATCAAATGATTAGCACAAAAGAGAAACGGGGATTCCCCGATATTACTTTTGTTGATCAGGTACGCCATTCGTCCATATCTGGATCAAGTATTATTTATGCGTGAGCATAACACGTGCGTTGCATTTTAATACAGCGCACGTGTTGTTATAGAAAAATGCTTGAAAACATCTCTCTCTCTCAGACGCATACCGCCACACGTGGACATTCACAAAAGCACATACATGAAATAAACAAATACACACAAATAAAACAAGCATATTCTATGCCACCCTGTTTCACTCTCATTGTTTCCGCAATAATGACCAATGTGATAGCTGGGAAAGACAATTAGACCTACAGTAAATGGCTATTTTTATTAACTTTTTCAGAGGAAAGAGTGGTGGATTAGAAGGAACACAAGTATGTTTTCTGTGACTAACAAGTATTCTGGGACATTTCCCATTGAAATGTTTTGAGACCAGATTGTCTATACTAACATGAATATTCAAGACCAATCAATATGTTGAATATCCATATTTGATGTTGATATCAATATTGAATATTGCCGATATCGATATTTGATGACAATATTGATATTCGATATTGTCGATATCGATATATCTATTCGATATCGATATCAGAAAATATCGAATGTCGATATCAAAATTTCGATATCGCACAGCCCTAATCTCTCCCTCCCCTAATTTTCGGGTCTAAATTTGGACGTAAACGGGATCAGAAGTGTCACTGAGCAACTCAGCGACTCCGATAAGTATGAATTCGACACTAATATTGGTCATCTTAGATCACTTATATATATCTCCCCCCCCCCAAGTTTCGAGGCTGAGTTTGGATTTAAACAACAACGGAAGAATCACTGTTCATTTCAACGACCCCGAAAATTAGAAATTCGACACTAATATTGGTCATTTTCGATCATTTATAAATGTCCCACCACTTCCTTCCCCGCTAAGTTACACTGTCAAAGTGATATGACAAAAAACATCTCAGGTCCGAACCTTATCTATGTTGAAAATTTGATCGAGATTGGTTGGGCTGTTCAAGAGGTATTAAGTTTAGGGCCGGGTTTAGGAGGTGCACCAGAGCAAATACACCAGCCTCCGTTGTAAATATACACTATCTAAAATGAAAAACTAGCAGTGAAAACAGCAACACTTTCTGCCGTCATGTTTCCGTTTGGGGCTTAAAAGAAAGAGGAGTTTTGCAAAAGCAATAGTTTAAGTCTGTTTTCTGAAGGTCCAAGGAAAAGGATTCACTAAGCAAAGCAATATAACATTTGAGAAGTGTGAAACAAACAGAAGCCAGGAAGAGAGAAGAACAATTTTTCCTGCATATTACTTGCGACCCTCTTTAAAATAGACCCCCCTTTCCGTTCTATGTATCAGCATTGTCAGGTGTAAAGAATATTGTCACATGCCACTTTGAAGAGCTATTTATAAGAGGTATATATATATATATATATATATATATATATATATATATATATATATATATATATATATATATATATATATATATATATATATATATATATATATATACCTTCCCTTCCCTGTCCTAGGTTCTACCTATCAAACTGAAAATATACAGGATGTTCAAAACGACACCGACAAACTTTGGGAGGTGATTCCTGACACCAAGATAAAACAAAAAAAAAATATATATATATAGATCAAATTGGGTGCACAAATGGTTCCTTTCGCAATTATAGGCTTCCGAAAACATGGAAAAAACTTAAAGTTCCATAGTTACAAAACTATAGGATCTAACGTAGTCGGGTCAAGACTTCACTTAGAAACTAATATCCCCATGACGTAAGCGTCGGTGGACCACCGGTGGGAAACTAGCGATATCTCGACAAAAATTGGCGGCCCCGCAGCGACAATCCGCGGTGGCCCGTCTTCCGTTTTGAAAATTATAGCACCAGTGGCAGAGACGCGACAAAACACCAATGAACCACAATATGTTAACCCCCAAAATATGTTAAATCGCCTATATGTGTGATTTGTTTACATTAAGGTGAGTCTAAAAACACTTAAAAAAGTACCAAAAAGCACCAAGGAAGGGGCTCGAACCAGTAACCTTATGATTACTAGGCGGGTGTTCTTCCGACTTCGCCACGGAGGCGATGAAAGAGACGTCGCTTGTAAAGTGACAAATGGTTGAGATGTTTTTAATTTGGTTAAACAGAGTGCTCCTTTAACCATGTATATTAGATGGTAACTGTTTTTGATAAGACAACATGCGTTCGCCATGTAATTTTATAACAAAATTACGCATGTATATTTATTTTATTTCTTAGTTCTCCCATACTCACTTTCTAATGATCGACGACAGTTGCCATCTAAATTCACACAATTATCGCACTTATCTCAAGATTTGTCATTTCGTAATGTTGAGGCAGAGGTTATTCTTGACTCCGGAGCCCACTTTAGGAACAATTCGTCAGGAAAAAAAAAAACAATATGTAATAATAACCGCATGCACATGACTGGCGATAGTTCGTGTTGGTCCCTTCGCGGTTCTCCGCGACGAATCGAAGGAGCGCGGACCAAAACGAAGTCCTCGCTTCTATGCAGTGGTAACTTCAACACCCCGACTCGAGATATCTGTTTCGACTCGAGAAACCCTGCCACCAGTGGGACCTAGCGGCAATCCTTCGACGCGTCACTATATCGACGATCGACATTTACCCGCAAGTGGGCCACTAGGTGTTGGCGACGTTTACGGCATGGGGATATGCGCTATCCAAAAATACATGTTTCAGTATCCTCCGATACTCACGCAACAATTTTTGGAGAGGGAGTTTGACTATAGGCACATAATTTGAAGCATTCACCAATTATATCTACAAAAATTGTTTCGGATAACGGTAGGTCCCATAGTTTTGGAGCTACTCACCTCTAAGTTCGTTTTTTCATGTTTTCCGCAGCAGCCTATAACTCCCAAACAACGGAGTTCTGTACCCAGGTTGGTCTTACTTTTTGTCTTACCTTGGTGTCAAGAATCATCTCGAAAACGTTGTCGGTATTGTTTTGAAACACCCTATATATATATATATATATATATATATATATATATATATATATATATATATATACCCTGTATCCGGTGGTTCAAGAATTATTGTTTTATTTATTTTTATATATCTCGCCTACCCTAAGTTCTACCGTGAAAGTGATAGGATAAAATCCACGTATGGCAAGATAGCCCCCCTCCACTTTAGAAAATTGAAACAATGACTAGCTCATTCGTTTGTATTATGTATGTGCCGTTTGCACCGAAAATAATTTTGTTTGTACCCTCATAGTTTTCGAGAAAGAGGTAATGACATTCGGGGGCTATGTTGGCGCCAAGATGTCATCCCCTCTTTCTCGAAAACTATCAGGGTACAAACAAAACTTTTTTTTTCAGTACAAATGGTACAAATGATTTGCTTTCGAATAGTGTATTTCAATTTTTTGTGCTGTTATACGGGAGGGCTTTCATGGCGCCAAGATAGCCCCCCAAATATAATCCCCTCTTTCTCGAAAACTATCAGGGTACAAACAAACTTTTTTTTGGTACAAATGGTACAAACGATTTGCTTTCGAATGGCGTATTTCAATTTTTTGTGCAGTGATACGGGGGGCTATTTTGGCGTCAAGATAACCCCATCAAATATCACCCCCTTCTTTGTCGAAAACTATCAGGGTACAAACAAAACTTTCGGTACAAACGATTTGCTTTCGAATGGCGTATTTCAATTTTTTGAGCTGTGATACGGGGGGCTATCTTGGCGCCAAGATAGCCCCCCAGTTGACCTCTCAAGTAACCCTATAAGGAAAATGATACAGACGAGAATATTTTCGGTAGAAGTGGTACAAACGCAATACAAACAAATGACCTAGTCATTGTTTCAATTTTCTAAAGTGGGGGCTATCTTGCCATACGTTAAAATCCACTCCAGGTTTTAGCCTCATCTATGTTGAAAATTTGATCGAGATTGGTGGGTTTATTCAACAGATTAAGAGCGAAAAAACATAGTCACTTTGAATTTTATAATATAGACTAGCCTTTGGCTAGATGGGGACTCCGCCCGCAGACCCCCGAGTATACTCGGCCTACGTCCTCGCATTTCTTATCTATCGGCCTTTGCATCAACAGTGAATTTCGTGAACTTGCTCTTTATATTTCCTGAATCTGCCCAGCTTGAGACTTCGCCCCCACACAGTGTTTTTGCTCGGCCTACGGCCTCACACCTCTTCAACCCACAATTATATCGTTTATTTTCCTATTTCAACTAAAAGATAATATTTTGTATCCCAGGAAAACGTCTATTTAAATTGCATGGGAATTTTTTCATCCACCTTTAGACCTCTAAAAAACTAAAAATATCCCTTTTTGACTATTTTCCTGTCGGTTAGTCCTGGAAGGCTACAATCATGCCAAATTTTGTCATTTTAATCCTGCCGAAACTGCCTAAACATTTTGGGATGCAGAAGATGTCCCATGTAAATAACGTAGGAAAGAATTTTCAGTTCCCCATAAAACCACTCTACATTTGAAATTTTTTACCCTGATGATTCACTTAAGTAACGCTGGCAAAAACGTACAAGCACTCCGAATTTTAAGCTTTTATTCCAGTTCTAAGTATCTAAAACATGAGATTATAGGTAAAAAAAAGCTTGTTAAAATAACATGGGAAAATTCTTCATCCCCTCTTGAGACCTCCTAAAAAAATAAACATATTCACTTTTGGCAATTTTCCTGCAGGCTTGTCCCGAAAAGCTACAATCATGCCAAATTTAAGCATTGTAGCTCTACAGGAAGTGCTCAATAATTTGGGGGTGTAAAAGGTGTTCCATATAAATATCATGAGAAAATTTTTCTGTTCCCTATAAAACCAATCTAGAGTTGGATTTTTTTTTACTGATTTACTTAGATAGTGCTAACGAAACGTACGAGCATACCGAATTTCAAGTTTTTATTCCAATTCTAAGTATCTAAAACATGAAATTATAGGTAAAAAAATCATTTAAATAGCATAGGGAAATTCTTCATTCCCTCTTTAGACCCCTAAAAATTAAAAGTATTCACTTTTGGTAACTTTCCTGTGGGTTAGTTCCGAAAAGCTACAATCATGCCAAATTTAATTATTGCAGCCCTAGAGGAAGTATTCAATAATTTATGTCAGTTCATATAGTTTTACAGTTAGGATTGCATGTAATATATTCAACTTTTTTGTGTACACAATTAATACATTTCTATGTGTTACCTTTTGTTGCCCGAAGTTATGACGTCAGTAATTCTACGCCGTAATGTTGCGATGTCGTTCATGGTGTTTGGAAAACCTAGTCCTTGACATAACTCCAAAGGAAGAAATCCGTTGGTGTTGTGTTCGTTGATCGCACAGGCCAGTTCATAGAACCATCACGTCCGATCCTTCTTCTCGGAAATGCTGTATCCAAATAGGTACTGACTTAAAATCAACAGTGAGGTGGCGTACAACCTTGTTGAAAAAAAAATATGTCCGGAATGTAGTGAATCTGTGGAACAACAAATAATTGCAACATATCAATATATATATATATATATATATATATATATATATATATATGTGTGTGTGTGTGTGTGTGTGTGTGTGTGTGTGTATATATTGGCTGTGATCGTCTTTTCCCTTAAGAAGGTCATATGATTTTATTGACCATAAGACCGCACCACAAGTTTACGTTAAGTCTGTCTATGTCGGTCTTAACCACCGTCTCTCGGACCCCTAAATCCTAGTATTGTGTCGGTTGACAACACCGATCAAATAAAGTGCCTCATCTGACAAAAGGACACATTTCAGATAGTCAATATATTCCTCAATCTCAAAGAGCATGGAAATAGTAAACTCATGACGAAGACTGTAATTCGTTGGTTGTTGAGATTGTACGATCTGAACTTCGTACGCACTGAAAAGAAGATGTTTATGCAGGATGCGGTACAATGATTTCTTAGGAATCTGCAACTCACTTGTGCGGCTCTGCAGACTGACTTCTTGGGACTTCTTACTAAGGCGTCTCTCTCATTGTCTGAATTGTCTGGGCACTAGGTTCAGACCTGTCTGTTCTTAGGAGGTCACTGACGTTGCCTGTTTGCTTAAACTTACCATACCACATGTTGATATTAATAGCATCTGATGGCTGTCTATGGTATGCCACCTGGAATTGTTTTTGGACTGTTTTGGTGAATTGTGTCTTGTGATGGCAGAGGACGCGTTGGGCTTTCACTTGGTTCCAGTACATGTTTCTGCAAATGGTGTCCGATTCCGCTGTTATTACGTCACTGTGCTTTGTAACAAACTAAATAACAGTAGGTATGTACACAAAAACTTAAATAATATTACATGCAATTCAAGATAAAATGCATTAGTCTATGTGTCACATTTAATGCTTTATGAATGTTTTTAACCAGGGAGAGAATTCTGGGACACCCAGTATATCCCCTACAAGGGAAGAAAATAGGAAGGAAGAAAAAGGACTGGGGTTTAAACTGTTAGAATAAGATGGTCATATCTCAAACTCCGTTAAGGTTAGCTACATGAAATTCGGGATTTAGACATTTCTTTTAAAATAATTAAATACGAGTTTCATCCTTTCTTGATATTTGTCTTGCAAGGCGGGAACGAGGGAAGAAAAAAAGATAAAGAGTTGGGGTTGCAATTGTTATAGTAAGGTTATAATAAGGCGACCATATCTCGAAACTTCTTAAGGTTAGATCCATGAAGATTGGTCCATTAGAATATATATAGCCTACTAAATTCTTGTGCGTGAAACCATGAACGATACTTTAACCATACAACTGAGGTATTCGTATTATAACTGTATTATTATTATTATTATTATTATTATTATTATTATTATTATTGTTATTATTATTATTATTATTATTATTATCTTGGTGAATTAATTTGGAAATAGTGAAAATAAAAATCAAGGCTTCTGTGTTTATAGACTTTTATTTTCCATAAAAAGAACGTGATGTGGAGGTTCCGAGACTACTAGAGAAGTTCCTAACCATAAATTTTGCTCTTCCTCATTATGCAAGTAAAATCCTTGTGATTGTATATTTTGACACGTGGTAGCAAAATTAGTTTGTAGTTGTAAACTCAAGAAATTCAATTAAGGCTGTGATGGATTGAATATGATAGTAATTCCTCTTAATATGCTTTTGAAAGTAAAATGCTGTATTAACAAATTAATGTGCAGTCACTAAGACACGAAATGCAAACAACTAAGCTAGAAATTCATTAAAAATTACCTTTGGCGTTCTCGAAGATTTTTCATTCTAAAAGTACCCTGGCTTTGTTTCTCCCTTCAACATAAAGTGACATTGACAAACTCGACTAACAAAAGACCTGCCGTGGTAGAATACGTCTGCTGTCTTAAAGGGTCACTGCCTTTCTTAAGCTCCTGCGTAAGGAACAATGTAGTGTTTTTTTCTGTTGACAGCCTCTTCGGGAATTCTAAACAACCTTAAAGCCGTATTCTGTTTAGGAACTATGCTGTCTTCCAATTTTAGAAAAAGGATAAATAAATGTGTGTGTTTGTGTAGATAAATAAAAGTATTAAATGAAACACAGTGGCCACATCTGTTATGCAGGTCTACAAAGAGTTTGTTTGCAGCATCATTGCCTTGAGTACATTAAATATGCCATTAATACGTGGATCTGTAAAGTACATTATCATACGGGTATTATAATTATTTATCATATCTTTCAAGTATCAAATTTGGACATAATAATAATAATAATAATAATAATAATAATAATAATAATAATAATAATAATAATAATAATAATAATAATAATAATAATGATAATAATAATAATAATAACAATTTAATTGAAACAGTTTATTAGCAACAACAGTTTGACACCACTAGTGCGCCAAGAATATATAAAACACAGTGATTACATTGTACATTAATTATAAACAATTTGTACATAAAACCATAGAAATAAAAAGCAATATGCTAAATACATATAAAAAATGAATGGATATAAAACAAACAAAACATGTAATACTTGTATTTAAAAAAATACATACATAAAGATTACATGCGGAAATATTACATGCATACATGGTAGAATTACATACATGAACATAAAAATCAAATTTACACATATATAAAAAGGTATTCATTAATACAAATAAAAACAAATTTATACGCATATTAAATGCACCCATACGAACAAGACTAACAACTTTGTTTAAAAAAAATAGAATATTGATGACAAACAATTGTAAATTTAGATTGGAATAGATTTAAGTTAGAATAGAAGATTTGGAAAATATCCTACTGCAAACAAAGGGACTAAATGTACTGGTTCTACAATAAGGAACTCTTAACAAATGAAAGCATCTAAATAAAATTCTCCATGTAATAGATTACGTAAGAGTTTTAGATCGAAAATGCTTTCACTAAGAGTTAATAAACTTAAATCGTCACGTATAGAACTTAAGTTCATATTATCATATTGCTTGAATTTCCATTTTAATCACACAAGAATATTATTCTGAATGGACTCAATATAGTTTGCAAAATATTTGGAGTCACAATTCCAAATAAGAGTTGCATATTCAAAGTGAGACTGTACACTTTGCATAGATAAAGAGTTTTGCATGTATTAACTGAGTGAAAATTTCTAAACAGCCATTTAATGTGTGCCAAATTTCTCTTAACATTAAATCTAACCTGAAGGTGTTCATGAAACAATAGTTTAGTATACAAAATAATTCATAAATCATTAATATAATTCACAAATTGAATATGATGGCTACCAATATTATATTTGTACATAAAGGAATAAAAGATATCTTGAATTTTAGACAAGATCAAAGGTAGAGAATTTATTTCTGACCCATGTACAATAGTATTAATATTGTTTTGTAAAATCGCATGATCATTCGTTTTTAAATAATAATAATATTCATAATAATTTTGAAAAAGTAAGTTTCGTTTCTCAGTAAGTAACTACAATATGCTTCTAAACTAGACAATCGAATACTCAAAGTACTAAATCTACAACTACTTTACGACATATATAACGGCAAATATAGTATATAACTTGTTCCTCAAGCACTGATTCTAGGTGCGCACCGATTTTTTTTTTTTTTTAAGGTGTTCAAGCTCAGGAGAAGGGCTCAATACTACAAGTCCTACAAGTCACTTTGTCTATGTACTATTGAACGGGCACCATTTTGAGTCCGAAAAGACGATAAAGAACTGAAAATACTTCCATCTATATTTTCAAAAAGAAAGTGATTCAACTACCTACGTAGATTGTCCTTTATAAGATAAAGAGTACAGATGAAGTGTAAAATCAAATTTTCATTCTGCACTAGCTGAATCTGTGCTATCTACACAGCACATCATTCACGTATGAGCATGAATCTCCTTGTCATTCCTCACAACATCTGTACATTTCCCTTTGCAGACACAAGTGAAGGACGTCTTGATAAAAATCAGCAAGGAGTACTATAAAGAGGGGATTTTCTCAATATATCACACCTTTACAAGATTTGAGCCAACTTCCGGTTGGAGATTCTAATTCATGTATGGTCAGTGTTTTCTTTCGTCTAGCATGCAGTATGTAATTCGCAAATAACTTAAACAATTAATTATTATAATGTCAGTGATATATGATGTTCATTGTGCAAAACACTCCAAAAAATAAAGATTCATCTTAGATTGGAGAAATGGTTATTCTTCGTTTTTCGTTATCAATTGGTCATGAAGCAAACGCACCAGAGAGATATTCTAACCCCGTATGCAAATATGTGGTGCTGGAACGTATAACTCGTAATATATTATGCTATACTTTTTTAAAAAAATTCAATACTTCCAGTGTACCCCTAAAAAAAACTTAATAAAGAAACAACGATCACTTTTTAATATTCAATTAGAACTGAACAATCTACACAAAATTAGCAATCGAACAGTGAAAATGACATCTTTCTAGAGCTTATGGTTTCCGAGATATAGCCAAATGAATTGGCCAAAAACATAAAAACGTCCAGAAATATGCAAACGTTCACAAACATATAAACTTTTCTTGAACTCTCTGTTCTATTGGAATAACTATTGAAACCAGAAGAACTAGTCAATTCCAACCAATTCCGATTTTGGTACACTTGCGACGATGCTGGGATGTTGAAACAATTGCAAAATAACCTCTTAAAAGCTTATAAAATAATGAAATGAAGGCTTTGTTTTACATCTTGAGGCGTTGCCAGCTAGGCTAAAGGAGATGGTGATGATGAGAAATGAATGAAATGAAGAAAGTGGGAGAAAACGAGAGAACCCGAGAAAACACACGCACGCATTGTTTGTCCACCACAAAGGTTCACTTGGCGCGACCCGACATCGAACCAGAGACCTCATGCACCAAATGTGAATGCACTGTCATTGAGCCACCGCGGCTTCCATATTGTAAATGTATAACGTGATGTTAACTATAACGTAATCACTGTGTAAGTGAATATTCAAAACGTTATGAAGAATTGCATGTTATTTTAGGGTATAGTGATGAAAACTAAATGTTTATGGAAGTTTAGTATATTTTCGAACAGAGCGCTGAAAACATAAGATGCACCTCTGCACACCTTAAAAAAGTAACAAATTTTATGATAATTAGGTCTTCAATTACATAACTTGTGTGGGCTAAATTATGCAAGTCTATAAGTCATTTCTACAGCTGTTGGAGGAAAAATTACCTTTGGAAACAGTTTACTCTGTTTATTCATTGTTATACACATATTTTGAATATGTGAATTATTGACATGTGTGGAAAATTAACAGCAACACATATTACGTTACACACAGTGTTCTGGGTAACAACTCCAACATTTCTACTACCATCATATTAATTTTTGAACTATAAAAGAGTGGATCGGAAAATTTTGTGTCTGCAAATTTATCAAAACATTATGTGTGTGATATACGGTGAAACTGTCGAATTGTATACATCCGTGCAATGTTTTACGATTTACAATTGTTATCAAATCACTAAAGGAAATAACTGAGCGTAATAAAAGTTTGTTCTCTTAAATAGGGCGCGAGGTGGGATCAAACCAAGGACCCCATGCACTTTAAGTGAACGCTTTACCACTGAGCCAGCGCAGCTCCCATTGTTTATAGAATTTACATTATTATTATTATTATTATTATTATTATTATTATTATTATTATTATTATTATTATTATTATTATTATTATTACTACTACTACTAGTAGTAGTAGTAGTAGTAATAACAGTAGTATCTTAAATATTCTACCTTATTCAAATATGAGTGTTGGCAGTAAATAAAATCAAAATCGCGGATTTGTAGGAAATTCGCTAACAAGATATTCATTAGAAAATTAAATACTGAAATCTATTCGTTTGACCGTGTTGATATAATAAGTGGTTAAAAGCAATCCAGTAAAAAAAAAAAAAAAAAAAAAAAACATAATATAAAACTAGCACTGCAATTCAGTAGTATAGGAACAAATTTTCAACTCTGTATATACAGCTAGGTAAACGAGAGTACAAAGTGAATGATTAATTTCATTTTAATGTGTTTATTTTTTGTTTTTTGTTTTTGTTTTCTTTGTAATTCCTTTCTGATTCTACTAAAAACATTTTTTCATTTTCTCTAAGTATTAAACGTGTGTAATAAACATACAAGAGAGGCATTTAGGGAGGGAGCGATCGTTTTGGGCCCGGATTCCCATTCCGCCCCTCGTGATTATATTTGTGCTTAGAACTGATAAATGATCATTACATTTTACATCATTTTTTTATTGCTGTGTTCATCCGCTTTTAGTTAGAGACTTAATATTATTCAGAGGTTTAGTTAGTATCTTTCACTTTGTATATATCCCAATAATTTATCTGTTGGAAATTACATTTTAATAGTTTTGAAATATGAACAACTTTTATATCATTTTGTGTATGGGCATTCGTTAAGAAATCTGAGTGATAGACATCTTTATGTTTCTGTATTTTTATTATTATTATTATTATTATTATTATTATTATTATTATTATTATTATTATTATTATTAGTAGTAGTAGTAGTAGTAGTAGTAGTAGTAGTATTAAGTATTCTGCCTTTCGGCAGGTCCTAGGACTGGTGAGTTCATTTTCTTCTCTTCTTAACTTTAAATTTGTGCCTGGAAATGTTTCTTCCACGTTTCCCGATCTTCAGCTTCCTCTTTTAACTCCCAAAATTTTATTTTTCAAACAATTGGTCAGTTGTGTTTTTTTTTCTACTTCCTATTTCTCCTTTCCTTCCATCTTTCCTTCTTTGGCGGTATGAAGGAGACAATTTCTTCGCAAGATGTGTTCAATCCAATTGGTCTTTCTACGAAGGACGCTGCCTAAAATTGTCTTCTCCTCTCCTATCCGTCTTAAAACATCGTCGTTTTCTGCTATCTCTTCTCTCTCTCTCTCTCTTCCCATTTTATCTTCTCCATTTTCCCCCAACACCACATTTTGAAGCTCTCTGAATATATTTCTTCTCTAATTTCTGTATTGTTAAAGTCTCTGAACCACACAATCCAATGCTCTAGATATAGCACTTGACCAATTTCTTCCGAAGTCCAATATTGAGGCTGCTAGTTGAGAGTGGTCTTTTTCTTGATTTTCTGTTGTTTTTTTTTACCTAATTGATCTATTTTGATAATTATTCAACAACTATTAGTATATAGTAGCATGTGCATTCTTATTACTAAATTATATACCCTAATATGACTACCTGGAAACGTCGCAGACAACTTTACAAAGCAAAACGAGAACAGTTTCTTGGGAATCGAGCCTAGATAATAAAATATCATTCCTGAATCTACGAGAAAGGACAAAAATCTTTTATGCATTTATATGACTATATGCCACCCTGATATCGACCATTCGGCACTTAGTTTAATATATGTATATGTTTTCCCTCTACATTTGGAAAAATGCTCAAGGATTGTTTTACTCCGAGACATGGTAGCTAATGCATGGTAAACCGCATCATACAAATTTTCAAAATGTGTACATTTTTTTTTATTTAATTAATCAATACATTTATTTATTTAGCAAATGAGTTACAATTACATTCCGAACTACATTTATGTGTATGTCTATCTCATCAACTTACTATTATTCAGTTTTGCAATGCCATTCAAAGTTTGTATGTTTACTTTTAAAACTATAGAACCATAATTATCAGTAATCATTTCTTTCAAAAATGTATCACCAAATCGAATACGTCATTTTTCCTTTCACCAAATTCAGTTCTAAACAAAAATCAGAAGGAAATCTCTAAAAATCAAAGCTTCATAGTAGTAGGTTTATATGACACGCAACACGATTTACTATCCATCATTATATATATATATATATATATATATATATATATATATATATATATATATATATATATATATATATATATATATATATATATATATATATATATATATATATATATATATAAGTTTTCGTCTTCGGTAACCGTAATTTAAATGTGGCATGGTGGCATGTACACTATACATAGCACATTCCGCTCGGTCGAAATCACACTACGAGCTGACAGGTTTGGAAAGAGAGTTACTTTACGTTGATATATCAACTGAATAAGAAATAATTCGGTCGAATATATGACTGATAATACAGTCGATCTGGGATCAGATGGTTGGAGATTGGACATACAGAAGTTGGAAAACGCCATAAGAGGCAAGAATCTACATAGTCTAGTGGGAAATCGAGTAATGGGGGCTTAGGGGGTACAATATATCACGAAGTGCCAACTGGTATATTTTGATTTATGGGTCCCTAGGGAACCTGAAACGGCTTACTGGCATTGTTGAGTTTCCAAAATTACGTCAGAATCCGCCATTTTGTAAAGTGATGGCAGTTGTCACAAATGCACTACTTTATCTGTAAATATACATGAAAGACGTTCAATATATGCATATTTAGTATACGTTTTCATGATATGAGGTTGTATAAGTTAGGAATTATTATTGAAAATGTGATACTAGGAAGCATAAAATATATTTTCAGTATGGCAGCCAATAATTTTCAAAATGACCGTCGTATTTTCACTTATTAACCTAGCCAAGTTTGATATCGAACAATATGTTTAAAGGGATGCAGAATTTAATGAAGATGTTTAAAATGATGCGAAAAGGATGTGAAACAAGATATTGTGGGCGAAAAAACCAAAATTTTAGCCATTGATTCTTTCTTGGAAACGGAAGTGAATAAATGCAAAATAAATACTTCAGCAGCGTCTATAATAAAGTTTTAAATTATGCAAGTAAATAACAAATAATTATGAAACAACGTCGGTTTTAATCAGACAATAACATAATATATATATATATATATATATATATATATATATATATATATATATATATATATATATAATGCAAAACAATAATAGTTTCATTTGGTTAATGGCCATGAAAAATTATATATCAGAATCTGAATCAAAATCATCATAACCACTTGCATGTCACGAGTTCATCGTAATTTGATGGCACGATAACTTTTGTTGTAAGGATCTGTTCCAGTTGACCGTCTTGCAGTTTCCATCCACTGGTGGTCACCTATGACAGTTGATGCTGGGCAGCATCAGATGTCAGCCAGACAAATGCTTGGTAGTGAGCTCGCAGGATATGGTAGTGTAGAGCATCATAGTTGATGGAGGAGACTCGAAATCTTTACTTCCTTTCCTAAAAACATGGCTTCTGACTTATTTTTTGTTCACAAGCGGTGATGATGGAAGGTATAGGTGACAGACAAACTCTTCCGCTTTTCTTAGTGTGTCAGTTCATCTTTTTCCAAACCGTCAAGGAGAAACGGCCAGTTCTTGAGAACATGCCATGCAGTCTTTTTTCCCAAAGCCATAGAAATGACAAACAGTATCACAGCCTGTAGTGGTGTGAAAGGCTGCGATACCATGTCTCAATTCATTAGGTAATACAATATCATGCACAGCAATAAATCTAAGTTGACTTCTTATTCGGCTTAAAACCATATTGCCTTTGGAAATTGGTCAGCACTCTGCAGCAGGAGCACAAGAATATATGTGCCGCTGGCAACAACAAGTAGACATTTAAATCCTCTTTGGCAAACATAATCCCATGAAGAATTACTCTGGGGTCACCTTCGTGGTTCGACTTTATCATTGATACATCTCTCTGTGTTGAACACGGAATTTCTTTTGCTTCAGTAAACCCACACGATATTATCATTTTGTGCCCTTCCATGTGTTTGCGTTTCCTAATCAAGTGTTCAGATCATATCTCTGCCAAATTAACTTTGTTTTCTGGCATACTTATGAACTGGCTACAATTCTTTACCATTAGTATGTCATCATTAAGGGAAAGAACTCGCCTAACTGAAGCACCTTCTGTTCCTTGTCTTTTCTTTCGAGTGACCGACTTGATGGAGATATCATAATATCGATCAAATACAACATCTACTCTAAAAGAATTGGTGTTTAAGTTCTGGAAATCTTTCTCTGATTATCTGTATAACGGTTAAAGATTAGTGGGGTGTTGGGTTCGTGTTCCGGCTGCCACAATTTAACTTATGTGCACCACCGTTTAGGTCACCGTTCCCGAAACTAAGATAGTTTATGACTCGATACACCACTATGTCCGATCTTTTCATGACGTCACACATGTAAATTAAATGTAAGAACAGAAATGAGGATGTAATCATCTACGCTAATTAACCAAACCAAAAAGTGAGCTACTTGAGTTAACGGGTGATCATTTTTTTTTTTTACACGGAAGAATGAGATCTTCAAAGGGAAAGTGACCTATTTGGGTTTCGATCCCACGACCCTGTTAATTAAATGTTTAATGATAAAGAAAATAAAGACTGATTTCACGGTCATAAAATCCTATCTTCCCGCGGTATCCCAGGGCTTTAGGAAAATAAGATCTCCCTAAACCGTGAGAACAAGCGAAAATTTATTTGTTTTACTCTGTCGCGTATTTATATTATCACATACTGCAATACTGAAAAAGAATTAGGCTCTAATATTTGATGTATAGAGACGAATTAGACTGACTTTCACGTTCCATGAAAATTGGAATAATCGAATTTTGAAATAAGTAGACAAATATCCTGGACTCAAATTTTGACTGAAAGTCCTGAAAATCAGTTTAATTCCGTCCGTGATAGATTGCACTAGAAATTTCGTGCATTTCCTAACATTTTTACTTATTAAATCCTCATACAAACGGTATTATTATTATTATTATTATTATTATTATTATTATTATTATTATTATTATTATTATTATTATTATTATTATTATTATTATTATTGAGGCGAGGAATGCAATAAGTAGCTTGTAAAAGAAAACTTTACAAATTTAGGTTAATAGTAAATAAAAGCTTTAATGATTAAAATAAATGTAAAAAAATCAAGCATAACGAAAAATTAACAATGAATTTTGAAAATATAATCACAAATAAAATAGAAAAATGGGTAAGGCATAAGGCCTTAGCCATTGGCGGATTAAACAAAAAGTCTTAGGGGGGGCTCTTTATTGTAGAGTAGGATATGTTCCCCAAAATCCCCCCAAAAAATAAAGGTAAAACGGATTCAGGAAAAGAGGGTGAAAGATATAATTGGTACGGAATTTACACCACAATGCCCCCTCCCCGAAAAAGATATTCCGCCTTATCATTTTGCGTCTACTGCAGAGTCATTTTGACGTTATGATTAGCGTCATACTAAAAGCCTTACTACTGCAGGGAACATATGTTAGTCGAACTCTTTAGTATGGCACTAATCACGCGTCTACAGGCCTGGTCGTGGCAATGCTTTACTAAATATTTCGCTAGAAAAAATATCAGGTTAAACATATTTTAGAACGCTCATAATGTTTCTGTATTTTAGTAAAATGAATTCAACAAAAGGACAAAATAACTTACAAGTTACAACGCAAAACACGCGTTTCGGCGAATACCGCACAAAGCGTATTTGTCGATATAATAATTTATTTATTTATTTATTTATTGAACAATTTCCCAGATACAGCATAACTTTGCCATTTTACACAGGGACATGCTAACAAAAGAAAGAAAAAAAACAAGACAACAATAACAACAACATAGAAAAAAAGAGTGTAAAAGTAAAACTATTCCGTCAAAGTTCGTTTAATTGCTCTTTCAAACACTGGGTAGCTCGAAAAAATGTCCACATCAGTTGTTACTTGATTATAACTGTTTGGTATTCTATAAAAAAGAGACCTCTGTATAACAGCCAACCTAGGACGGGCAAGATGGAATAGGTGGGTATTCCGAGTGATGCGGGAAGGGACACGTAAGGATAGTTCCTGAAGTAATATTTCCGATCTTAAGGTTCCATTAACTATTTTATGTAGATATTTCAGGTCAGAGATAATTCTGCGTACATCAGGAGTCTGAATATTAAGATGTCGCAAGAGCTCCTTCTTAGATAATATTCGAAGTGCAGGAACACGAAATCGGACTATAGCAATGAAGAAATTGAGAACAGAATCAAGTCTGGAGAGATGTGTAGGTGCTGCCATGGCCCATATGGGAGAGCAGTATTCGATCTTGGGCGCTATTAAAGTCCTATAAAAAGTTGCTAATGAAGAAACAGTGCGTAGTTCGGTGAATCGATAAAGAAGTCCCAACATGCGCATTGAATTCTTTAGTATTGAGGAGATGTGGTCAGAGAAGGTGAGTTTTGAATCAAAGATGACACCAAGATCGTTATGACTAGCAGAATGTGTGATAGGGGAATCGTTGATATGGTATGTGGAGGGAACAGGAGACTTTTTCAAAGTAATAGTAATACTGTCACATTTCTTACTGTTGAGTTTCAAGTGCCACATTTCACACCAGCCTGTAAGGTAATTTATGTCTTCCTGTAGAGCAATTGTGTCATGGAGACACGATATTTCTCTGTATAACTTACAATCGTCAGCAAAAAGCAGAAGGCCACTAGGTTGAGCTGATAAGTGCGTGTAGAGATCATCCATATACAGGACAAACAGTAGAGGCCCAAGTACACTCCCCTGAGGCACCCCTGAGATCACGGGTTGGGGGTTAGAAGTCGCCCCTGAAAGAACAACTCTCTGTTTACGGTCCTTCAAATAGCTTGTGATTAGAGAGAGAAATTTGCCATGTACATTAAATCTATTGGAGAGTTTATGAAGAAGATGAATGTGACTGACAGAATCAAAGGCCTTCGAGAGATCAAAGTAGATAACATCTAATTGAGTATTGTTATTCATACATTTGACTGCACAGGAAAGAAGAGTACTTAAGTTTGAGAGACTTGAGCTTTTCGGTAGAAAGCCGTGCTGAGAACTATGGATGTAAGGTGAGGTGAATTTAAGTAGCCTGTCTTTAATTATTTTTTCGCAGATAATTGATATTACAGAAAGAAGAGATATTGGCCTATAGGAGGATACATGATCTTTAAGTCCTGATTTATATATTGGGGTCACGTGAGCCAGTTTCCAACTGGTGGGATAATACCCTTCCTTGAAGCATCTATTGAATAAGACAGATAGAGGAACCGCAATAGCTGAAGCAGTTTTGTTGAGAAAGAGAGGACTAATTTTATCAGGTCCAAGTGATCTATGTGGAGATAACGATAGCAAGAGAGCCAGAACTTCGCCCGGGGTGGTAGAGAGAATGGATAAGGTGTCCGAACAGATGGGGTGGAGAGGGGGGAGATGGGTTGTAGAGGAAAGGGAAGTAAATGTTTTGCAGAAGTAGTTATTGAAGAGGTCTGGTCTTTGATCATCACTCGCTTCAGTATTTTCATCTTGAATTGTTGCCGGTATGCCCGGAGATTTTGTTCTAGATTTAATTACAGACCAAAAGACTTTAGGATTACTAACAGTAAAATCACCAATTGAGTCCATGTATTCAAAATATTTACGTCGCTGTACCTTCTTGGCAAGACTTCTAATTCTAGCAAAGTTTTTATATGTGTAGTCACTCGGATGTGATTTCCATAGAGTCCAGGCAAGCTTTTTGTTTTTAAGAAGGTCACGAAGTTCATTGTCGTACCAGACCGGAAACCTGTTCGATTTTGATGCTTTCACCGGCACAAAGTCCTTTATGGCTGAGTGGACAACGGATGTAAATAAGTCCACAGCGTCGTCAACAGTTCCTACCTCTAACAAACACCAAGGAAACAGTTCAATAGCCCGGCAGATGTCACCCCAGGGGGCTTTCTTCCATAGAAGTTGTGACCTACTTTTGAGGGGCTGGTTTGTAGTAGTGGAGGGGAGGAAATCGAAAGAAACATCCAAGGAATCGTGATCCGAGGGAAAAAGATTTCTGCATGGGACAACACAACGAGGTTCTAAGTTAGAAAGAATGTAGTCAAGATTGCTATTATTGCGGGTATTATGCATATTATGTTGACCTAGACCAAGTCCATGAATAAAATTGTCCATGAAATACCTGTCGTTTCCATCTTTAGCGACTCCATGCTTGCTGTCCTGTCACGTGATAGAAAGGTTGAAATCACCCAATAGGATGACGTCACCGTGTGACAACGCATGTAACAGTGAGTCATGGCAAGCTTCTAAGATGTGCTGGGGGGTGTTCTTGTGCGGCCTATAGAAGCATCCAATACACACAGAACGACGCTTTGGAATAAATACTTCCACCCATATAAGTTCACAATCCCGTTCGAGATCCAGTCTTCTCTTGCTCTTCCACTTATTATTTACACAAATCATCACTCCACCTCCACGAGTTATGCGGTCTTTACGATAAATGGTGATAAATAATGTCGCTATCTACAACAATGTCCCTATGACATTTGAAAGTGCTGGTCTATTCAGCCGCTTTTCGCCAGAACGAGATCGCAACCACGTTTTCAGTCGGTGCAATGTGGATTAAGATCGTTCTGCACTGGCCACGCTCGAATGCAGGGTTACAAGTTGAGTTGATGTTGAGTTAAACGTCCCTTTCAGCAGCGAGGCTATATGAGACCTACTTATTAACGTGGAATCCGTACACAGGGTTACAAGTATGCGCAGCAGTTTTCGAATAGTCACGTGAAGATCTTCGTCGCTGGTGGTCAAGGCCTCCAACACAGTCCGTGATAGAGTTCCACCTTTTTCTTTAATTCTCTTCCATTTAGAAGTGCAGATTGCAAATTCAGACCTAAAGAGGGAAAACAGCATTTTTTCTTGAGTTCCGATAGTTTTGTAAAATCTTTCTTCTAGAACGCGGAAGTTGTTGCTCAGAGTTTAGTCAGTTGCGCGTGTTGGCAATAGAATGTTGAGTCCGTATACATTTAAAACTTCCTGCGCAAGACGAGTTTTGAGGTCTTCTACAACCGACTCTATCAACGGAATGTAGACAGTTCTTCACTAACTTAGTAAGATGCCGTGTCATCTGGCCTGAAGTTCATACAATGTGTTGTCTTTGGGTGAGATGAGGAGTTTGAATCTGCACGTCGACACTGGTAACCATTCTGGATATTGCTTCGAAAGTTGCCTTGAATTCTTTGCTGTTTGAACGCTTCTTGTTTAATGCTGTGATAGTGTCCTGAATGGCATCTGACGTTGCGTTCATGTCTAAATTTGTCTTCTGCAAAAGTCGATTGAGGGGAGGGTTATCGTGAGAACACCCTGAAGACACGTAATAGTTACGATAAACTCGCTGTCGTGCAAGGCAGAAGAAAGTGCCCATGCTTTGGCTACTGTATCTAACTCGGATCACTTGGAACACACTGTAGAACCTCACTTATTTATTGAAATTTTACGTGAAATTGTAACACCGCGTCGATCCGTTCAAGCCATCTGGTTTCACACAATGTCTCCAACTGGCCACTAACCATAAGCTTAAGAACAGTATTACGTTTTGACGATGCGGTGAAAAAACGTAATGATCTCTTTCGTTGTTCCCAGACAGTTCCTCATGCACTGTACTGAAGACGATCTGAAGATGTACAAGTTGAGACTGTGACTGCAATATGAACAGTGCAGCGCGTTGGAAGCCTCCTTCTGGATCTCCTGCACTGCCGGCGACTTTGAGAGGTCGTGACGGCGAAACTATCTGTACCAATACCAACGCAGTTTTTCGGGTCGGGTGAGAAGTCTCGTAGCAAAGATAGAACAATTTCTCCAATTTTCCCTTCAGTCAGTGAGAGTTCGGGCGGTTTTGCGTCTTCGGATTCCGAGCTCGAACCAATGTCCTCGCCTTTCAGCTCTGCTGATCGAGGATCAATGAAACCAAAGCAGTCTTCTCTTATTTCACCCATGTGTTCGTACCTTAGAATCAAAGACAGCTGAGATGTGTGCGAAACGACCGTAGTCTCATCAAACATAATAGAATAAAACTGATCCTCTCGCACTCGATTGACAATTTTACAGACGTGATTTCTCATCCCCAACCCTCAATGAGGGCATTTTGTGTGGTTTTATTGGCAAAAATGGTTCTTTTCGATGCCTTCTTCCATTGATTTTTTAAGAGATCGTCACTACGAGCCATTCTAAATTTGAGCAATTCTCGAAAATTGCCCTCGTTGAACTTAGTTTCTGCACTGTCACGATCTGAGGTCCAATTATTCGCACACGCACCGTCCTTGTGCAAGATCGCCGATCCTGGGGGCTGGGCCCCCCAAATCTCATGTGGGCCTCCCTATTGTATTTATGAATATACAATATTTGACATATTTTGAATGTAATTTGTCTTAAAATCCTCATATATATAAATTCTGCATCTGAATGGGCCCCCAAATTTACGAGAAATCGGTGCCCTTGTCCGTGTGGCCTTGAAAAGCAATGCCTTGCCTTCCAAGGAATATCACATTTCCCAACATTAATTTCAGTTTGTCTCGATTTTGGATGACTTGTCTTCTTGACGAGTTGATTTGATTCTCGAGTGATTTCACTGGTTCCCACTAGTTTTGCAGAAACGCTTTCCCGACCTCAAGAGCGTTAATGTGATATTGTGCCTTGTTGTGAGTTTCTAAAATACCGTAGAAAGTAGCGAATTTCTTCAAAGGTTTAATCTCAAGAGTTTGGAGAGGCACGTTTCTTCGATAGCCCCCCCCCCCCACCGAAAACCCGTTGCAAAAAGTGAGCAATATTTACAAAAAAGATCCCTCTCCTTATGGGAAAGAACAAGCCATGGATATTTTTCCAGATGTTCTGGCATCAAGTAACATCGTCCTTCTTCCTGAGATTTATTTGATATTATGACTCGAATTATCGTTAGCGAAAACGCGGCATGCTAAACGGAGACTATTTTTAAATAGAATTTAAAGAATTAATCCTCTTTTGAAATAATGCAAGAATGATCCCAAACTTTCGTTCGTGTGGCCGTAAACTACGAGCGGCAGTGTGTGTAATTTTAATATTTTAGAGGGCTCTTGGGGAAGGGCGATCGCCCTCCTCGCCCCCTCCTTTAATCCGCCCCTGGCCTTAGCACCAAAATACAATCTAGTAAAACGTATTGCAATTTTTCTCCTTCTTGACCTTTGACTTGAATTAGATTCTGAATAATTTGACATACTTGAACCAGGCAATGACATAGTTCTTTGTAGCAAGTTTTAACTACATTAATTTTGATGCATTATTACACACTGTTTGAAATTAAGGATCCAAATATAATTAACTTATTAACCTTACATTAACCAATATTGATTGACATAATTATACGGATTAGCAGATAATTGCTGTTGATCAGTTGATACATCATTTCAAGATTTATGAAATTAAAACGAATGTGTATAGCTTCTCTGGAATCTGCCTTTGAATACCAAAATTTAGACTAAGGAAATCAAGTAAATTAGTAGAAAGAGTGACATAAGGAAATGGAGAAGTCATGACTTTTAAAGAAAATTGATAAGAAGTTTTGAATGAAAACTGGGATTGCCTAATAAGAAGAATTGAGTGATATCTGAGTTTCGATTTTTTTTTTTTTTTTTTTTTTTTTTTTTACAACTACGACTAAACCTTCGGGCATAATCGTTGTCTATGCGCATAGATCTTGATGTCCCTATTGCTTAGGAGGATCAAGATAATTAGTTGATTGCGGCTTTGCTTAGCCTAACGTTTTCATAATATGTGAGTAATTATTCATTTTCTAGAATACCATGTCTACTCAACGGTTACCGTATTCTTAACATGACTACCTATAAGATTTGTGTATTTCATTTTTTCTAACCAATGTTTCTCTATTTGATTTCTCAATTCTACGTTCTTTCAACTCTCATAAGAATACTAATTGAAGTTAATTTTCATTTCACAAATACCTAATATAAAGTTTTAACGCATATCATTATTTCATACTAACAAAAATATTCACTGCATGACTTTAAGTATTATACATACAAGTAATGCTTGGCCATAATATGCTTTGGACATTTTTAAATAATTCGACATAAAAAGAAATATCATAGCCTGAACGCTGGCGTTGCTTTCTTAACTAACATTACATACTTAATATTATAAAGAGTATCTGAAGCTTTTAGCAGTTACATCTGGTTAGTTTCTTTTCATGAACAAATTTTAAGCTACATCTTGTAGAAGCAATTTACTAAAATATTTCTTTAATTCAACAAAAAATGTAGAAGTTTTCAAGATTATTCAGAATCGCTATAGTTTCTCGAGAGCTTAAAAAATACTTTTTAAAACTAAAGATATTGCCTATTTACGTCCAATGTCCGAAATAGAATACGTGTTTCGAAATGATGAAAGCAAACTTAACGTCTTTCAAAATATTAGTGTATACGCAGCAACGTCTTCCATTTCTATTGAAGAATTAAAATTTGTCTTTCAACACCAATAAGTAAAATAGGTTGGTCCTACCTTTCGCTGCCAGTGCTGTTCTCACCACACACCTTACCACACACACACACACACACACACAGAGGTCTTCGCGGTTCCTGGGTTGGTGACCCTTTGACGACTTTTCCGGGTGCTGAATTGCCGCTAAGGAGAATTGCTGGGCCTTCATTTCTATCTGCATGAGGCGACGAACACTAGACCTTTTTTCCTCGCTGTCGGGATCCATTTGTCACTTTCTTTCCTCACTATGCGTGGCCAAATTATTGCACTGCTTGTCACTGCCCTTCACTAAAACTTTTTTTTTTTTTTTTTTTTTTTTTTTTGTTATCGCGGGTGTGTGAGTGTTTCAGAAAATGTTTCTCAAGACATGTCTATGAATCTATGTTTCGTGCTTGAACCATGATGTTGTTACTGTTTCAATATTGTTATCGCTAAGTCTCCATAGGATGTAAGGAGAGTCAAATAAGTTTACTTTTTCTTAACTCCAAATGGTAATATGTAATGTACAAAAATATGTAAATAGCTTGCTTCTTGATGCAGATTTGTGGCTCGCTAAAGAAAGTAATGAGTAAGTAGCGTTTACGTCAGCCAGTGTGGTGGAATTTGGATACTGCGGCTATGTGTTAACTTAGCCTGCAATCATTGTTACGATCAACTTAAGTGTATGTATAATTCTATGTGGTGTTGCATTAAGTGTAAGTCTAAATGTTGTGTTCTACACCACTGATGAGTTCAGACTGTCTTGAGGTTTCTTGGTTACCTATTTTTCTGATGATTTGGATCTGCCTATAACCTAATCCTTTCTGAATTTTTCTTCCTTCTGATTCGTTCAGTGGGTTTTGTTTGTGTTTTGGATTTGAATTAAGGTATACGCCCCTTAACGGTGCTGGAGTGTCTGTTTTCCGAAAAACGTGATTTTTTTACATTTCACAATATGCTTCTAAAATTTTCTGGAATTTAGAATCGGCGACGTTCTGTCCTGTGTGTGACTTTGTTAAAGTCTCAGAGATTGTAAAAATGTTTATCTCATCTTGGTTTGGAGACGAACGGTCTGAAATGTGCTCTTCGCAAATTTGCAGGATTTATCTTCCATTCAGATTCCATTCAGTTTGGGTAGGTTTGCCGTTTCTTTGCTCTTTCGCAAGATGATGCTAAAAGTTTTTCGAATTCCTTGTCCCTTTCTTCACTGGGTTGACGGTTCTCCGTGTGCGTGTGTGTGGTCGGATGAGAAACAATGGCGGACAGTATTGTTAACTCTTTCTATTGAAACTGTTGTTCAGGTAAAAAAAAAAAAAAAGAAAAAAAAGAAAAGAAAAGGCACCTTGTGCTTGAACTAGGAGGAAACTAAAGAAAATTGTGATCCAGTTTGCATTAAGTCTCTCTTTTTCTTTAAAATACATCCACACAAAAATTTAAATGATATTCATTTTTAATAAGATTTATATGAAATTAAAATTAAATAACAATGGACATAGATAGCAATTGTTACATCTATTTGTATTCTCCCTAAAGTAAGAGGATCCTGGATTCTTCCCAATGCCTGCACGAGTTGTTTTCCTTCTATGATAGTGAATGTTAACTGATCGCTAGATGGTGAAGATGATATAATTACCCTAGCTGCCAAGATGTGAATGAGTTCGGACTTGCTACATGTCGTACGAAGATCATCTTTGGAATCACCATTAGACAATGGAACAAGAGTGAGCCTGCCTTCGAGAATAGATTGTATATTTATTTCTCAACCTGATATTGTAGCAATCAGCGATGTATGAAAAATGTCTACATTTTTTGACTAATTTGACTTTTTCTTCTTTAACCTGTTGAACTCTGCCATTAATATCATCCAATGTCAACGTTTTGATATGTTTCAAAGACTTACGGAACTTCTGGTGTAGTCATCAATCGGTCCTGAACAAAACAGTTAATAACATCAGTTCCTGTTTCGTGTGTCAACAATAAAGACTCTGTAATATGAAGTGGGGCATTGATATAAATTTCACATTTTCTTGATTTACAGAGAAAACACCGAATTTATCAAATTCATGAAAAATCTTTGTAACGTCCTGTTCATTTCTTTCATATCTAGATTTGTTTTTTTTTTGGGGGGGGGGGCGGGCATTCTGACCAACAATATTTATCATCCTTCACTCCAAGACCAAATATATCATAGGCCTCCTGCATTCGTTTACTGTTATACACCACCTTTCTCTTGCGGGATCGTTCTGGGTTATTTCAATCAACCCACCTGCAACTTTACTCATACGGTTAATGTGTTCTAATGCACGGTCAGTTGATATCTTGTTGAAAGCAATCTGTGTTTTCTTTTTCTAACCATAAAATTATCAGCATGAAATTGCTCCAGTATACATGGATAAGTCTCAGGTAACAGTTTCATATCAACTAAGTAGATAGTTGAACAACGGACATAATTGTGAGGGTTGTAGGCAGCAAACCAATGAAGCATCTTCTTAAATGATGAGATGTAAAGTTCCCAGCTTCCATCTCTTTCTGCTCTTATAAATTGGAGTAATATTTTCACCATACTCATATATTGTTGCCAGAATTTTGAAGTTACGGAATTTTGAAGGTCAAACTCTTTTAGCCTTGATTGCACATCCATATCTTCTAACAAGTTCGTAGGTTGCTGCACAAAATAGCCTATCTTTTTCTTACAACCTTCTATATCTATGGACTCCTGTGATTCATCTTCATATGATCTCGTGTTGTTCTTTATATGAGAGTAAACATTATCAACTGCTTGATGTTCTTTTTCATATAATGACATTTGTATTTCTTCATTGGTCGCCCATTCCATAACATGTGACCATAAAATTCTTTGCAATGCTTCTTAAGTTAATTTGTGGGCACGGATAGAACGATTGTATGATTTCCCAGCTAAGATATTCGTAGATGCCTTTGCTCCAAAAACACCACTTTGATACCAGACATCAGCAGGACCTGGACGTGCCATGTGCTTTCCAATAACACGCTTGAGGTTCAGAGCTATGTGGAATCTCACAAGTTTGATCACAAGGTTTCCGCAGGCATCATTATTTACCCATGCTAATAAATTGCTTTGCAATAAAATTTTTTGTCAAATGTTAAAACTGTTGGATGACCGGGGTTGAGTTTGGTTAGGTTAGGTTATTATTTGCTACTGGTGAGGTTTATTAGGCTATTTGATTAGGTTTATTAGATTATTGACAGCTCTCACTTGAGTCATATTATTAATATTTCACTTATGTTATGCATACGATTATCACACAGTGCTAGAGTGGCGATTTCAGAGAAAAGGCTTTTATACTATTTGAAATTGAGTCAGTAGTGCAATATGCGAGGATTTCAACTGAGTATATAATTTTAAATTGACAAACAACTATCCATAATCTTGTTTCACATACTTTTTTGCTTCATTTTGAACATCTCCATTGAATTTTACATCCCTTCATTAAATTTTACATATTGTTTTATATCAAACTTGTCTAGGTTAATAAGTAAAAATACGAAGGTCATTTTGAAAATTCTTGGCCGCCATACTGAAAATACATTTGATGTATTCTAATATTTACATTTTAAATAACCTGTCCTAACTTATACCACCTCATATCATACAAACATATACTAAATGTGCATATATTGAGCGCCTATCATGTATATTTACATATAAAGTAGTGTATTTCTGACAACTGCCATCACTTTACAAAATGGCGTCTCCTGACGTAATTTTAGAAATTCAACAATGCCAACAAGCCGTTTCATATTCCCTAGAGACCCATAAATCAAAATATATCAGTTGTCACTCGGTAACATGTTGTATCCCCTAACTTGATTTCTAGGCCCCTTTTCAGAAAACGCCGCCAGACTAACATCTTAAGTAGGTTCCGAAACACAATGAACTCCCATCAGTAGTCGAATGCAGGTCTGATGTGCCATTGGATCATACGATAACTATAGTACGCAGAGAACTCGGGATACTGAAGCAAGTTTCTTAAAGTACATAGTTAGTGCATTATCATAACTTAATGCATTTTAACTAAATTTCTAAGTTTTACGACTGGACCTTAACATGCATGTACAGTATGTTGAACGAGCCAATCTTCTTTTGTGAGAAAAGAAAAAGAAAAAAAATCGTAAGTACACACAACCAGTAATCTACTAAACAGAAATCGATCAGACCATGGAGTGCCTTTTATGTTGGATGCTGAAAGTGCGAAACATACATGGTTCAGTAATTTTTAACACATAAAAATCTCTTGTTTGGTCATCAACGCTGAGTGAGATTGCAAACAGTTCACGTGTCATACAGCGCTTAGTAGACCCACGCACATTAGGTGTTTTCTGCTGAACAAATACAGTTACATCAAATCAATTTCACATTGTTTATTCCAGTCGATGTCAGTTAATGGACCTTTCTCCATTTACCAATATGACAGTTAATTTCAATGTCACTTTTCTTGTACTGTGTTCAAAAGAATCTTGATTTTCAGAATGATCTCCAAGGACACTGTACTAGTTTATCTGTGATATAGTAGATTTAGAAAACTGTAGTATTTTTAAACGTATTTTAATTGCGTTTTTATTGTTGCGTAACTTAGAAGCCAGAGAACAAGACTATTTCAAAGTAGTGCGGATCACGTAGTTACAAACAAAATTCTAAGCATTTCTATATTTAAAAAAAACAATGCATTACAGATGTGGTGAAATTGAAAATACTTTGCTTCGAGGTGTGGAACCCCCTAAAAATTAACAAATAAATAAAAAAATAAAATAAAATAGAACAAAAAAATATAGATCACAGTTCCAAAATGTGTCGCTCCTACTTATCAAATAATGTTCTTCAGTTATACAGTACCATATTATGGGGTTAATAATATATCAACTTATTATACAGGAATACATTAGAGTAGTTTTCTAAATATTTGTACACTGAGAAAAATCTGTTCTCCGAACAGCGGTATATTGTACAAATATGCGGAATCGTCTTGTTTGCTACAGAAATCCGTACGAAGCACACGTTATCCATATACTACATACGCACTGAACTTTGATGTTATATTATGCCGTTGCAGGATGTCTGATATCTAACAGTTTTCCGTATATCACACGCATATACTCATGTTACATTTCTCAGCTATATGTTATATACGTACATTTGGATGTGAGATCCTGACCGCCTATATTTTTTCATACGGAAGGTACGTATAAATGGAACACTTATACGGAAAGTATTATAAAACATGCGTTTTCAGTTGTACGTCTGCTGTAAGTCCATAAACTACAGGAATTACGCGTGTTAACGACCTTTTTAAGTACGCCACCTACATTTTATCTCGGTGTGTTTATAATAATAATTAGTGTTAAAAGTTTATTGGGAACAAACAGCATTACAACCACAAGTGCCCCAAAAAAAGAAAGAAAAAAGTTTATACAAGCATAGAGCGCATGTAGATAGATATAACAACATACAACTGATCATACAAAAATAAGTGAAATGAAGAAAATATTCGTTAAAAAATAACACAAACATGCGATGCCTATTACAATGTAATAAATACAAAGAAAGCAGTAATAAATATAACATAAGCATAATTATCATGCATTTAGAATAATAATAATAATAATAATAATAATAATAATAATAATAATAATAATAATAATAATAATAATAATAATAAAGAATAACAAAAATTACTTGCATCTCTTCAATGATAATTTTTATGCACTCAGCATACAAATATGCGTTTACAACATCGTAAAACATTCTACATGGTATTTTCTACAAAGAAAATTGCACGTATCCGTAGATAATCTGAAAATGTTTATAAACCTAACCTATAAAAAATTGTAACTCACGTCCTTTCTGCAAACATGGAGTTTTATTTATTTTTATTTTACGTATGGTTGCAAAAAAGATAGATAAGAAACCATGATTTTTTGAAGAAGATTTTTTTTCCCACTGAAAATCCAAGGCAGGGGAAACTTTCGGAAACTCATTTGGTGCTCATTAATTATTTTCATGATATAGGATGAATCTGCCGTTTTCACGTGCAATAAAGCAATCTAGAATTTGGAAAGGGATATATTGCGAAAAACTTTGAGTGTTAAGGTAAAGCTGAATGATTTAATAAAACCGTTGAGCAATTTTACATTTCAGAGGAATATTTTGATCATTACTGAATTTAAGCCGATTCCTGCAGGAGTGAGGTGAATTTACAATGTAACATTTTGTATTTTTGATTGATTTTTTTTCATATTGTAGAAGTGTTTTATTTTAATAATTAATACAAAGACATACAATGTTTGAGATAATTTAGCTGACAGGATATGCACTATATTGAGTGATGCGAAGTTAGAATATAATACTATAACCTACATTACTCGTGACCAGTCTTGGGAAGTAACGTAACGCAAGTAACGCGTTACATTTTTGCATTAATAATAATAATAATAATAATAATAATAATAATAATAATAATAATAATAATAATAATAATAATAATAATAATAATAATAATAGTGGTATTCGTAGTAGAAGTAGTAGGAGTAGTACCAGTAGGAAAATTGAAATAAGATTTTTTTTTTGCACATATATTCAAAGTTTTGGGAAGTAAAAGCTTTGGCCTTACTTGCGTTACTTTCGAAGTAGGTTTACAGGTACTTTTCTGTGACAAATAACGCATTAGTAACGCGTTACATTTTAAGAGAAAGTAAAGTAACTTGCAACACGTTACATTTTTACAAGTAACTTACCCTACACTGCTCGTGAGTTTTCCGTTCATTGCTCACATTGTTTGCTGGGTCATCGCAATCAGTGTTGTCCTTTAACTAAGAATCAAACTCGGAATTTCAGGAACTGAAATATACGCTCGCAAACAATTCTGATACGTGAGTACACACGCTTAACTCTTGATGTATAGCGGGTATGCAAATTTACTTACTTTGAGTAGATAGACTTCTAGACTTTTTTTTATCGGAGAATTGCTTGCTCGCACTACGAAGTAGCAAAGGAAAGCAATAAACGTACATTTACTTTACGTCCTTATGTAGCATCTAGGTTATGAAGAATGTGATTTACTATTTACGTGGTTTTGAACCATTTCACTAACAATTCTGCATATTTGTGTTTTCATTAATCCTTCCAGCCAGGAGTTAAACAAAAATCAGCTACTGCTAGAGGCGGAAATTTTAAATCACCAAAACAGCAGTTTCCACATAATGTTACAAAATTGAACATACCTTAAAAAGCACTTGTTCAATTACAATGAAGTTTTCAAAACTCGTAAATGAAACTACACACTACACAAAAGCAGTGATGAAAATTTTCTGGAAAATTTTCCGATTCATAAAAACATACTCCACTTATTCCTACATCAGTGATGTGAGGTGGAAAATTGTCTTCTATATTTTTCAGGAAAATTTTCCGTTCTTAACAAATATCAGTGATCAAGTAACAATCCCTCAGTATTCATAAAATTGATTTAATTCATATATAGAAATGTTAAGAAGTGAAAGGTCGTTTAAAGAATCTGAAAATTTTATGGCTCAGACAATTTTCAGTACTATGTAGAAATAAGTGAAACAATTTTTCATGAATCGAAAAATTGTCTGTCCTGTACAGTGATGAAAATTTTCCAAAAAAAAAAAAAAAAAAAAAAAAAATGAAACGGAAAATTTTCCGATTCATAGAAACATAGTCCACTTATTCCTACATCGTTGTTTAGCCATGATGTGAAGTGGAAAATTTTCTTCTATATTTTTCCGGAAAATTTTCCGTTCTCAACAAATATCAGTGACCAAGTAACAGTTTCTCAGTATTGAAAAAAATATTGAAATCATGTATAGACATGTTAAAAAGTGAAAGATCGTTTAAAGAATCTGAAAATTTTCCTGGCTCAGACAACTTTGAGTACTATGTAGGAACAAGTGAAACAATTTTTCATGAATCGAAATATTTTCTGTCTTGTATGGAAAAATTGAAGAACTTTTTATGAGTGGGAAAATTTTCATAATTTTGAAGCAAAAAGTAAATCATTTTTTTTTTTTTTGTGTGTGAATCGAAAAGTTTTATTGCTCTGTAGAAGCAAGTGAAAGGAATTTTCATGAATCGGAAAATTTTCATCACGATGTAGAAACAAGTGAAAAAACTTTTCATAATCCGAACAATTTTGGATATTATATAGAGCGATGTTTGGTGGAAAATTTTCCACTATATTTAACTGCACATTCAGCTATAAAATTCAATCCCTGTAGAGGGAAGTTAGACAGCAACAAATTATCATTTTTCCAGTTAGCTTTCGGAAACCAGAAAATTTTGTAATATTTCATGTTGGGAAGTAAAAATATACAGTGTTTCTTTCTCTGTCTGTCTGTCTCTCTCTCTCTCTCTCTGTGTGTGTGTGTGTGTGTAAAGTGCAGGAAACATACATCGAGTTCGTAGAAAACAAATATCCCATTCCAATATTTAAAATGTAACAAGAAATTGAAAATAAACCTTTGTGAATTTTTCAATTGGAGAAACAGAAAATTCCACTATTTCTTCACATGTAGGACTGTCTATGTAAGAAATAACTACATAAAAGTTCCTTATAAAGATTATTTTTGTAACAGAAAATAAGAAAAAATATTTTATTGTGTTTAACACTCGTAAATCATAATTTCAATATTGGAATTTTGCATAATCATCATCTTAGAGCAGATATTTGTATTGTAAAGCTACCATTATTATGTATAAAAATGTATTAGAAATAATGACGATTCGATAGAACAAGTATATATATACCAGGTGGTAGGTAACTCCACCGACAAACTTTGGGAGGCGATTTCTTATATGAAACGAAAGAAAAAAGTTCTTATAAACATAGGTCGAAAAACGTCTCATTTCAGAGTTATGAACCGCCGAAAATTCGAAAAATCATGTTTCGAAACGTCCTGCCTTAGAAACTATAGGACCTATAACAAGCGGTTTAAGGAATTACACAGGAACTAGTATGCAAACTATCTATATATCCATGTTTTACCATCCTCCGTTATCGGCGAAACGAACTATAAAAAGGAAATTGATGTATGGGGATACTCCTTTAAGTACTAATAACGCGTTCGAAACGAACTGTAAAAAGGGAATTGATGTATTGTGATACTCCTTTAAATACTAATAACGCGTAAAACTATGAGAAAACTGTCATATGCGTATTAAACTGGCGAAATCTAATATTTTAAGATCAAAGGTGGATTGAGAGGGAACAACGCATTGAAGTTGTTGAAACATTCTTGAAATGAAGAATTGTTAGATTTTCACTTCATGAAACTTTTTAAGACAACATTTATTACCAATAAATTTTACGGATAAACAACGGTGTAGGAATAACTGGATTATGTTTTTATGAATCGGAAAAGTTTCCGTTTCAAAATTTTCATCACTGTACAGGACAGACAATTTTTCGATTCATGAAAAATTGTTTCACTTGTTCCTACATAGTACTGAAAATTGTCTGAGCCATAAAACTTTCAGATTCTTTAAACGACGTTTCACTTCTTAACATTTCTATACATTAATTAAGTCAATTTTATGAATACTGAGGAATTGTTGCTTGATCACTGATATTTGTTAAGAACGGAAAATTTTCCTGAAAATATATAGAAGAAAATTTTCCACCTCACATCACGGATGTAAGAATAAGTGGAGTATGTTTTTATGAAACGGAAAATTTTCCGTTTCAAAATTTTCGTCACTGATGTGCAGTTAAATCTAATGGTAAATTTTCCACCTAACATCACTATATATAATATCCAAAATTGTCCGGCTTACGAAAAGTTTTTTTTTCCCCTCTTGTTTCTACATCGTGATGAAAATTTTCCGATCTAAGAAAATTCCTTCCACTTGTTTTTACAGAGCAATAAAAGTTTCTGATTCACAAAAAGTTGTTTTATTTTTTGCTTCAAAATGATTAACATTTTCCGAATCATTGAAAGTTTTTCAATTTTTCTATATAAGACAAAAAATATTTGGATTGAGGAAAAATTGATTCACTTTTTCCTATATAGTACTGAAAACTGTCTGAGACATGAAAATTTTCAGATTCTTTAAACGATCTTTCACTTCTTAACATTTCTATATATGAATTCAACCAATTTTATGATTGCTGAGGAATTGTTACTTGATTACTGATATTTTTCGAACGTAAAATTTTCCGGAAAAATATAGCGGAAAATTTTCCACCTCACATCACTACACAAAAGTATATAAATAATGGTATTTATTTTATAATAGCAAAACTAACAATTAAAATATTTCGTGCATGTTGCGTTTACAAAATAGTTCTTCTGTCTTGTGTTCTCGTTCGTTTAGAAGTCCAAGTTTCTGTGATACAGTTTGGAAAACCAACAAAGGGCAGTACAATGCAGTCTACGCTTGAGTGTAATGTTTTCGTTCATCTGGGAAAACAACAGTTAACAGAATACGCGTAAATCGCTAGTACTACACTGGTCGTATACGTGTATCTCGAACCGCCTCTACAAACACTATGACGGTCCATACACTTGTACGTAAGAACGGCTTCGAGAGTTAACGCTATTTTATGTCTAAAAACTATCAATGTGGAAACTTTCAATGATTGATCAGTCATTCCTGTAGTATTGGTCGATAAAATAAAAGGTCGAAATAGTCCGAGAAAAAGAATCATCATTGTTGCTCTACAAGAAGTAACAAGCTAGATACTTTTCTGCACGAGTTGTAAATGTCCTTCTACTCACTCACTGTGCCTGAAAACATAGTTATAGAAATAAGACTTATGAGATGAGTAAGACCGAAATATTACTTGTATGCAACTATTCAGGTAGTTACAGGATCTATTAAATATATAATTTCCCTTTTTATGTTCTTTTGTAGGGATTCTACAAATTACCATCAGCTATATATTTGAATAATAAGAAACTGAGAACACTTTGATCCATTCTTTTTCTTCATTTCTTTCGTTCATCAAACAGAAGATATAGACAAAATTAGATAATCCATTTTATGTTAGAAACTTTCTTTCAGGAACACAATTTGCTTTGGTGCGTTAATTACATGTGTATAGGCATATATGTGTGTATTTATGCATGTATATATAATGTATTGTGTGTACAGATATGCAAATAACGAAGTAAGATTTATGGACTCAGAGTGTCTGAAATTGAATATTATTACGCAGTTGGGTAATATCAAAACTGTTTCTTTCCCTTTGAAAATTTTCCCTAGAGGGAGCTATACGAAGTAATTTATATACTTGTTGATAAATTGTCAATTCAGATATTCCATTAGACTTAAACAGGATATGGAAGCTAATTAATTGCATACGTTAATGTCCTGTTCCCTTGAGACAGCAGAATGTAATGGAAAACGGATGATGGCGAAGATTCAATTGACCATTCGTTTCCTCAGTATTTCAACGTTTACACATCATATCACTTGAGCATGAATTATCAAATTAAGCTTTCAGTTTATATTTTGATTAGTAACTGTACTGTAAAATAAAGGACAGCCCAAATTATTGTACGAGCAAAGTGTTTTATTTTTAAAGACATGAAGAACATTATGATTTCTCAAACAAACCTTTAATAGACTAGAGTACGTTTGTTTTTATCTTGACACACTTCCCACCAACGCACTTGGTTAGCCTTTAAAATATTTTCTGCTAGCACATACGTGAACGTTTTAATCCGATAAGCTTTGTCGTGTAGACGACATTAGTTGTCAGCCAGCCCATCAAGTGAGCTCATTGCTATCTGGCGGGTAGTTGAAGTGCTTAGTTGCCACCCGTGAACAAGTGTGTTCCAGTGATTTGTGAGTGGTGTGTCGTTTTGCTGTGTTTCCTAGCGTATTGTAACTCTCAATTAAACCATGGCTTGGCAACAATGCATTGCAGGCAGATCCATCCTTTAGGCGGGAAGCTTTCCAAGATAAAACAAACGTACTCTAAATGATTACCAAAACATAATCACTATTTCGTTACGAAACAGGGTTGGGAAGAAATGTTTGAATTGTTTCAGATAATTATATGCATTTTGTGAATACGAGCAATTGTCAGTTTTTTTTCTCTCCACACGAAGAATAAGGGTTTTGCAAAATTTGTGAGATATATTCATATTCAAGTTTCTTTTCTTTCTGGTTTCAAAATACTTATTAATCTAAGTTCAGTTTCACTGGAGTTACGTAAATATTCACCTATGTTCTCCTTAGGGGTGACATTGCGTAACACTGAGTATTGGGTACATAGAAAAATGTATTTAAACAAAATAAAATCAAAGCTATACGCCTTACACTATCGCAAATCAAGAGCGACAATAACATTTTAAGGTCTCCTTCCCCCGTTACAGGAGAAGTATCTCACAAAATTCCGTTTTATTTGTAGCTTAGAGTACAAGAAGATGATTTATACAAGATTTCAGAGACCTGAGGATGAGTGGTTCTGTGGGTAAGTAAGAAATCGATCCTACTCTTTTACATATTTATTACATCCCCAAATACCAGTCGAGGCAAAAATGATTCTTCGTCCTCAGAAGTATTTTGCCATTACTATCTGTTGCTGCGTAAGTTGCGAAGCTTCCCACCAACTATCGATCATATATTTATCATTCGGAAACGACTCGAAAACAAATGGAAATACAATAGTCCGGTACATCAATTATTTCTTCCGGATTTTTCTTAAGCAACCTCTTACGTAAAATTTCCATTTCGATGACATAAATATTGTACCAAAAGCGTATAAGCACAATCGTTATTCTTACTTAGAAACACTGTTGTCATTTTCAAGACATACACGAATAACTCTTATATGCTATGCATATCAAAATAATGCAAACACCAATGTACTTCAACACGGGCCGTGTTGATTGTTGTTCTTTATTGAAGTTTAGCGTCCCTTTGAGGACAGAAACTACATGAGACGTGAATCTAGAGTTCAAAGCGGAATCTGAGTCACAATCATGGTTCAGATATCAAGGTTTTCTATCTGTAACTGGAATTCGTGATTCCATGCACAAAAGGGACGGGCTAGCCACTTGACCAACGGATTGTATTGTTCGGATTCTTGTATACAATAGATCAAATTTTATTATGGAAAATGAGAAGTTCCTTTGGTTGCTAAATAAATCAAATTCTGGGTAGATGGTTAGGCCGGCTGCATATTAATCAAAGAAGCAACAGTCAAGCCGAACCACAGGGAGGTTGAAGATGTGAAGGGAAACACCTGAGTGCATTACTAAGCGTGTATATATGTTTCATCTACAATGTTGGAGAGGCATTTGTTTCACTGCTCACAGTACTATTCCTCGGCTCGGTTGCCCTGTTCTTTGATTAATATACGGCCAGTCTTATTTGAAATAAGTGTTTCCCAGATTATTAATGGTAAGAGTATCGAGTACAGAATGTGGAAGGTAAGGAAAACATCTAAACTCGTAGCAAAACGTCATTAGAACAGTAGAGAAGGACAATTTAGGCTAGTTGAGAGAGGTAGACAAGCATTTAAGAGGATTGCACAAAGAACGGTCGAGCTAATGTAACACAACTGTCTGGAGAACTCAATACGCATCTGTAACGACCAGTTTGTAAGATCGCTGTTCGATGGCATATGTGCAACAAAATCCTAAGTTGAGTGTAATTTCGAAACTGAGTATCGTCGCTCCAAATAACATTAAAAAAAAATGGTGCCAAAAGTATAAAACTTGGACCGCCGAAAATTGAAAGAATATGAGTCTTTTCTGTAATTATTTCCAACAAACGAGCGGGTTTTATGTATGATAAGCAAGCAAGAGACGTACGTCTGTGACTGTGCACTTCTTGATGTTAAACATGATAGCGGTGTTAGTTTGATATCCAACAACAAGATATTTCGTTGGTCATATTATTGTTCTCAGAAGAAGAATTACTACCAGTTATTATGTGGAGATTTTTATGTGAAAAGCTGCATCCTATGGTGTAGATGTTGATCCCTAATATCGGTATCATCTTTCAAGATGGAAAGGTGCCAATAACACAGTCGAACCTGTTCAGACGCTATTTGAGAAATATTAAGATGAAATTCAACACTCATGCTGGTATGTTTAGTTCCCTGACTTAAACATTAACGAACATTTATGTTGTCATAAATCGATGTTTGTAGTATACTTTCTCCACCACTGCTGGCGCAATCGATTGCTATACTACAAAAAAGGTAGTTATTTCATGAGTTATGACTCGCATATGCTAAAGGTAGTCCAACATCATGCTAATGAGGTAGTCTGCATTTTGTTGGGACGGTTCCACTATTTTGTAGAAATACATAATTAAAATTAATAATAATAATAATAAATATAAGATCGTTAATAATATTGAGCGATTTTAAAGTATTTCTAATAATGACGTCATGCAGTTTTTTTATCACTATTTTCAATTAACTTCGCAATTTATTGTTCTACTGTAGAAATGCTGAATGCAAGATACAGAATGGTTTGCTACAAGTCTTTTTATTTAACATTATACTATTCAACTGAAACATTTCAGGAGCAATATGTACTGTCACAATCAAGCACCACGTGTTTTGCGTATATATTGTTTTCCGAAATCACATGGATGGCAAGTGATAGTCACAGTCTATGTCCGCCCCTAGGCACATGCCTGACATGTACCTGGGGAACATGCCTAGTATATTCTACTTATGCTTCCCATGCCGTAAGCGTCAATGAAACACAATATTACTCTCCCAAAATATGTTAAATCGCCCATATGCGTAATGCGTTTACATTAAGGTGAGTCTAAAAAAAACACTTTAAACAAGTAAAAAAAATGTGTACTCCAGGGTGGACGCGAACTGCCAACGTTTGGATTACTACCCGCGTATTCTACCGACTTGGACACGGAGGCGATGGAGACAGTTTAGCCTTAAAACAAGTCACTCGGAGTTACTGCTTCTGAATTTTTCCTAATTATGCTCTTAGGGGCTAAGATAGAGTTTCGTGGAGGCGGGTGGTATTTTTAGTTGCACAAATTTGATTACAATTTCAGAACACTCATGCTAATAAAATTATCTTATAATAAATTTTCGAAAAGTAATGTTTGATGCACACTTCATGTTGTGCTAACTTCAGAATATTTTCTGCAAGCCTTCGTAACTGATTGTGTTTTAAGTCAATAATTCATTGAAAAAAAAATGTTATTTGGGACATTCAGAGCAGCGCCGTAACTTACATTTTTTTCTTGGGGGGCAAGCATTAACACGCGTATTTTGGCCCCCTAGAAAAAGTTGTTTTTCTAATCATTGGGCCCTCTCTTCCCATCTTTCTCTTACTCTTTATGGGTCCCCCGGAACTTGTGGACTCTCAGGCACGCCCCTCTGCCCGTTCCATACATAACAAATTAATTAAGGTGAAAATATTGACACATCTCAAAGCCATGCGTATAAATATTATTTCTAGGGTCAATAATAATAGATATTTTTTTTTTTACTGAAATGGGTCCAAGATTCATTTTTGTCCTATTTACCTTTTGTGTGTTGTTTTGTTCATGTAATGAGGTGAATCTGTTTGATGCTTCATCTATAATTTCATTTTCGTATCGTGTATGGAGTAAGAAAATTTTGTCTTAAAGTGGGCCCTCCTAGAACTGAAAGGAGCTTCCCTGGGCGGCAGTTGCCCCCTGCCTCCCCCACAAGTTACGGGCCTGGTTCAGAGCACAATGGTTGCAAGTCCATTTTCAATATGGTAAGGTTCAGCTTCCTCAGCAAATGAATTCTGTTTCCAAACGTAATAACTTTGCAGTCAAGAGTCATCACGTGAAACAGCATGCGATAGTTTGATATGATAACCGCTAGACAGGGGCGTCAGTGGGGCAGGAGGGCAGCCACCCCCACCCTACCCTGGATCTCAGATTTTGGTGCTTGTAAAGCAGCTTTAGAAACCTTTGGATAAGAAAGGTGCAACAGAATAGTTTTGATGTTAACAAATTAAAACAATTTGCGTAACAATGAACAATCGTATCAGAACAACATAAGAATCAACAATCGTAAACAATCAACACAAACAAATCAAACAATTTACGTAAGTTTGAGGTCCTTGTACAGAATAAATACGGAGGAAATACAGATGATTAAAATTGGAGAGTTATTCCAAATGATGTATTTTTCTCTTCCCGTAGAACTAATGTTACACGATTCCAAATTGTACAGAGACTAACAAGGTACATCGCGAAATGTCCCCTCGGGATTCAATTGCAAAGCTCTCCTTGGCACAATGTGTATGTACTAATTGAGGCGGCCCATACCTGTAATTTGCATATTTATGGGCCTTCATATATCCGGAATTCAATCATACACTACTATAACACTGGGACACAAAATTGCTTTTAGTTTCTTTAGATGTCACTGGACATGAATGTGGGCATATGCAAAACAAATTGAATCAAGTATTGCTTCCCTGAAATATGTAACCCACCTTGGCCGCCATCTTGTATTCTACTTTCGTTTTTTTTTCAAATGGCAATAGGTGTAAATGATACGTCAAATTAATGTAAACTTTTCTCGGAAATTCACTGGTGTAGTGAGTTTTACCGTAGCTGGTACCATTAAATGTTAGGCACTTCATGAATATTGAACCAAATGGAAAGTTGTGCAGGTCCCCGTGTGTATATGTAATATTTTACGTGAGTTATCGTTGATGAAATATTCTCTGAACTTATCTACATGTAGACACACAGATGTCAATACAGAAATGATAGTTATTCACGCAAGTGAGGTCGTATATGGATTTACAATAGGCATTTTGACCGTAATACAATACTTCCTTATTATAGTATAACATGGAAGTAATAACAATCTCTCAAAGAAATGTAATAAGATTATGACACCTATGTTGTGAGGGGTTTTTGAGTTAGAAATTGTTTCGATTTGTCAACATCAAAAACGTAAGCGTAACTGATATTAATCTGCAATATCTATTCACGAAGTGCCTGAAGGGATTCAACATGTAACACCTTCCAAACGGTGCAAGTTACGATAAAATACACTACTCCAGTGAATTTCCGAGTTAAATTGTAAATGAATTTGATGTATTATTTGCAAATATTTCCATTAAAAAAAACGAAAGTTAAATCTGATATAGCAGATCCAAGATGGCAGCCGGGATAGGTAGCATGTGTCAGAAGCAGTACTTGAACCAATTTGTTTTGCATATGCCCACATTCATGTAGAGCGACATTTAAAGAAACTTTAAAAAATGTGTCTGAGTGTTACAGTAGTGTATGGTTGAATTTCAGATATAGGAAGGCCCATAAATAGGCAAATTACCGGTATGAGCAGCTAAATTTAGTACAATGCACATTAGGCACCGGATAACTTTCCATTTGAATCAATTTTACACGAGGGGACACTGCGAATGTACCTTGTGAGAACCAATATGTAACCTACCGTATCAACGAACGTCTACGATATTTTAATTTCAGAACCCCAATTTTGCAAAGAACCCTTTGTTTGTTTTCTGAATACAATACAAAAACTTGTTTCCATGATAATTCTCTTATTTTTAATATCAGTTCTATAAGTATTCCAACCTTCGACTACGAAACTTTCTTGCAAGTTAACTGATAAGCATTTAAACAATGCAATGAACGTTAAAAACGAGAGGAGGAAAAAGATAAAAAAATAAATTGTAGATCACCACATTGACCTGCTGTAGCCACGAGAAATCAAAACATTCACATGAGAAGAAAATAGTTTTCTAAATGGGTAGCACTTTTGGACAATTTCCTTTCTCTGGCAGATTCTTTTACAAAAATAAAATAAGAATAAAAAATGTTTAAAACAAGTCTTAAAACATACAAGTGTTTAAAACAAAATGTTTAAAACTTATACAAAATTTGTTTTAAACAAAACCAATGGTTTAAAACAAGTTTTAATTCTTTGTTTTAAACAAAACAATCCTGACTGAGGGTTTCTGATTTGTAAATGTTTGTGAAAATTTACACATTGAGATACAAGGAGAAAAGGGAAGAATATAGTGTCAATAAATTACAATTTAAAATGCAAGAAATTAACTGATAATATCAAATACAGAGCCATTAACATAACTAACTCTGTAACTCGTTTTCTAAATTCATTTTTCTTCCTTTATTTTCAAGATTGCATCATCACTAAATTTCTCCACTGGAGATTATCTTTCATTTAGCAGCATCCAACTGGAGCTCAGTCTTGTAAATGAAATATTTTAGAAAGCGTAAACGGGGAGGACGATAATCTAACTCGGATCATCGGATTAGGAAAGTACAATGCTATCCATTCATCTAAAGCGTTACTTATTCTGGCTTGCCTAAATAAAGATCCTTTTCTGTTCGCTCAAAACAGTACCTTGTTAATAGTAAAATTGATTGGAAAACACAGGAATATGTAGTTGAGGACTCCTAGGGCATTGTATCATTGCATTCACTAAATTATCAACATTACAGATTTTTTAGAAAGAAAATACAAAACTCCTTTATTTTGAATCAAAAACTCGCAAACTCGTAAACAAACTAAAGACGGTTGCAAACTAAACAGAAGGTTGCAAAGCTACGGAATTCGGTCTTAGTAACCCTTCCTTCTGAGTTTCCATGGAAGATCATGAATAATGCTGATAATTTATATCATATTTATGGACGAATATGTAATATAACCTATATCAATAACTTATAGCACTCCTTAAAGTAACGAATACATTAACATGAAAAAAAATCAATAGACAAATTACATCAGGGTGAAATAGGTACTTAATTCAGGCACTACAAAATACATTTCATTCGTTCAAACCGCTGGTCTAGTGGCTTGCACCTGTATCTTTGATCTACGGATTCCTGGGTTCGATTCTCGGTGGGGGAAGTTTGAAATTTTAACTGTCCTAAATGTTTTTGTGTTCGTGTTTGCGTCGTTCAAGGTTACTGGGAATGACTGTACATGTGTATAGCCGAGTAGAAAATTGAGACAAGTTACTCAGATATGTTCGGTGAATCAGTTAACTTAAAGAAAAGAAAAAAAATGTCTAAGGCGTTTGTCTGTAGATTACTAAAAAAAAAAAAAAAAACTCTTAAAGGTTAGTTCCCGTCCTACCAAAATAACACTTTTCTTTCACCAGTTCTCGAAGTTTTTCTTTGTAATTCTATCGGATTCGATTAAATAGAACTTCGAATGAAGACCACGTTGAATTCATTTGTTGACTAAGCCTAAAATTCTGATAAAGATATGAGTATGATTTTATTGTTATAATAAAATAATAATAATAATAATAATAATAATAATAATAATAATAATAATAATAATAATAATAATAATAATAATAATTATTATTATTATTATTATTATTATTATTATTATTATTATTATTATTATTATTATTATTATTATTATTATTATTATTTGATTTTGGTTTAGACCGGGTTTAACTAAAAAGAGATAAATACTGAAATTAGCGCGTTGATATAAAGTCCTAAGATACTTCCTTCTAAAACAGCTTCTCGTGTTTTATTAATTTCTTACAGTGTAAATAACTTCACAGCTATATCTGAAGCTTTATTAGTAAATAGTAAGTAAATATGTAAATGCATCTGCAAAAGATTAAAAAAAAAATATTCTTGAAAATTATCATCAGCTAATTACTCATTTAGCAGTTGAATCTTGTAGGGTCTACTGAATCGACCTGAGTGAGAAGTTCGAACTCATACATCAACAAACTTTCCTTACGAAATTAAATTCAGCGGGTTCCTGTCACCACGGCATGGCGCGTCCTCAGGTTGCGGATCGAGGAGAAGGCCTCTAAATATAAAGGTTAGTTGCGAATATACTGAATAAGCAGTCACGGACAGCCGACTAGGAGTGTTCCTTAAGCTTGGGGGTTTGGGTGGTTGGGCTAACAACCTCATCCTGTAAAAAAAAAAAAAAAAAAAAAAAAGCACTTGTTCAGAAATATTCACAAATGCCTCGGAAAAGGACTGATAACTTGGCACGACCTCAGCAAAAGAAAATGGACATGATATTTGGAACATGGAATATTAGAAGTCTTTATAGGGCAGGCGCGTTAAAATCCGTAACGAGTGAGTTAGAGTAATACAGGATGGACGTAGTAGGAGTTCAGGAAGTTAGGTGGGAAGGAAATGGATCTGTGAATTCCGGAAATTTTACGTTCTTTTACGGGGAAGGAAATAAAAATCACCAGTTAGGAACAGGGTTTTTCGTTCATAAACGTATATTACCAGCAATTAAACGGGTTGAATTTGTTAGTGACAGACTTTCTTTTGTTACTCTTAAGGGATGCTGGTGTGATATTATTGTTTTAAATGTACAAGCCCCAACTGAAGATAAGGATGACGATATAAAAGACAGTTTTTACGAAGAAGCGGAACGGATATTTGACCAAATCCCGGGATACCACATGACAATTCTATTAGGGGATTTCAATGCGAAGGTAGGACGAGAGGATATTTTCAAACCGATTATAGGGAACGAAAGTCTGCATAAGGAGAGTAATGACAACGGTGTTAGACTCGTGAACTTTGCAGCATCCTAAAAACTAATCGTGAAGAACACAAAATTCCCACATCGCGACGTTCATAAATACACTTGGACATCACCAGACGGGAAAACACATAATCAAATTGATCACGTTTTAGTAGATAGAAGAAGACAATCTAGCATAATTGATGTCCGGACGTTTAGAGGGGCTGATTGTGACAATGACCATCCTATTAGCAGCGATAATACAAGAGAGGTTATCATTGAATAAAGGTAATATTCATTGTCCGAAAACGGAGATATTCAATTTAAAGAAATTAGAAGAGAGCCAAGTAAGAGAAAAATACCAGATTGAAGTTTCGAATGGATTCTCGGCTTTAGAAGATCCGGAGTGCACTAGTGTCGAGGATACCTGGATTGAAATTAGAGATAGCATCAAAATTTCAGCAAAAGAAATATTGGGACACGCGGAAATACGTAGGAACAAACCATGGTTTGATCAGGAATGCATAAAACTAGCAGAGAAGAGAAAACAGGCAAAATTACGCTGCCTAGAAAATACGAATGAAATAAGTACACAAAATTTCGCAGATAACAGACGGGAAACTTCCAAAACTTTTAGAACAAAGAAACGCGATTTTCTGAAAGTTAAAATTAAGGAACTTGAAGATAATAGTAAAAATAAAAACATCCGGGACATGTATAAGGGAATCAACGAATTTAAGAAAGGGTATCAAACTCGTGCTTATATATTAAAGAAATCTGATGGTAAATTCCTCACTGACACGGATAGCATCTTAAATAGATGGAAAGATTTCTTTGACGATTTGCTTAACACGCAACCAAAAACTAGTGTGCGTGAAGAAAATGAGATACATACCGCAGAACCGTATATTCCAGAACCCAACCGAATAGAAGTAGAAACCGCTATAAAGAAATTAAAGAAACACAAATCTCCGGGTGTAGATGAAATTCCGGCTGAGTTAATTTTAGCTGGTGGAGAAAAATTGTGGAACAAGATAGACAAACTCATTCTCCTTATCTGGAACAAGGAAGAATTGCCACAAGAGTGGAAAGAATCAGTAATTGTTCCAATTCAAAAGAAATACGACAAAACTGACTGTAATAATTATCGAGGCATTTCTCTTCTGTCAACATCCTATAAAATCCTTTCAAATATTCTATTAGCAAGACTGACCCCATACGCAGATGAAATTATTGGAGATTATCAGTGCGGATTTAGACGAAATCGATCAACTATCGACCAAATATTTACCATTCGCCAAATACTCGAAAAAAAGTAGGAATACAATACCCCGGTACATCAACTATTTATTGATTTTAGAAAGGCGTACGACTCGGTTAGGAGAGAAACATTATACAACGTTCTTACAGAGCTTGGAATACCGAGAAAACAAATTAGATTAATTAAGATATGTTTAAATGAATCCCAAAGTAAAGTCCGGGTAGGAACATTTTTGTACACGAGCTTTTACGTCGAAAATGGCCTGAAACAAGGAGATGCTTTGTCGCCATTATTATTTAACTTCGTTTTGGAATACGCTATAAGGAAAATCAAAGATATCAACCAGGGCCTACAGTTGAACGGTATTCACCAGGTTATGGCATATGCTGATGATGCAAATTTAATAGGAGATGATAGGAGAAGACTAGAAAGAAATGCAGAGATCTTATTAAACGCTTGCAGGGACATGGGTTTAGAAGTAAATGCAGAGAAAACTAAATACATGGAAGTGCGTTGGGACCGGAATACAGCAAAGTATGGGTGCTTTAAAATATTAAATAACACTTTTGATACAGCGGATATCTTGGATCAATATTAACAGAGGAAAATCATATTCACGGAGAAATTAAATGCCGAATAAAATCAGGGAATTCTTGTTACTATTTGGTTCAAAATCTCTTGTCGTCGCGAATTCTGTCGAGGAAATTGAAGCTTAAAATATACAAAACGATAATCATGCATGTTGTTTTGTATGTCTGCGAAACATAGTCACTTACTCTGAGGGAAGAACATAGACTGAAAGTATTTGAGAACAAGATCCTGAGACGAATATTCGGACCCAAGAAGAACGGGAATGGGGAATGGCGGAAACTTCATAACGAGGAACTACATAATTTATATGGTTTACCCAACATTGTGAGGGTCGTCAAGTCTAGGAGGCTTAGGTGGTTAGGTCATGTAGATAGAATGGAAATAAGTAGAAACGCTTTCAAAGTCTTGACTGGAAGACCAATCGGAAAACGACCATTGTAAGACCTAGGCGCAGATGGGAGGACAATACTAAGATGGATCTCGCAGAGTTTGGAATACAAAGTAGAAACTGGATGCAGTTAGCTAAGGATAGAAATCATTGGAGAGCTTTTGTGAACGCAGCATTGGACCTCCGGGTTCCATAGGCCATAGAGTTAGTTAGTTAGCTAGTTAGTTAACGACAAAGATAGTTTCGAAAGGGGTTATCTCCAGCTTTAAATAAAAAAGAATTATACTATACTTTAACGAAATTAGTTTTTGAGGTTAAAAACTACAGGCTATTGAGAATTAGCTAGTTCATATAATGGATTCAGTTTCTGGTGTAATTGAAAATAGTTTTTACCTTTATTAAATTATGTAATTACGTCACTACATTCTAACCATTTAATATTTATTCCATCACTTCAATCCTTTTTTGTTTCCTTGAATTGTGATTTCTAGAAGGAAATTTAAATATAAGACTGGCCACTCCGTAAAAAATCTTCACAGCCGGGAGTAGGTGAAACTTTTTTTTATAGAGAAGCTGTAAGGATCGCTAAGACCGAATTCCGTAGATTTGCAACCTTCTTAGATGCCACCGTACGCGGTAATTGATTCGATTCGTCTTCAGTTTGTTTACAAATATGACATACGAGCCGTATTTAATTTTTGTTTCTAAAAAATCTGTAATATTGATAATTTAGTGAATATAATGATATAATGCACTCCGAGTCTTCAGTTACATATTCCTGTATTTTGCTAATTAATTTGACTACTAACAAGCTACTGTTTTGAGCGAGCAGAAAAGGATTTTTATTTAGTGGAGTTAGAAAAAGTAACGCTTTAGACGAATGGCTAGCATTGTGCTTTCCTTATCCCGCGATCCCGGTTCGATTCCTGCCCTCCCAATTTACATTTTTAAATGCTTCATTTACAAGGCTGAGCTCCAGTTGGATGCTGCTAAATGAAAGATAATCTCCAGTGGAGAAATTTAGTGATGATCTAATCCTGAAAAAAGAAAGGAAGAAAAATGATGGTGAAAACGAGTTACAGAGTTAATTATGCTAATAGTTCTATATTTGATATTATCAGTTAGTTTCGTGCATTTTAAAATTGTTATTTATTGACACTATAGTCTCTCCCATTCCCCTTGTATGTCAATGTTTAATTTTCACAAATGTCTACAAATTAGGAACCCTCAATTATATTTGCAACCTTACGTTTAGTACGGATAAGTCTCCAACTCGTTTGAGTGTTATCGAATTTTGCATTTTTAATATTTACAAAGAAATTACTGCATACTAACATTTAGCATTTTCAAAAGCCATTTAACAAATAATGAAATCGGACTGGTTCTTCTTTCGAAGTAGTATTACCTGTCAATGAGTGGCGCCGGAACCTAGGAGCTCAGGCCCTGTTAGACTCCCAAATTTTTCATTCGGAGCTGGGTTCTTTCCCCGAATGCTCTATCCATACTTTAATTGATTTGCAGATAGTACTACTGTTAACAGTTTCAAAACTCAGTGCAAGACTTTGTGTTTACTTAAAAATAAAAAATAGCCTACTATATATACCGCATTATCTATCCGTATATTATTTGATACGCATATATGTGTAGTTATTTGAAGTAAGTTAACTTTTTATATAATCCGTCGTTTGAGTTAATTATAAAAATATTTAAGTCACCCAACTGTTATCCTCTCACCGGCGCCTCTGGTGTCCGTATATTTTTTTCTGGTACTGAGCGTGTACTGTGAGTACAAGTACCCAAAGACTCCCTTTTGCCATTTCGTCAGCCAGTGTTTGGCCTGACTCCTGCTCAAAAACACTTCAGGATTTGTTCTTTAAACTTATGGGGCAACTTCATGCGTAATTAATCTATCAGGCGTAATTAATCTTGGAGCTGGCGTTAGTTGGGTTGCCTAACTCACGGATTTTGTACCTCAGAAATATATGTGGGTCATTGTACATTTCTCAAGTACCACATTCGTAAACGTTTGGTATGGAAGTTAAATGGTACGTGCCTAGCCTGTACCTGTTTGGGTGGGTATTTACTTACCTATAATAAGTATACTTAAAAAAAAAAACTTCAGGCACTTCTGGATACTGATATTTGTAATTGTAATAATAGATATGGAACTTACTACTTGGTTTCCGAGACACAGTCGAATTTTACACTTTTTCTTTTCATTATTTTGGCCTACTTTACCTTGATTTCAGACTTCCAAATTTCATCCTGCGAGTATTTTCCACAGTAAACTATTATAGTTCAACAAGAAAATAATTATATATAGTAATTAACTTGAAATTTATCGTAATATGGCCCATAACAGACACTTTACCTTTTATATCATAAAGGTCAGATCCACCGGTATTATAACAGAGTGGTGTTTAAGCGGCTGACAGTAAAAATTCAAACTCCGATTAGTGATAATTTCACAGCCTTGTTTTATTCAGTGGCGAAGGGTGATAGTTTCAAAAGGGTAGGCCCAATATTCTAATTCTACTACTACTACTACTACTACTACTACTACTACTACTACTACTACTACTACTACTAATAATAATAATAATAATAATAATAATAATAATAATAATAATAATGATAAATGAAAAAGATTAGACCTAAATATTTTACTACAGAAACACAAGAAGACAAATTCACATAAATTTTACGTAATTGTAGTCCATCGACAGCACGTATTCGATCCGGATCTCAATTTTAATAATGAAATTCACTACGTAACTCATAGCTGATCTTAATTCGCCGTGATGCAATTTTAATTAGGCGTGATTGGGTTGGGAAGATGGACTATCACATAACCTGCGCTAGACAAGAAACATATGTTGTTTAGTTTACTTGTACTGAAACAAACTCTGCTTGTAAAATTTCGTCTTTAATTATATTGTTCAAAACACATGACAAGCATTCAATCAAATCATTTTGTGTGTCACTTAATTCCCCTTTAAAAACAGAATCAGACTTAAATATTTCTTTCATACGCTGCTCTTTATTTCAACAACTACAAATATTTTTTTTTTTTTTTTTGTACCAATGGATGCAGAACTCTCTTGCCCTCTGTTTGTTCTATTTTCAACAACTCTCTTGCCCTCTTCGTTCCTTAATAACACATTAATTTTCAAAAGACCACTGACGTAGAAGATTCTTTAATAGGAATTATATTATGTTCATATTCCCCACTTACTGACATTTTCTCTCATTCAGTTTTGCAAATGTAAGAAAAAAAATGTCACTCATAATAGCTCACAAACCCACTCTCTCTACTCAATTCTAATGAACTCAACGAGTCTGATTTCGTACAGGTTTGCGCCAATGTAACGGAATAAAGGGGCATCAGTTTGCGATAATAGGCATAAGAACTTTAGAATTGCTTGTTCTAGCTTTTGCGTTGCGTTCGAGTCCGTGAAATTAAGTAAAGTTGGTACGGAATGGGGCCCTACGTTCTCTTGCTTGTTATGTGTTTGACATACCGAATCGAAATCAAAGGTTTCGAGAGAAATTCCTTATGTAGAAAAGAATGTCGATAAGCGCTGAGGCCAGTCTCTTTCGCAGGCTATTGCCAACCTGTTCTCTCGCTGGAATTTCTAAGTAGCTTAGCGGTGGTTCTACTGCCGCTTTAGACACTGCTCGGTGAGCCTCCCAGCAGCGTTGCTAACCACGATTTCTTTATCGAACAATCTTTTTTTTTTTCAACTTAGAAAACTATCATACATTCTGTGCAAGGAAAATGAATTAATTATAAATTATAATTTCTGAAAGTAAATGAGTAGGCAGAGCATCAAAGCCTCTTACGACCCTTCGCCGCTTTTCAGGACGGGCAGGGATTTCAAAAAAATCGTAGACCTTTACTTTGGCGGCCCTAGCACCCCTCCTAATTCTTCCATGGGTATGAATTATACCTTGTTGGAAAGCTCGTGAAACAAAGATTTTAGTAAGATAACCTTTGAGGCTACCGTACCTAACCCGTAGAAGAAGAAGAAGAAGAAAGAAAGAGAAAAAGTGAAAAATATATTTCGAAATTTGTGAGAGTCTGGCAACACTGTTTCTAGTCGTACGCTAGAAAAAATATTCTGACCTGTAGGCCAGACAATGGTAATAATTATACCAAAAATGAAGGGCAAAGGTACAATAGCTAGGTAAAAAAAAATCGGAAGATAGACTCTAGGTGAATCATCCTGTTAATATTTTCCCGAGAAATTTTCGTCTACCCTTACGTTGGCAGGCTTGGCGACGCCCCTAAATGTCACACATAAACAAACCATACCTAGTTGGAAACCTTATAGAACAGACATTTCAGAAAAGTAACTTTCGTGTCTCTCGGACCAAATTAGTAAAAGAAGAAGAAGACGACAATCATTTTTTTCTTCAAAAATACAATTCTTCAGATTTTGTCAGACTGTGGCAACGCTGATATATACCGTACGCAAGAAAGAAAAAATCTCACATTTACGCCAGACATTGGAGACAATGATATAAAAAAATGAATGGTGTAGGTGTAACAGAAATGGAGGAAAAAATTCGGAGCTCCGAATCTGCGTGGATAATCCTATATTTTTTTCGATAGATTGTGGTATACGCTAATATCGGCAGGCTTGGCCATGCTCCTAATTGTCACAAACATATCAGCTGTACCTCGTTGGAAAGCTTATGGAACAAACATTCCAACAAAATAACTTTCGTGTCTGTCGGGCCAAACTAGTAAAGGAAAAAGAAGACAAAATTGCAAATTTTGGGTTGAAAATCAAGTTTTTCGAAATTTGTCGGACTATGGCAACACTGTTGTTTGTCGTATGCAAGAAAAATAATTCTCACATTTACTCCCGTTATTGTGAACAATTGTGCAAAAAATAAACCGTGTAAGTGCAGTAGGAATGCACTATTACTAACGGCAGAGAATAAACTCGCATTGGTTCACCTAATATTCTTCGTCGCAAGATCATTGCTTTTCTTTCCTTTTGCTTCGTCAGGAAGATTTTTTTCTAAAACTAAATAACTTGTCAAAGGAGGGAGTTGAAAGAAATGCATATTTTCGACCCTTAGATTCAACTGATAGCTACAGCTGACTCTGACCTGGCTAAAAATAGAACGGTGCGTTCTGAGGTGATAACTGTTTTCCTTTCGCGCTCTCTCTCTCTCTCTCTCTCTCTCTCTCTCTCTCTCTCTCTCTGTGTGTGTGTGTGTGTGTATGTCTGTTCAATAAGTTATCTTGTTGGAACGTCTGTTCTATAAGCTTTCCAACGAGGTATAGCTGATATGTTTTTGACAATTAGGAGCGTGGCCAAGTCTGCCAATGTTAGCTTATACCACAATCTCTCGAAAACATACAGGATGGTTCACGTATGTTCGAGGTTCCGAATTTTTTCTTCACTCCTATTCCACCTAAATCCTTCATTTTTCTACATCGATGTTTCCAATGTCTGGCGCAAATGTGAGAATTATTTTCCTTGCGTACGACAAGTAACAGTGTTGCCATAGTCCGACAAATTTCGAAAAATTTTAATTTCCCCCCAAAATTTTGAATTTCGTCGTCTTCTTCTTTTACTGGTTTGGCCTGAGACACACAAAAGTTACCTTGTTGGAATGTTTGTTTCATAAGCTTTCTAACGAGGTATAGCTGGTATGCTTGTGACAATTAGGAGCGTGGCCAAGCCTGCCGATATTAGCGTATACCACAATCTATCGAAAAAAAATACAGGATGATTCACGTATGTTCGAGGTTCCGAATTTTTTTCTTCATTCCTATTGCACCTACACCATTCATTTTTATATCATTGTTCCCAATGTCTGGCGTAAATGTGAGATTTTTTTCCTTGCGTACGACAAATAACAGCGTTGCCAAAGTCCGACAAATTTCGAACAATTTGATTTTCCACCCAAAATTTTGACTTTTGTCGTCTTCTTCTTTTACTGGTTTGGCTCGAGACACACAAAAGTTACCTTTTTCAAATGTTTGTTCTATAAGCTTTCCAACGAGGTATAGCTGATATGCTTGTGACAATTAGGAGCGTAGCCAAGCCTGCCGATATTAGCGTATACCACAATCTATCGAAAAAAAATAGAGGATGATTCACATAGGTTCGAGGTTCCGAATTTTTTCTTCACTCCTATTGCACTTACACCATTCATTTTTTTATATCGTTGTTCCCAATGTCTGGCCTAAATGTGAGATTTTTTTCCTTGCGTACGAAAAATAACAGAGTTGCCATAGTCCGACAAATTTCGAAAAATTTGATTTTCCAATCAAAATTTTGAATTTCGTCTTCTTCTTCTTTTACTGGTTTGGCCCGAGACACACAAAAGTTACATTGTTGAAATGGCAAATTTATATGGTTTTCAACGAGGTATGGTTTGTGTGTCTGTGATAATTACGAATGTCGCTAGGGCTGTCAACGTTAGAGTACATTACAGTGGATATTGAATAATATACAGGATGTGTCACGTAGGTGTGGGGTTCTGAATTTCTTTTTCCATTTGTATTGAACCGATGGGTTTGACTTTTGTGCATAATTGTCCCAAATATCTGTCGTAAATGTGAGATCTTTTTTTTTTGCGTACGATGAATAACAATGTTGCCAGAGTTCCTCAAATTTGAAATATACTTTTTTGTCTTTATAAGAAAATATACAATAAGAAAAAGGGAAAATTCAATACCCCTCCTATTCACCCCTCTCAAGCCCAAAAGTCATGGACTGGGTATGGCTAGTTAGTATGTTCATTTGTCTCTATGGATGCCATTTTTTATCCTTGTACCTCCATCAGGGGGTACCTCCCCTAAATTCTGAAGGGAGAGAGGGAACACTATAAACACCCAACTTTGCCCCCCTCCTCCTTCACGGAGGGACCCATTACATGAATGATATACACAGGATTAGAAAGTTCCATCCTTTCTGAAGAGATACATACCAAAATCATATCTCTAGGTTAATTAGAAGCTGAGCTAGAGAGGTTTGAATTGCTGGCTCAAGGGTTGAGCCGTTCGTCCTGAAAAGGTTAGAAGAGTAAACCCTTTAGTCAGTGGAGAGGAGGGCGTGGTTCATGGATCAGAGCTGACGACGATGGGGTCCTGTGTATGGCGGCTCAGAGTAGGTCATTGGTCGTGGTGGATGGTGAATCAGTGGGTCAAGTTTTCATTGACTCACGCCATCTCTGACCGGATTGCAAATATAACCAAAGAACTGTTTATGAATATAGTAAATTTAAGTTTTTAATACTCAACACATAAGTTTATTCCAAGTTTTGCTTTGCTTAGTGAAAAGGAAAAGTTTCTTCATCCATATAATATACACTATAACTTAACTTCCATCTTGAAATATATATATATATATATATATATATATATATATATATATATATATATATATATATATATATATTCATCCTCACGGCATTGTCAAGGCTCTATATTTGTATTTTACATTTAAAGTTGCAACCGGGTGTCTCTGACTGCCGTATTCGGTAGCCCGATCATCACCCCTGTTCTTCGCGCGCAGAGTCGTTGGAAGAACTGAAAACGTACTCTGTACACAAACAGTTTATGGTTGTGAACTCGGAAAGCCTGGTACTTCTGCTTGTCAAGGTCAAAAAGTGGGAGAAAAAATGATGTGTAGAATGTAAAGAGGGTGCAACAGTGTCTGATGCTTGTAAGGGAACATATTCATTTGTAGTTCGTGCACATTCCGCCTGTAGCGCTACTGTGGCACAACGTATATTGTAACTGTATAACTCTTGTACACCGCTAGTAGGTCTATTGGCGTTAGTGACGACCGAAACTATGTTGTCAGCTCTGACTGCGATAAGGCACTGCCGTGCTGCTCTTGCTTTTCTTTTTTCCCCTTTTTCATTTGTAAGACGCCAAACATGTTGTTTTTGCTTGTTGCACGCGCTGAACGGGTTCCTGCGAGCGACGTATTTAAGAAGTTGACTACATATTCTTGTTTGCGATAGTTTTAAATTGGTTAACTGTTGAAAAATATACGAAAATAAACCTGTACTTGTTAAGGTATATTAGTCGACGACGTAGCTACTGACAGTGTTGATTACAGATTTTCTCGAGGAAGAATTTAATTACAGTAGAGGTGAAAAGGAGACGTCCATTTAGAAAGCTCCCCCCCCTTATCAGACTCAATCGGAAATGGTCGCAATCGTTTGTACACAAATGTGCAGGCGAAATTTTCGTTTGTACACAATTAGGGGCGCCGTCAGAACGAAAACAAAGTGGGGGCTGTCTAAATGGAAGCCCCCCACCATGTCCAATTCAATCACAAATTGTCGCAATCGTTTGTACTTCGTTTGTACAGAAACGTGCAGGCGAAATTTTCGTTTGTATACAATTAGAGGCGCCGCCAGAACGAGAAAAACTGCGGGGGGGGGCTGTCTAAATGGTAGCCTCCCCACCATGTCCAATTCAATCACAAATTGTCGCAATCGTTTCCACATCGTTTGTACAGAAATGTGAATTCGAAATTTTCCTTTGTACACAATTACGGGCGCCACCAGAACGAAAACTAAGTGGGGGCTGTCTAAATGGTAGCCCCCACCATGTCCAATTCAATCACAAATTGTCGCAATCGTTTCTACATCGCTTGAACAGAAATGTGCAAGCCAAATTTTCGTTTGTGCACAATTAGGGGCGCCGCCAGAACGAAAACAAGTGGGGGCTGTCTAAGTGGTAGTCCCCCACTATGTACAATTGAATCAGAAATTGTCGCAATCGTTTGTACATCGTTTGTACAGAAATCTGCAAGCAAAATTTTCGTTTTTAGACAATAAGGGGCGTCGCCAGAAACGAAAAAAGTGGGGGACTGTCTAAATGTTAACCCCCCCAAAATGTCCAATTCAATCACAAATTATCGCAATCGTTTCTACACCTTTTTGTACAGAAATGTGCAGGCAAAAGTTTTGTTTTTACAGAATTAGGGTCGCCGCCAGAACGAAAACAAAGTGCGGGCTGTCTAAATGGTAGCCCTCCCCCTACCATGTCCAATTCAATCACAAATTGTCGCAATCGTTCCTACATCGTTTGTACAGAAATGTGCAGGCGAAATTTTTGTTTGTACACAATTAGGGGCGCCGCCAGAACGAAATCAAAGTGGGGTCTATCTAAATGGCATTCCCTTCCACCATGTCCAATTTAATCACAAATTGTCGCAATCGTTCCTACATCGTTTGTACAGAACTGTGCAGGCGAGATTTTCGTTTGTACAAAATTAATGGCGCCGCAAGAACGAAAATAATGTGAGGGCTGTCTAAGTGGTAGCCCCCCACCATATCCAATTCAATCACAATTTGTCGCATTCGTTTCTACATCGTTTGTACAGAAATGTGCAGGCCAAATTTTCGTTTGTACACAATTAGGGGCGCCGCCAGAACGAAAACAAAGTGGGGGCTGTTTAAATGGTAGCACTTCACCATGTCAAATTGAGTTGAGTTGATTTTAGTTTAGCGTCCCTTTCAGCAGCGAGGCTATATGAGACGTGGACCTACTGATTAACGTGGAATCCGAACCACATGAGCTCCCGCCGGGAATCGAACCCGGGTCTCCCACGCCAAAGGCACCATGTCAAATTCAAGCAAAAATTGTCGCAATCGTTTCTACATCATTTGTACAAGAATGTGCAGGCGAAATTTTTGCTTGTCCATAAATGGGAGCGCCGTAAAAACTGAAACAAATTGGGGGCTGTCTAAGTGATAGCCCCCCCCCCCAAATGTCCAATTCAATCACAAATTGTCGCAATCGTTTCCATATCGTTTCTACACAAATGTGAAGGCTAAATTTTCGTTTGTACATAATTAAGGGCGCCGCCAGAACGAAAAAAGTGGGGGTCTGTCTAATAGGTAGCCCCCCCCCCACACCATGTCCAATTCAATCACAAATTGTCGCAATCGTTTCTACATCGTTTGTACAGAAATGCGCATGCGAAATTTTCGTTTGTACATAATTAGGTGCGCCGCCAGGGCAAAAACAAAGTGGGGGACTTTCTAAGTGATAGCCCAATCACCATGTTCAATTCAATCACAAATTGTCGCAATCGTTTGTACATCGTTTGTACAGAAATATGCAGGCAAAATTTTCGTTTGTACGTAATTAGGGGGCGACATCAGAACGAAAACAAAGTGGGGGCTGTCTAAATGGTAGCCCCCCACCATGTGCAATTGAACCACAAATTGTCGCAATCGTTTGAATATAGTTATAGAGAAACGTGCAGGCGAGATTTGCGTTTGTACCAGGGCCGGCGCTAGAAGTTTTGCCGCCCTGGGCGGTTCTTTCACATGCCGCCCTTTTATTGTTTTCTTTCTCAAATTTTGCCGCCCCTGTATTCTTTTTTTTTAAATTTTGCCGCCCATCAGACTTGCCGCCCCGGGCGGTGGCACGGCTCGACCCCCCTCGCGCCGGCCCTGGTTTGTACACAATTAGGGGCACCGCCAGATCGAAAACAAAGTTGGGGGCTGTCTAAATGGTAGCCCTCCCACCATGTTCAATTCAACCACAAACTGTCGCACTTGTTTGTACGCCTTTGTACATAAATGTGCAGCTGAAATTTTCGTTTGCACATAAATGTGGCCCCGCCAAAACGATAACAAACTATGGGCTCTCTAATTGATAGCCCTCCCACCATATCGAATTCAACCACAAACTGTCGCACTTGTTTATTACGGTTTTGTACAGAAATTTGCAGGCGAAATTTTCGTTTGTACACAATTGCGAGCGCGCCAAAACGATAACAAAGTATAGGCTGCCTAATTGGTAGCACCTCCCTACTCCGATTCAAAAGAAAATTATCTCAATTGTTTGTACATCGTTTGAGCAGTAATACGCAGGCGAAAGTTTTTTTTTTTTTTTTTTTTTACGCTATCAGGTGCGTGGACAGAACGAAAAAAAGGGGAGTTGTCTAAGTGCTAGCCCCACCATGTTCGATTGAACCACAAATTGTCGCGATCGTTTATACATCGTTTGTGCAGAAATGTGCAGGTAAAATTTTCGTTTGTATTAAATAATATACGGATGTGAGTATTTTTAATATCTGCGATCAACGTTAACCGGTTTGAATAACGGTTGCTGAGTTTGAAAATGGTACCTATTACACTAGTCGAAAAAAAATTCTTTTTCTCTGGCACACCTGATTCTAATAGAACTTTTCACGTAGAATTCGAATCTGCAATCAGTTTTTCTCTATCACCCTCAGTTTTTGTGTGACAGAGGTGTTTTCGGAAAATTTCCCCTCAAATTTCTTTTCTTTTTCTTTTTTTTCTTTTTTTAAAAACCATTTTCATTCTTGTAGCTTGGGTACGTTAGGTATATAAACACACAAATTATATTGTATGTTAGCTTGATTTATACTTAGTAAGCCCTCTAAGTAGCATTATTCTATCTAGAGAAATAAACATATTTATATAAAAAATATGCTATGTGTACTGTTCATTTTACAATATTCATTAGTGCAGATAAAATCACATATAACTTCCATTACAATGTAAGCACGGTTTATATCTTATTGGATTTGAAATAAATCATATTTTCAATGATGTATACACCGTGTCAGCATTTTATATCTACTTAATACATAATACAATAGAAGTGAGTGGTATCTTCTTAATAAATGGACACTTACTTACCTCAACTAATATGTTTTAGTTGTCGACTTTCTTCTGTGTTTGGTTTCTAGAACATCTCTTTTAAGTGTCCAACAGTAATCAGCTAGCATTTTTGAACTTCACTGTCACTGGTATCTCTTCTCCATGGAGGAATTGTCCTGATGAAAATGTTCCCCATACTCATCGCTAACAGCACCAAGGTTTTCAGGAAAGAAATGCAGGTGGGAGTCTAGAAAGTGAACTTTAAGTGACATGTTGCAACCCATTTCATTGAATGATTGCCGGAAATTACTCACAATTTCACGGTAATTTGGGGCTTCCATGTTTCCTAAAAAATTCTCTGTTAAACATTTAAATGGACACCAAGCTGCTTTCTCAACCAGAGTTAAGAGATCCTCAAATTTTTGGTCACGAATCAAACATCTTATTTGGGGGTCTGCAAAAATCCCTAGCGTCACTAACCCGAGGATTTTTTTCCTTGAGGTAACAAGATCCTGCATTACTTTTGTCCATTGCCCTAACAAATTTTTTGAAGAGCCCCAACTTTATGTGAAGAGGAGGTAGAATTATCTAATCAGGGCTCACCAGTGAGGAATAAACAGCATTCTTCTGTCCAGGAGTTAATACATGCGTTGGCCATTCCTTCTTGATGTAATGTTCCGCTTTGTTCCTGCTGTCCCATTCGCAGAGGAAACAACATTTCGTATAACCAAGCTGCAAACCCATTAACAAAGAAATGACGTAAATCACAGCAAACGGTCCACTTGTATTTCTCATACTGAATGTTTTCTAACACTATTTCGATGTTTTCATAGGTTTCCTTCATATTAATTGCATAAGCCAAAGGCACTGAAGGAAATTTGTTGCCATTGTGCAAAAGGACAGCCTTAAAACTAGTTTTCGAAGAGTCAATAAGCAATCTCCACTCTGTACTTATGTGCATGTCCAAGTGTATCCATCACAGCACAGACATTATTACAATACACTAAATCATTTTCTTGAGAATAATAGTTTTGAAACTCTGTATGAAGGTTTCGAAAAATACACACTTTAGTGTCACGATGGAGCAGGTTCCAGCCTTAAGTTTAGTATCAAGAAGTTCTGTCTGTGTCTTGGAGAGTTTTAAATCCCGTACGAGGTCATTTAGTTCACCCGGAGTTATCAGATGGGGATCCAATGTAGATGTGCTTCCTACATAAGTAGGATCATCATCTTCATTTGGAACTTCAATAGTTGCCTCAAGTACGTAATCCTCATTTACCGTAAGATGAGGAAGAGGTACTGGTACAGGTAATTCTGCACTGTGTGGAACTGGTCTAATTGATTATGGCAAATTAGGGTACTGTACTGTGTGGTTAGATTTACTGCTTATTTCTTTTATCTGTGTCATACAAAAGTAGCAGTCTGAAGAATGATCTTTTCGTTCCCTCCAGATCATCGGTACTGCGAAGTTCATGTTTCGTCCACCATTTGCCCACCCAGTCAGACGTTTCACGCAAGTACAACAAATGTAGTGAGGAACCCAGTTCTTATCTTGGTCTCCTACACAGCAACCAAAATATAACTGATAACACTTCCTCACAAGTGGAGTAAAACATCGACGTTGTGATTTAAATATCAGCTCCCCACATACATAACAGAAATTGTCCGGTTTATTACACACTTCCTCGACATCTTGTATCCTGTAACGTATCACACACACACACACACACACACACACACACACACACACCACACACACACACACACACACACACACACACACACACACACACACACACACACAGGAATCTACACTCCATCAAATTCCCACAAAATCCCTCTAGAAATTTCCTCATACAAAAATGGTGACATGGTGTACACATCATTGAAAATGTTTTATTGGAAGTAGAGTGAGGTATAAACCGTGGTATATTGTAATTTTCGTGGAAATTATATGTGTTGAAGACCGACCCGACCCCACCCGTGACCCGAATTGACTGACCCGACCCGACAACCCGACCAGAGCTGACCCGATTGGCCCGACCCAAAGTGACCCGAGTGAACCAACCCGAAGTGACCTAACCCGACAACCGACCCGAGTGACCTGACCTTACAATCTAATCAGTTTGAGAGAGCTAGAACCTTACAAAACTGCCTCCAGAAAAAAAAATGCTGACCAATTCTTATGCATAAACCATTGTTACGGCTTTTTTTATTTGTAGTATAATTATCCTCCTCCTCCTCCTCAGTGTTCTGCCATTAATGACAGGCCAGTTTCCGTGAACTAGGTAAGAAGCTTCCATTTTTGCGGTTTCTCGCTAACATCTGCCTCGCAACCCAACATAAAGTACCACCCTCCTTATTACAATCTATCAATTGCTACCTTCTTACACACTCTCGCTCTCCTGATATCACCCCCTTTACTACATCTCTCAGAATGCAATCCCTTAGCAAGATCGAAACTTGTGATCCGTCCATTTTTTCGCTTCCTTATATCGTCTAATATTGCTCTTGTCTCTTGCATTTTTTCAGCATTTCCTAATTCGTTTTCCTCTCTACCCTGCTAACCTTCTTTATTTTACTCCACATCCAAATTTCCAAGGTTAAAATTTAGGCAATCAACTTCGAAAATCAAAATAAAATTTGAGTGAGTTCTGAAGACAAGTTCTGAAGACTAAAAGAATAAAAGTTCTGAAGACAACATTATTTTCTAGTAAGGAATGTATATAGAACTTTTTTTTAATATTTTTTTGCTGTGTAACAAACAAAAATTTCATCACGTTAACATTCCGATTTTTCTATTTAAAAACAGCATTGCTCTCTGATAGAATCATAAGGAACTAATTGCACTGAAATTTCATTCTGTAGGGAATTACCTTTTATTTTTTCTTGATTAATATATCTAGAAGATATTTGCAACATTATATAAAATTAGCAAGTATTTTATTGCGGAGAAAGTCAAAACACTACCGCAGCAATAATAATAATAATAATAATAATAATAATAATAATAATAATAATAATAATAATAATAATAATAATAACAATAATAATAATAATAATAATCTGAAGATGACCAAGAAAGTTCTGTCTCTTTGTGGAGGTCTGTGTTCAATTGGCCCTCACACCGTGAGTTGAATGCGAATGGATGTAAGGTGAAGGTCAGTTGTTGGACGAGACGAGACGAGACAGAATTTTCATGAAGGGGTACGAGATGAGACAGAGCTCTTTCAATAGAAACATATGCACTTTTCGAGACGAGACTACCTTCACGACACATTTTCGAGACGAGAATGCCCCAAACCTGGTCACGTGAGCAACACTAGTAAGTATATCCAACATACTACTTGGTTGTGCTGTTCAGATACACCGTGAACGTGCGTAAGGACTGAGTGAACATGGGGCCTTCACAGAGCGTCATAAGGGCTTGTTTGCTGTACGAGTTCAAATTGCTGCTCCGCGGGGCGGAAGATATGACAGACCTTTGGTGAGGGTGTCGTGACTACGCGGAGAGTGCAGTTGTATGACGGTTTAAGGACGGTGACGAAACACTCGAAGACGCACCACGTGCCGGAAGACAAACAGATGTTCAAAATAAAGATCTTCAGGCAGCAATTGAGGCGAAGACAGATATGTGAGGAACTGGTACTACATTTCAGTGTGAGTGGAGAAACCATTCGGCACCACCACCATCAACTTGAGAAGCACTGCAAGTTGGGTTGATGGGTCCTACATGATTTGACTTGGAGCCAGAAAGCAACGCGAACAGACACCTGTGTTTCTTTGGTGTCTCGTCTGAGGAAGGAGCAATTTCTGGACAGGGTGTTGACATGTGATGGGAAGTGGGTCCTGTACGAAGCTCCACGGCGCCGTCATTGTTGGTTAGCATCCCATGAACCGGTTGAAAACAGCCCAAGCCAGCACTACACCAGAATAAGGTTCTCCTGTGCATTTTGTGGACTGCTCGAGGCATCGTCCATCGGGAACTGCTACAAGCTGGTCAGATCATCAATGTAACTGTGTACTGTCACTGTGTACTGTCTGGATCCAGCAGTTCTGAATCGCAAAGGGGTCCTCTTGTTACAAGGCAACGCTAAGCCCCACGTGGCTAAAATGACCCAGTACATCATTCTACGCCTTGAATGGAAAACACTACTGGATCCGCCATACTCCACGGACATTGTACCGTCCGATTATCACCTGTTCCATTCCTTGGACAATCACCTTAGAGAAAGCCAATTCAAATCGCTAGTAGAGGTTCAATATGCACTTGATACCTTCTTCACTTCACGTCCCATCAAGTTCGACTGCGATGGAATCCATAGCCTTCCAGAACGTCGGCAGAAGGTCGTCGAGGCTGCTGGAGACGATTTTTGATATTCCAGGTACGTCTTAGGTTACATACCAATGTTCGAAGGTGTTGGTGAAAAGGCGGCGGAACTTTCTTGGGCACTCTTAAAGTTATAATAATAATAATAATAATAATAATAATAATAATAATAATAATAATAATAATAATAATAATAATAATAGTAATAGTAATAGTAATAATAATAATGTGTCCTGCCCAAAGGCAGATGTTTGACCAGAAGATCCATGGGTATTGATTCCAGTTCGTACCAAGTAAGTTTTCTGGTGGACAAACACCATGTGCATGGGTTTTCTCGGTGTTCTCCCATTTCCTCCCACTTTCTGCATTCAACCACTTCAATTATTTCTCATCATCGCTGTCTCTCTTAGCGTTGCTGCATAACGTTGGACGTTAACTAGATATTTCCTTTCAATTTCACTTAATGTGACATTCAACTTGACATAGAAACGCAGAAAGGAAAAAAAGTCAGTAGTAATATTAATTACAATTACAATGCCAATTAGTTAATATAGGGTTAAATTAAAATTTTGTTACTATTTCACCTTCAATTAGTCACAATTATCATTCATTCACCAACTTCGAATTGAATTCTACAAAAAAGCTCCTTATAGTATTCCATATAGAAAATAAGTGAAGAATGTGACGACTCGACCCGAGTGACCCGACACGAGCTAACCCACTGACCCGACCCGACAACCCGACTCGACCCGACCCGACCCGTAACCCGACCCGTTTGAGAGCACTATCAGAGGGGTACAATTTACAGTACAATTTATTTTGTATGGTTTAGCATACTTTAAGGCTACCATACTTTTTGAAAACAGAAAAAACGGGACATCTTACAAATAGTAGTAAATATTGCATTTTGTATTAATTTTATCTTTCCAATTTTACTACAGTATCGCACTAGTTATACAACTTAAAATAATGTATTAATATAGTCCATACTTAATCAACAGTGCTAAAAGTTATTATAGAAGCTAGAAGCTGTTATACAATATAAACGCAATCAGTGAACATACAATATTTAGGCAAAAATTATATTTTCAATATTATTACACATACCACCTTTACATGCTCTACATGTCTATAAAGAAAAAAATCCAGATTTATGAAGTTGTTTCCAAATTTCAATAGACTGATTTATTTTTGTTAACCTAAAATGCGAACTAAAAGAAAGCAATTTGCATAATTGTTTTTCTGAAGCAGAAAAAAATGTGTTCCCTTTTGAACATCTTCATCTTCAAACATCTTCCGCACACAGCCCAACAGCATTACGGAGTTGCGCCAATGCATAGCTGATACCTGTCATTCCATACCTGTAAATACTTTTACCCGTGTTCGAGAGGAGTTCGTCCAATGTTTACATTACTGCCAGGAGGTAAGCAGTACACAGTTCGATCATCCCCTTCATTAATGTGGTATGTTCCAACGGTACCATGTTTCTCTGTGCTTTACGGATGGCCACCATGTTGGCTAGGAACACGCTAGCGACATGCAGTTTCCAGGACTGGTCCTACAAGTTACTACCTTTCAAATGGGGTACAACGCGATGGGGTTGCTATTTAAAATTTTGTAGTTACCCCCGTAACTCCCTTAGCCCCCCTCATGGGGATTCTACTTATCAGTATAATGTTGTCTTTCATGTCCCTTGAAGGTTACAAAAGGTTTCATGTTTATATCTGCATTGCTTTTTTCAGGAGATGGGCCTTACTGTTATTCGTGGAACGCACTGTATATATATATATATATATATATATATATATATATATATATATATATATATATATATACTAGCCCTTGGCTAGCTGGGGAAACCGCCCCCAGACCACCGAGTCTGCTCTGCCTACGACCTCGCATTTCCTATCTATTGGTCATTGCATCAACAGTGAATTTCGTGAGGTCATTCAAGGTGGTCATAGATTTTCAATTAAGCTTTTGTTTATATTTTGACCCGCCACCATTTTGCACAGTGTTGGCGTACAAAGTCGAGACTTGCTCCATCTTCTTTCATTTAACAACAGCTTTCAAAAGATATGCTACTTAATTCATCTTGCTAATTGATTTCTTTTTAGTTAGACCCCTCCTGTGACCCTGTGGGGGCCATGGAACAAGACGTTTTGACTTAAATCGTTGTACTTTGAAAATAATACCACATATCTTTTTCTGTTTTCACATTTGCCTCATCGTTTCCGATTTATAGGGGTGACCATGGACTTTTCAATTAAGTTCTTGTTTACATTTTGATCCGCGCCTTTTTGTACAGGTTGTCGCAGAAAGTCGAGACTTGCTCCATTTTCTTCCATTTTATAACAGCTTTCAAACGATGTGTTACTTAACCCCCTCGTCATTTTAAAATATTGAGTTGGACCCCGTCTGGGACCCTGTGGGAGACCCTGGGGCAATTGTTTTATCCCGAAAAGTGTATCCTTGAAAATGTTGGGATATGTGTATGCCGAATTTTCCATTTACCCAACCGCTTTCGAACAAATAACTCGATACAAACTGTTCTGCAAATTAATGTTTTGTAGAGTTTGCATTACCAAATATTTTGTAACTCACGATAACTCGATCGGTGGCACGTATAACTTTGGGATTCGTCTAGTTATAACATATCAAATGCAAACACAATTGTCCCGTTCGGGTCTCAGCGGAGCAACTTCTTGACCTGCCCTTGTTAGCGCGCATTAATGATTCATTTTCACAACTCTTTTGAAATTCAAAATGAAAGGAAAGCAAGAAAAAGAAAGAAAACAAGCAAGAAAGAAAGGCAAACAAGAAAAACATAGAAAAGGAAGTGGCAAATTGATTCTTAGTTATATGTCAGTTTATTTCTTTAAAAAAAAAAAAAAAAAAAAAAACATTATTTTCGTCATGTAATTAGAGTGAAGAAGCTACCACCTCAGCTGTCATTCAGCAAATGCCTCAAAGGAAGAAGTGTGACTATTTTGAATCATAACACAATTATTGAACAAATTTCATTCTCCGCGAAGCTTTTAACGAAAGTGAAAAGAAACATAAACTAATACTTATGAATTTTTAAGAATCTTATCCCATTTTGCTGCTAGGTACATCTGTTATCTTCTCGAGGTCTGTCATTAATTTCTATTATTTCGCTCATTAAACAAATGACTATTTCACTCAGTTAAAAATATTGATAGAATGTCAAAAAAAATAATAATAATAATAATCTTTAAGATGTAAATACGATGTTAATAATTCGGGTTAGCTTTACATTAAGAACGAATAAGTAAGTAAAATTTACGAAGGACATATATTTCCTACATAGTGCTTCACAAAACAATTTTCAAATGCAAAACGTAAATGGAAAATTTAATCGTGCTTACCGTGTTTAAGAAATGTGCAAATATAGTAACTAAAAATTATGTTTGACTTATTGATGTAACCGATGAATACCTCAAATGCCCTCAGTTTCGATACTCGTCAAGGGTACATCACTTCCGCAGTATTCACCGTGCATCCCGTGACAATTGAGATACTTGAATTGAGAAGTAATGAACTCCAATCTGCAAATCCTGACAACCCATCATATTCTTTAGTAGGTTCTAGCACCAGAAGATTTATTATGTTATTGTTTCTCCACACACACACACACACATATATATATACATATATATATATATATATATATATATATATATATATATATATATATATATATATATATATATATTTAAATATATATATATATATATATATATATATATATATATATATATATATATATATATATATATATATATATATTTAGATAGATAGATAGATAGATAGATAGATAAGTTTTAGGGCACAAAAAGTCCCACCCAAAATTCTGAAAGTTGACGCCCGAAAGGAAAGAAGAAGTGAACCGAAATGAATGAAATTATTCACATATGTTGCAGACGTAAAATGAGGGGGATATGTGTTACGTATTTTCCTAAATAAAAAAAAACAGTTGGCTGGGACACGGGCCCCTCCAAACCTTTGATCACGAAATATCAAAAGTACTAATAACAGTATGTCAGAAGTTACTACAGGACATGAAGAATTGCAACGAAACTTTGTGTAGAAATAAACGAACACGTGTTTTCATTTTCTGCGGAGAAATGGTTTTAGGGGACAAAAGCTTCCACCCCAAATTTTGAAAGTTGACGCCCGAAAAGGAAGAAGTGGACCGAAGTGAATGAAATTGTGCATAAGATAGATATTATAGACGTAAAATGAAGAGATGTATGTTTCGTATTTTCCTGAAAAATAACAGTTGGTTGGGGTACATACCTTCCAACCTTTGATTACAAAATATGCTAGTAAGTATACGTCACACGTGTCTAAAGAATGCAAAAAAATTAAAAAAAAATGTGTAGGTACAATACGCAAAAAGCGAACATGTTTGCGGAAAAACAGTGTGGAGTTCAAGGCCCCCTCCGGCAAAAGCAAATATTGCCGTAGAAGTGCAGGAAGGAGTAGACCGAAGCGAATGAAAGTGTGCTTAGATAATGTACATGTAAAATAACTGCATGTGATATTTGTGGGAAAGAGGCTGTAATTTCTCAAGTTGTCATTGTATTTCGAACATTTTTTTTACAAACTACTATTCCCGTGAGACATATGACATATGACATTTGTGGGCAAGTATCTCTGACGCGTTGCGCGTAGTGCAAAATTTTATTGTATCGATTATTTGTCCACAGACGTCCTTTTCTGTGAGAAATTTGAACCATAATCTTACATAGATAACAACTTACAATATTTTCACACATGTAGGAATCTGTAGGTGCGGAGATATGTTTCGCGGAGATATACTTCGAGTGTTCAACATCGTTGATGTTTGAAAAATTGTTTGCCTCTCCAAACAGCCGGGACACAAACTAACAAGTTTTTCCTACTATCAACCATCAATGCACTGGCAGTCTTTCAGTATTTTAACACTAACCGCCTCCTACCTCTAGCGTATTTTACAATAAGATTTTGAGGGGTCGTTACTCCATTACAAAGTTTTTCCGCATAAGCAATAATGTGTCGATACTCTTGTGCTTAGTGTTGATGTGCCAAATTGGTAGTAAATCTGTTGGAGATACTTGCGAAACATTTATTGCCTTATTTTGCATAAAGAATATATATGCACAATTTCATTCGCTTCGGCCCACTCCTTCCTGTGCTTCTACAGTAATATTTACTTTCTTTCGGAGGCGGCCTCGGTCCAAACACTGTTTTCCAGCACAAACTAAAACACGTGTTCCCTTATTTTTTGGTATTGTTCCTACGCAAAGTTTCATAGTAATTCTCCATATCTTTTAGGCACTTCTGACATATACTTATTCCCAATTTTGATATTTCGATAATCAAAGGTTTGGAAGGATCTGTGCCCCATCCGTCTGTTATTTTTCAGGAAAATACGAAACACGCATTCTCTCATTTTACGTCTGCAATGTCTGCCCACAATTTCATTCACTTCGGTCCATTTCTTGTTTTCTTCCGGGCGTCAACTTTCAAGATATTGGGTGTAGGCTTTTGCTCACTAAACTAGTTTTTTTTTTTTTTTTTTTTCGCAGAAAGTAGAAAACAGGTATTCGTTAATTTATTTTTTTATTTTTCATTTTTTCTTTTTTTTTTCATATTGTCCCTACACAAAATTTCATTGCAATTCTCCATATCCTTTAGGTACTTCTAACATATAGATATACTTATTCCCACTTCTGATATTTCATAATCAAAGTTATGGAAGTGTTTGTGCCCCACCCATCTGTTATTTTCCAGGAAAATGCGAAACATGTATCCCCTCATTTTGCATCTATAATATCTGTGCACAATTTCGCTCACGTCGATCCACTTCTTGCCTTTCGTGTGTCAGCTTTCAAAAGTTTGAATGGTGGATTTAGTCCCTAAAACCGTTTTTCAAAAAAAAAAAAAAAAAAAAAAAAAAAAAAGTATTCGTTTATATTTTGCGTATTGTTCATACACAAAATGTCACTGCAATTCTTCATATCTTTTACTCATTACTGACATATGCTTATAACCATCGTAATCAAAGTTATGGAAGGGCCTGTGCCATACCCATCTTTTATTTTCCAGAAAAATACGAAACGCGTGTTCCCTCATTTTACGTATACAATATCTGTGCACAATTTCATTCACTTCGGTCCAATTCTTCTTGCCTTTCGGGCGTCAATTTTCAAAATTTTGGTTGATTTTTGCCCCATAAAACCGTTTTCTCCTCGGAAAAGAAACAAACAGGTATTCGTTTATTTCATGTGTAGTATCTACCTGCCAAATTTGATCAAAATCAGAGTGTTACACTTGGGAAGTCACATGTAAGTCAAATTTCCGAAAAAAATTAAAGAACATTTATTTAGAACAAGAAGTAGGAGAAAATTCATAAAACTAACCTGGTAAACGTCAATTTTAGGTTAAACTTAACATATTATTCACTAAATGAATGAAATAATCACTAAGTGAATGAAGTAAATGAATAATCACTAAGTACACACACAATAAATATTGACTAAAATCAATAGAGTAATAGTTTTTACTTGTCAGAAGCTCATACCAATAGTAACCTATAATTGTCATTGAAGGAAGTTACTGTATTCAACAACAACAAAAAAAGAAAGAAAGAAAGAAAGAAAAAGAAAAGAAAAAAAGAAGGGAAAAAAGGAAATGAAATGCAAATATTACATTGTTCCTGATTTTTATTGCTGATTCATCACTACGTTTTCCTATCATCGGGTTGCCACTCGACGGACAGTTCGAAGCTTTCATTTCTACCGAACTCTGCAAATATATTCATTTTAACATAACGCTTAGCTTGCTTAATAGCGTCTCTCAGTTTTAATATCATTCTTCTTCATTTTCCACCTGCTCCCTTCTTTCACATTTCTAATAACAAAATCCCTTCCCAAATAATGTGTTGATTGTTTATTTTCTTTCATTTTCTTTTTTTTACCTCTGGTGCTAGGGGTTTCGGGTTCAAACCCTGCTCCCGCCAAGTAAACTTTGTGGTGGACATACACCGTGTGCGTGGGTTTTCTCGGGGTTCTCCCGTTTCCTCTCACTTTATTGATTCCACCATTTCATTCATTACTCATTATCACCTTTTCCTTTAGCCTAACCGGCATAATCGTGGGACGTAAAACTCAAAGAAAAATTCATTTCTTTTTTTTCATTTTCTTTTTTTTTTGATTTTTTTTTCTTTTTTTTCTTTCTTTTTTTTTGTAGTATTCCCTTTGCTCCAAAATAGTTGTAAATACTTCTTCACCGCTTTTCCGTCCTTTCAACTAATGTTCTCGACTGTTTCCCATACACATATTTGGGACGTTTTGTCTATGGCTATTCGAGGATGCGTTTCCGATGCGTTACCCCCCACAGCGAACGCGACCTACGTGGCTAGTCGGTAATTTTACTTTCGCCAGAGTTATAAATCATTTTTGAACCAGTTATTGGGTCTTATGAATAAAACAGAGTCTCGACTCTGCTCGCTTTGCTCATGAGTGAGGTGAGCAAGCTCTGTTTCGTAAGCAAACTCTCAAATTTCATATGAATAAAAACTATCATAGTTGTGAGAACTTACTCCTAAATAACCTGAGCCTGTTCATAGAGTTTGCTCCATTCCGCGCCGAGACGGACAAGCAAGTAGTTTGTCAGATGTTCATGTAATTTTTTAAAAAAAAATGTATTAAAATGAGTGATACAGAAGAAGATTTTGGAAAAAAAGATGACTTTGCCAGCATTTGTGAATATGAAACGGTATTATTGAAACATGTTTAGTAAATCCATGTTGCAAGAAGTAGGATAAGAGAAAGTATCTGCATTTTCGGCCATTAGGAAAAATATGAAGAATCATTTGGTGTTCCTGTCACAGAATCGCAGTTGAATAAGAAATAACTAACATAAAAGCCAGACTTAAGAAGAAAATGGACTGAAGAGGGTAGGAAACAAACCAATAAAACTGAACGATTGAAAAAAAAAAAACTACTGGAGCTAATGAACGGTGATACGAGTCCTGTTATTAAAAGATTCAAGATAAGCCCAATTTAGTCTAAAGTTATGCTCTTTCTGGTTAAAATATGACAATTTACAATAAAGCAAAAATTCTTAACCTGGGGGTCCACGAACACCGGGGAGTCCATGGATGTGTTTAAGCGTCTCCTGTGAGATAGAAATTAAGATTTAACCTATAGCCTACAATTCGTACTGTTAATTTATTTCTCATGTTATGTCGTTTGCTGTTATTTTCCTCGAAAGTATTTTCTCACATAAGCTTCATGTGTTAATAATGCGAAGTCCTCAATTTCGTGAGAGGGAACGAGCGAGATTTTTCGCTTTAACCTTCAATTAAGTGTATGTATATTTAATGAAACAATCCAATAAATATATAATTTTATTTATATTTATATTTTATTATCGTATTTAAATGCATTTATGGCCTTCATATCAATAAATGCCATTAAATTTTAAACTTTCCCTGGGATATAAAAAGAAGTTGGAGTGGACAAAGCTTCTAATGAAAGCATTATCCTTAATTCATATGGTGGGACTAGGGAAAGCCATGAAAATTTAGACTGCATGTCTAACATTACCGATATTTGAACCCATGCTGCTTTGCAGTGGCGTCTTCTTCTTCAAACTCTTTTTCAACAATGCCAAACTCCCCATCTTTCAGATAATTAGCCACACAATACAGAACAAAACAGGCTAGAATCGCCGAAGGCAGTTTACTGGTTGAAAATATTAATTTATTTTCCAGAATAAGGAATCGGTGCTTCACTTAGCCGAAGCATCTTCCTTATAACGAATTCCTTGGTGATGTAGTTGTTGGATTTCCTTTTTGTTGTAACTTGATTGCGGAAAGGAAAAAATGAAAATGAAATGAAATTTTTGAGTTTTACGTCCCACGGTTATGCCGGTTAGGCTAAAGGAGACGGTGATGATGAGTAATGAATGAAATGGTGGGATGAAGAAAGTGGGAGGAAACGGGATAATCCCGAAAAAAACCACGCACGCGGTGTTTGTCCACCACAAAGTTCACTTGGCGGGGGCAGGGATCGAACACGGGACCACAAGCACCAGAGGTGAACGCTTTACCACTGAGCCACCGCGGCCCCGATTACGGAAAGGAGTTATACGCCAAGGAGCAACAATGTACCCAGAATCTCCTAGAAGCAAGGCTTGTGATCTGTTTTCTGTCATGACCATGCGAACAGCTGACTTCATCCATATTCGCGAATCGTGCACAGATACTGGCCAGGAAGCATCCACACTCGTGAATTCCTCGTCACAGTTACAAGTGGCTTGAACGTGCAAAGTGTAACGTTCTTTAAGATTTATATACTCATCTCCGTGTTCATGAGGCCGTTTCATTTCCAGATATGCGCAATCGATGACTCCTACAGCAAACGAAATATTGTACTTCTGGTGCCATTTATTTATTGCTGTGTGAAGAGTTGATGGGAACTTTATCCACCAGAGCACCTTCTCTACTATTTTCTCGAGAACTTTCGAAAATGTAACAGATATGGCACTCTGATCCATACCTATGTCCTCCCCAACTAGGCTTTGAATACCAAGACCACTTAAGTATCTTTAAAAATCGCCTTCTCTGTTCGTTAGTAAGTACGAGCCGTCTCTAGTTACGTTCGAATCGCCTAGGAAATAACTACTTAATCACTCCACGTTTTCTTTATCAAAGCGATGGGGAGTTTTATAGTACACTTCGAAAGTGTTTCTGCGCTCCTTATATACTTTATGTCATTGTTGCATATAACCATTTCAACAAAACATCTTCACTTCACGGCTTGAGTCAACATATAAGGTAACTCAAGATTTTTGGAGAGAGTACTCCGAAGTATGAGAGAGATCTCAGTTTTATTCATATAAAATTAGAGCTATCTCAATAGTGATGACTTCTTGCTCAGACGCTGAGTGACCTCTCGAAGAGCTTGTTTATCTTTCTCATCTTTATCCATACCAAAAGGAGTAAACTCTCCAAAATTGGAGTAAACTCACCTTGCTCAACTTTATAGATAAGACCCTTGTTTCCAGTTTTTTTTTTTTTTTTTTTTTTTTTTTTTTAAATTCCCGCGCCGGAAGGGTAGAATCAGAATAACCTGCTTCAATTGATTTTTTGTAAGAAGACGTGAAGATTATAGAAGTATAGATCTTGGCTCCAGTTTCTTCTTATGTAAAGAAAAAAAAAGCCGAAGCAAATGCCAATTTAAATTGCATGCTATTAATAGACAAAAACTACTGCATGGCCATTTTCACAGGCAACACATTTTTCCTTTTACTCCTTCGTTCAGACTTATTTTACTGTTTCCGAAACAGCAGGCGGTCTATTGTTCCGAAACGCACCAAGTACGCTTGAGCCGACATTTTCTGCCCGTTTTTATTGTTTTCTCGTTTGCAACGCATTCTAATTAGCCATTCACACTTAAATACAAGGTCAGCGTATTCCAAACGTACGCATGAGCCACAAAAACGCGTTGCTAACGCATCGACAAGCCGTTCACTTATAGTTTGCCAGTCGCTTTCAACTGCTGAACTGGAAAGGTGAAAGTCTGACATTGTTATTTGACACTGACATATATTCGTGAATATTTAGTTCCCTATACCATGGTTGGGAAACTTATTATTATTATTATTATTATTATTATTATTATTATTATTATTATTATTATTATTATTATTATTATTACTTAAAGGTCCCATTGGCAATGTCGATTTTCCAAGATGGACATATATGATAGGTTTGAATAGATCCAATATTAATTACATTAATAATGCGCATCGAAATATACAACACATGTTATATACCACAATATTACTTGATTGATATATATATAACTTCAGAACAATGTTTGACGTATATTTCATATACCTTTTACAATTTAGAATTTTTCAAAACTAGACCACAATACCGGGTCGAGGCCACAGGTTTTTCACCACTGGCTTCTACTAATTAGAAGCCAGGAAGTTCGTGCTAAACTTTCTCGTTCCCATTTCTTAAGTTGTTAATGTGACTAACCATGTGACTAACATCTCAGTCTGCAGATGTAGTATTATAGGTATGTAGTAATGTTTTTCTGGTGCCTATCTTTCTCAGCGTATGTTTTGGTTTGTACTGGTGTAAATGCTAATGCTTGATTTACAGTAACGAATATACCGTTACTGTGTCGGAACATCATTCCTCTCCTGCCTACTTGTTCCCTAGACCTTGACTCGCAAAACGTACCTTTCAATCACTTATATCAGATATAAACGATCATCCAGCGCAGTATACACCAACAACCTGTTTTCATGGACACCTGGCTCACGAAACACTACCTTTAACTAGTTATGCCAGACACAAACATTCGCCCAGCACATTATGCAAGGGTATTCTTATTGGTAGCCTATCTGCTCGCTGGACACCTAGCTTGCAATATGTGAGGGCAATCTGATTGATTGTATATCTGTTCCCTGGACACACGATTCATGAAGCACTGAATTCAACTACTTGTATGAAAGCGATGGCTTAGTGTTAGAGCATTCACCGCCGGTTCGTGGAATTCCTGGTTCGATTCTAGCTCGCGACAATCGAGTGAACTTTGTGGTGGACAAACACAGTATTTGGGGAGAGTTTTTTTTTCTAAATAAATTTCAGCACACATATATCTTCAAAGTGTATTAGAATTGTATGAGTTTCTTTAGAGTAAAGTATTCAGCTTAGCTTTGAAATGAGTGTAAGCATTTGTGTGTTAGCTTTGAAATTAAATCATGATCCCTCAGCAAGCCATTTCCATATCATAAGATCATTAAGTTGCGATAACGATAATCATCCTTCCGCCGTGCATTTTCTACATGTGCACCTGTTGCAGTGTATTTATGTCGTGCAAAAAGGGGTTTTGTCATCTAGCGGAAACTATGAACAGAAACAGGTGGAATTCTTTACGTCTTTTGTAAACCAAATGCGCCTTTTGGCTCGCCATACATAACTACGTAATAAAACAACTAAAGCAGCAATAGAACATGATTAAAAAATAACTTGTTATCCAAAACGTAGGCTTCAAATGCCGGGACTGGGCAAATGGTGTTCCCGAATAACAATATTCATCCGCTGTCGCAAAGAAATTCCTATTATATCATCCAGCTTTGAGAAACAGCGAAGATGATATCATCTAGTAAGAACAAGTGCTAAATTTGTTAAATGCAATATGTGCGCGAACTCTCCACGCCAAGCTGAACACTGATTGTAATATTCAATACTGACAGAAATGGAGGATTATGGAGTAAACGCGATAGTTTTTCCCTAACTACCCTCCAGAGGCCGTGTTTGATATTTTTCATCAAGTAAAAAAAACAACTTAAGAAAAAAACTGAAGGGTGGTATACGAGAAGAATTATTTTACTAGTGCGTTTTCAGTGTAACTTATCTCTTAATACAACTACTATAAACAGGAAGCTCACAATATACTATCGATGAATACCCTTCCTAAATAACCTTTCATTATATTAAGTGCCGATTCTTCTTCAAAATGAAACAAATCCGGCGAGAACTTCATATTTTAAAGGCGACCAAATCATCTCATAAATTATTCAATATTTCGGACAAATAATAATCGGTGAGTAGTCTATTTCATATTTTTAAAACGTTTTATTTATAAGTATTGAAACGTATAATGTAAAGTATATTTGTTTTGTATGGAGCGAAAATTGGTAATATCTATCATCTCAGAAAGGTGGTTTGAAATTGCTGTCTCAGTCGAAAAGTATACACGTTTCTGTTGGAAATGCATGCTCTAACTTCAAACATCGGACAGTTGGAAATGACTGTTTAAAATGGAAATTTCAAACAATATGCGAACATATTTCGGGAATTATTGTCGGAATAGTTCACTTGGTTAGGCTTCTACACTAAAATGCAGTGCAAGTCTCATATGCCCTAGTGCTCAAAAAAGAGTTTAACTTGAAATGGGATGGAATTAAATACAAAATGTTCAGAACGGGATACACCAGAATTTCTAAAGTCCCATTTTATCATTTTTTTTTTAAATAATATTCCTTTCTTGTCCGTGAATACGAAAAGCAAAGAAATCGATCGTGGCCCAGGCTTGTCAAGTAAAGCTTTTGAAAAATATTACTAAAATTATTTCATGTGTTGGAATTGGAATCGTGAATTTCACAACAGGTTGGAACGTTATATGCATCCAGTTAATTGACCGGATTGACTCCAAGGAAACACTATGGTTATTGGTTTCTTATGTTTCTTTTAAGCAATAAAAAAATCTAAAGACGTGTATCCTTTTATCAATAAACGGATTAAATCATCTCTTTGGTTTTAGAAGGTTGCGTTATCTAAAAGAGTTTAAGTAGCTACGCTCATTTAATCTCTTGTGTCGGATCAATATCTAAACCCGGGAAAGAGTGACGTAAAATGCATTGCCATTATTTGTGGAAAATATGATATTGTGAAGCAAGCTAAATTTCTGATTCGTATTTTTCATGTCACCCTTAATCTCTTGGCTGAGCTCCTATTTTTCTGAACTGTGTCTGGAGTTCCAAAATATACAACGTTTATATATGAAAAGAAAAAGAACGTTCTTCGTTCATAAAATGCAGTTTTCAAATAAAAGTAAGAATTGCTAAAAATTAAAGTACTATGCTTGCGGTGTTCTTTTCTATGTTCTGTTGGTAAATTTTAAAAACATCATGCAAATTTATAGTATTCAGTTAGGAGTGTAGTCCTGGGTGGGTTCGACTTCCATGGAGGTATATGTGCTGATGTAGACTAGTGAGTCACTTGGAGAGTCCCTTGATTTAACATATGAGGAAACCCTGTCTCAAGATGCAGAAATTAAACGAAAATTAAAAATCGATATGCTGACCACGCACCACCTATATAGCCTTGCCGTAGCCCACTGTGGAGTGACATATAGGATAGATTTTTAACAATCTGGGAAGATTGATGTTGGTCGAGGTGTGCAGTTCCCTTTTATCCTGTATTGTCGGCTTCCTTCGTTGATTATCGTCCTTCCGACTGTTGGCGATGGTGAGCGACTCCTCTTCGGGACCGTCGTCTGTTTGTTTTTATTTACTATTAACACATGTATTTCACACGTGGTTATTGCATGATGTATAGACATGCGGACCCTTACAATAAATTCGTTTCAATACAGTTTCCAAACGAATGCATGCCCCAGAAGTACCACTGTGTCTTAGTGATGGTACAGTAAACTAGAATGATTTTACGATTGTAGATTCTGAATAGGCTTAATGGTGAACGAACACAAAGGGAACTGAGAAGGAACATGCTAATTAAAAGTATAATAATAATAATAATAATAATAATAATAATAATAATAATAATAATAATAATAATAATAATAATAATAATAATAATAGTAAAGCCATATTTTCAATTCAATGGAAACATACGTATACTAACCACATCACAAATACGCACGCCGGACAAAATATGGACATCCCTGTTAGGTAGGGACATGCCGAAAATACCTCGTGATCGAGGTCGAGGTTTAAGTCCCGGTCGCTACCTCGATGTCTAGATCGCGATGGATGAAGAGCGCACATAACGAGGAGGTCGCACCCTCGCTACTAAGTTCTCAGTTTAAGGAGAAAAACTGTTGTGACGCATGTGAAATTATTCCATCAGTGCATAAAAACCACTGTGAAACCACATTTTGAAATTGAAAGGACCAAACAGTTTATAAATAGGGAGGGACAAGAGACGAGATATGAGAAATGCCAAAGTCTCGTCTCTTGTTTCGAAAAAAAATGAGTCTCATCTCTTGTTCATCTCTATCAATATTCTAAATCAAAGACTTTTACCTTTTATTCAATTTTCCGTGAAGAAATGTCCTCTTTCAGCACTCAGGCGAGAAATCGTTTCCCAGTAAAATTTAATAAATAAATAAATAAATAAATCAGGTATGTCTTCAGGTTTCGAGGTAGAGGGGGTATTAACTGCAGCAAATGAAGATTCGGTGTTGCAATTCCATTATTCGACGTTTCCTCCCTATGGATACGTATTTGTCTTTGCGGGTGTTTCTTTACCTTATATCAATAACGAATTTAGAAGAAACCCTTTTTATTAATCTCGGAATTGGGGGAAGGAGGCGTGAGGTTCTTAAGCAGAGATATGATTAACAGTAGCTTCTTTTTTTTTTCTTTAAAAGTTCTACAATTTACAGACTTCAACCCGAAAGCCCCTCCATGTGACCGCTACTGCCTTATATAATAATAAGCTACAGTATAATTCTCAAATAAATAACTTATCTGACATCCCTATTTCAGTTGCTATTTTCTTCCATTCTCTATTTAAAACGTGCCTATTAAAATGTTTGTGTTTCTTATTCTATATTGCTGAAACATTCCGCATTAGTTCTATTAATATGTATTTCATAATCAAATATAATAGTGCAGCAAATCCTCTCGAGCATAGAGACACACAATCCTCTGCAGATGAAATTCTAAACAAATGAATACTTTATTCTGTGCGATGTAAAAACAAACTCAGTTATTCATCATCGCGACCACTAATTCACCCTCGCGGTCCACTTTTAGGTCACGATGTAGCGTACATCTTCGACATGCGCTTACCCATTTGAATCCATGTGTTTGTGCCAGTATTGAGGGTGAGACCGCGACTTAAACCTTGACCTCGATCGCGAGGTATCTTCGGCATGTCTCTACTCTTAAATTTACGTAATACTGAATAACACCGCCTCTAGCCAGGATTCTGTTCGGAAGTGACACACACAGACACACATCTATCCATCCATCGAACAACCTATCTATCTATCTATCTATCTATCTATCTATCTATCTATCTATCTATCTATCTATATATGTATATATCTATCTATCTATCCATCCATCCATCCATCCATGCATCTATATATATATATATATATATATATATATATATATATATATATATATATATATCGGGTATTCTAAAAATGACGACCACTTATAACACAGCACTATTCTTCAGATCAAAACAAAGCGGATATACTATGTAATGACATACCCTCCACATAACCTCCTGTGTCTCATTCAGCCGCTATACGGGAATCAAAATTTTACTATGTAGCAACATCGTATATTAACTTGGAACCATTAGCATTGCCCCTCAATCCATCAACCATTTACACCAATTGTTAAGCTAATAAGTGGTGTCAGCTTCAACGTCTATCGACGTTAACTGCCATCTGGAAATAATCTATGTAACTATTTGATGAATTAGTAGGTCTTCTTTGATGTTCATTATCTGTGACGGTGTCAGGTAGTGCAATTCAAGTCTCCAAGGTAGGGACGGAAAAGTATGCAATTAAACTTACCTAGTGCTATTCTATACAACAACTAGAACAGTAGGTATTTTCCCCTTCAACTTGTAACGATAAAATCGTAATGTTTACCGACCGAATGTTAATTCGCGCATGAGACGCGAATGGTACAAAAGGCAGTGGCATTATCGTGTAACCGCATTATTAGAGGTGATATAGTGCGGTAGTAAAAGTCCTAGGAGATTGATGTTGAGTATTGGTATGTGTGCACTTCTCATCTACACCATACTAAGGCCCCCTCCGTGATTCAAAGTCCACATTAATAACAGGTCTTTTCTTTATAACCTCGGCGTTACACAAGACATAAACACACACACACAACTTGAATCATCTCTGATTCTAACGATTCTTGGTTTGATTAAATACCAAGTGAGTTTCTGTAAATAAAAGCAAATGAAATCTTTAAGTTTTACGCGCCAGGGCTATGGCGGCTAGACTACAGGAAACAGTGATGATGAGAATGAAATGAAATGGTGGAATGAAGAAAGTGGCAGGAAACGAGAGAACTAAGAGAAAACCCACACACACTGTGTTTGTCTATCACAAGGCTCACTTGGTGCGAGCTGGGATCAAACCGACAACCACATGTACTAGAGGTGAACGCTCTACCACTGAGTCACCGCGGCACCCGGGAAGTAAGTTTGTGTGGTGCACAACATCGTGTCCGCAGGTTGTCTTGTGATTCTGAAATGAAATGAAATCTTTGAGTTTAACATTCCACCGTTATGCCTGTTAGTTTAAGGGAGACGCTGATCAAGGCAAGTGAATGATGATGGAATAATCGGTGGAATGAGGAAGTGGGAGGAAACGGAAGTACCCCGAGGAAATTTGCGGACACGATGTTGTCCACCACAAACTCACTAGGACGGGTGTCTTCATACATCAGAGGCATGTGTTCTGCCACTGAAGCATCGTGCCCTCTTAGTCTAAAATTAATATTCGTGGAATGTAAAGAAGCTTGAACTCAAACTCAAGTAGAAGAACGAATTCTAACTGCTGCGATGAAGTATGAAGCCATATATTGGTTTTATATATATATATATATATATATATATATATATATATATATATATATATATATATATATATATATATATATATATTTGTTAATAAATTAGAATAACTAGTTCTTATAACACGAACATCAACAATTCTTCACTTACCATATTCAATCTCTTAACTTGAGTTACCATGAAGAAAATGTACGGAATTCATCATAGATTAAATTTCTAACATTCAATTAATTGCATTGTGTTCCTTCAGGCATTTCTCTCATCAAAGGGTAACATCAAATCCTTTTCTATTTTTTTTCTCTACCCACGAAACGATTTTTTTTCTAAAAGGAAAAGAAAAAAATGAGGTAACTAAATATCACATCCAAAAGGGGAAGTTCAATTAATCGCTTGCAGAAAAGTGCTTCCTTATTTTTCATGTATATTTTTACCAGCACTTTTTTTTGTACTATCTATCTACTCTTTCATTTGTTAATGCATGACTCTTTATATGTGATTATGAGTTAACATCCTTCTTTATGCGTGTCGAGTTTAAGAGGATTCAAGTTCTGCGTCAGAACGGTATATTTAAAGACGTCAATTTATTTGAGACTTTTTATAATGCTGCTAACTTTAATGGTAAAATGAGTTATTTATTGTACAGTTGTTGACAAAAATATGTGGTTCTTATGCAGTTTTGTATCACCTAATACATTTAAGACGGACCAACTTCATTTTTTTTTACGTAGAGCAAATAAACGCGCTGTATTAAAACATGTATACAAATGTGTCAGTTACCTTCAAGTTGTTGCCAAAATAATTTACATATGTTGCCCTCTGTACGAATATTTTATTCCTATACCCATGGGTATTCATTTTATATTGTATTGAGGTTTAACGTCTGTTTACAGCAACAAGACTATATGAGACGTGGCTCTACACTGAGAAAAATCCGCTATCCGGAGAGCTGTATATTGTACAAAGATACGGAATCCATAGGTTTACTATAGAAATCAATACATATGTTATCCATACACGTACTGTATTTTACACGCTTAAATGTTCCATCTAACAGTCTTTCGTATATTACATACGTATACGTATGTTGCATACATCAGTTAGGCCCTATACAATATATATATCCATCTGTATGCGAAATTCATACCTCCTATATTAAGTTCTTTCTTGCATATGAAAAAGTACTTAGAGATGGAACACTTATACGGAAAGTATTATAAAGTATACGTTTTCAGTTACATGTTCGCTGCAAGATGTTAACTATAATCGTATGTTATGTCCAAAAACTAAATGATTTACGCATGTAACCTACGTTGGTGCGTACGAAACATACGTTTTCCCCCCATTATGTACAGTTTAAGGCTGAATCCGAACTACTGTAATGCATTCAAAATTTCAAGATTCTCCGAGTGGTAAGCGAATCCGTGATCACGTGAACAAAATGTCCGCGTATCAGCAGCTAGATCAAAGGATAGAGCTATACCTTTGGAAAGTAGCTAAATTGACTTCAAATATTTTCCCAGCCGTAAACTTATTTTGTACCTAAGTACATATATACAAGGCCTATAGGGTGAATACAGCATTCTCCCTTCTCTTCTGTCATTAGCCAATTGGGTCCAATTTTACTTTTTATGCCTATTCGTGCAAGAATTGGGCTATTTTGAACTTATGATTAAAGGTTGAGAGTGAACGTAAGAAGTATTTAATATCGACCAAAAATAGACAATGCAATGTTTAAAATATAGTAGGTCTGTCATTCGTAAAGGTCATTTATTTCTCTGAATAATTCTTTTGTTAAGACACTGTGACATGAGAATTCCAAAGGCTGATTAAATGCCACATTAACATGGTTCACGGACATGGTGACTCAGTGGTCGAGTACCTACCTCTGGTACAAAGGTGCGACCCGCCTAGCTTAGTCGGTAACACTCTCGCCTTTGGCGCGAGCGATCCCGGGTTCGATTCTCGGTGCAAACACTCGGTCTCAGAAGTTTAACGATTTTTCAGGCCAGTCTTCATGTGTGAAGTTTTCCTGGGTTTTCCTCATTCACACCAGGCCAATGCCGGGATGGTGCCTTGCATTATGGTGCCAGGTCGCTTCCTTCTTCCCTAATCCTTTCCTGCTTTCCTTTCCTCGGATAGTGTGGTCGAATAGGGACGTCATCCCTCATACATGGCCCAGGAATCTAAGTTCTAATCCTAATTCTAATCTGGTAGAAGGGGTTCTTGGTTCCATCCCCGGCCATGCGAGTATGTACTGGACTACATTTTTTTAGTGGGTTCCCCTTCATTCCATTATTTCGTCTATAATGCTACACTTGCATTAATAATTTATCTCATGTAACCTAAGGGACATAAAAGGAGCAGCGGTGGCTCAGTGGTAGAGTGTTCACCTCTGGTGCATGGGGTCCTGGATTCAAACCCTGCTCCCGCCAAGTGAACTTTGTGGTAGACAAACACTGTGTGTGTGGGTTTCCTTGGGGTTCTCTCGTTTCCTTCCACGTTCTACATTCCACCATTTCATTCATTTCTTATATTCACCGTCTCCTTTAGCCTAACCGGCATAACCGTGGAACGTAAAACACAAAGATTTCATTTCATTTTCCTATGGGACATAATAGTAAAATTATACATTTTATTTAAAAAATCGCAATCTTTTGATCCATTTCTTGGATCATTCTTTTTTTTTTTTTTTAACCGAGCACAACATATGCAACTGTAGTTTAACGACTACGCTTAATTTGTTCAACGTATTTCATTTCAGTGTTCAAAAGTACCTCAACTAGCTACCATACTTTACAATTTTCTTAAGATATCCGTTGCAAGGATGCTTCTCAGTTAAATATTTTATTAGAACTGCGTTGTATTTATGATGAAATGTAACTGAGATTATTAGCACTACAATACTATGCTCAATGAATGTAATATATCATATGTTATTTTAATTTGCAGCTCCTAATCAGACAGATTTTATACAGAATTAATTGATCACTATGAAACACAAGTATGATTGATTGGAAGACGAATATAGTCCTAGATTTTTTAATGTCTCTTAGCTATGTCCTTCAGGCTAAAGATGACCCATAATTAATGAGAACAAATGACTATGAAATAATTGGCAGTTTAATATTGTGGGAGGAAACGGATAATCTCGAGAAAGAAAAGGGAAATGATATTTTCCAACTCAAACTTGCGTACCGTACACGGGAATCTATCCAGGAATCCCGTGTACTGGAGGCGCTCTAGGAATGAACAACGGTACCTCTTAAAAGTAAGTCGTTGCTGAGAGAATACATACTAGGTATAGAATAATTGTACATTTGGAGCAAAGATATCGACCTTCATTGATTATTCACATAATTTTTAGTGCGTCAACTGTTCTTGTGAATAAACAAGATATGCAAATAGCTGAATTTCGCATTTCAGCAACAAATATAATTGCCTTAAAAATTGTGTTAGCAAGCCAAACGAAAAAAAAAAAAAAAAAAAAAGCTTCACTCTATTTCCAATGGTGAAAATCACAGTTTTTATTCTTTACAATGAATGCTTTTAGAATGCGCCAAATGCTTTTATAATGTTAAATCTATGGGTACATCCCTAATAAGCATTCTAGACTTTTAATAGCCTTACTTAAAGCTTCAAGAGTAAGTCTGTAGATTTGTACAAGTTTGCATTTACATGGCTGCGGACTTAACCAAACCTATAGTAAACTTGCTAGTTCCTCGATTGCAAGCTTGTTTCAGACTTGACAATTATTCATAATATAAGGCTAGCCTTAAAATTTCTTTAAATTGACACACCTATCAAGCATGCCTTAAAATTTACACTTGGAAAAGCCATACACTGAGAGATTATGTAAGAGTAAGTCTGCGCAGCCTTCATTTTTTTTTTTTTTTCATTTGGTCTAAGCATACACAGGTTCATGCGTCGAAGCTATCTGTACTCTAAGCATGACTTGAAATTTACACTTGGGAAAATCATACACATAAAGAATCTCTAAGGTAAGGTCTACCAAGGAAAATTAAGTTCAAACTTAGACTTACGGTAAATGCAGTTTTTTATTGGGACTGTTTTTTGATGATTATTCCTCAATGGTATGTGCAATCGGGACAAGTTACCTTTTACGACACTCGGCTCGCGCTCTCGAATCTCCATGCCAAATTTGGTGGAAAACAGATCAGGCATATGAGAGGAGTATCTGGACAAACGAAATCCTAAGTCGATTAAACAGGAGTTTCCCTTCACAACACTTGCTTTGCTTTGAAAAATTGTGTTCGCAGAACAAACCGAAAAGGGCTTCGCCATTTCCCTAATGCTGAAAATTTTATTTTCCGTTGTTTACAATGAGAATTCACGCCCTAAATGGTTTCCCAATCTTAAGTCTATGGCCATCCTGTTGTTCGGTGATTATTCCTCAACGGTAACTCTGATCTGAACATGCGACACGTTACAACATTCAGGGTACTCTCCCGAATCACCGTGTCAAATGTGGCTAAAAGTGGTTCAGACACTTCGGGAGGAGTATCTGGATAAACGAACGCTTGGATTTGAGTAAAGAGGAACTTCGCTTCAGTGAACGGCTCGGATGAACATAATTTTGTAAGTGCCACTTTTTGTGAAATTGTAGGTAGTTCAATTCTAGGTAGGAATGTACTTGCAGGTAGGAGGAGAAGCTTATTTGTATGAGTCATTGCATTGAACTGCATCGGAATACCGAACTTTTTTCAGTTTACTATAAAATTACAAAATGTAACATTTCATTAGGTTTCCCTGAGCCTCTCTCATATATATTCTGAAACATTCAGATATTTTTCAGAACATTCTCAAATGATCCTTATTAGTGTGCCTGACTACGTTTGCATCTAAGATGCCATTAATTTTGTACTAAAATAATGCGTAAGCTAAGCATATGCAATGCTATTTGTTCTTTTAAGTCTGCTGAGTGATTATATTCAGTTTGTAATACATTATACAAATAATTTATATTATTGACAATGAGCAGGTAGGTCTACTTAATTAAATATATTGCTAACAAAATACGTTTCACAAATAAAACTGAAATTTGTTTGCAATAATCAAGGATACCGTTCCCCTGTTATTTTGTGTAATCTATGAGAATGCATTTACTGAATTAATATTATTAGCTGTTTCAAGTTGAGTTGATTTTGAGTTTAACGTCCCTTTCAGTGCCGAGGCTATATGAGACGGGGTCCTCCGAACCGCATGAGCTACCGCCCAGATTGGAACCCGGGTTTTCCAGGCCAAAGGCGCGTACGCTAACCGCTTAGCCACGAACAATCTCATTATTAACTACTTTATTTGTCTTTAAGTTTATATGTATTATATAAAGTAAAAAGATACACACACACACACACACACACACACACAGGGTCGCAAAACGTCTCCTTTCAGAGTTATTATCCATTCAAAATTCGATAAAATTCACTTTTCAAAACTCCCTAACTTAGAAACTATAATACCTACTCCAAGCGGTTTAAGGAATTACACAGAAACTAGTATGTGCTCTATCTAAATTTCCATGTTTTACCATCCTCCGTTATCGGTGAATGGAACTGTAAAAAGGAAGTTGAGGTATAGGGATACTCCTTTAAGTACTAATGGTGCGTTCGTTTCGCTGGTATCGGTGAATTCTGAAACATGGATATTTAGATAGAGTATATACCAGTTCCTGTGTAATTCCTTAAACCGCTTGGGATAGGCCCTATAGTTTTTAAGCCAAAGCGTTTTCAAAAGTGATATTTTGAATTTTCTGTAGTTCATAACTCTGAAAGGAGACATTTTTCGACCCATGTTTGTTAGCACTCTTTCCTTTAATCTTGTATAAGGAACTTCCTCCCAAAGTTTTTCGGTGGAGTTACCTACCACCCTGTATATATATATATAGGGTGAGTGAAAATAAGTGTTACAAGAAAATATCTCGCGAACTATACATCAAATAAGAAAAAAAAATAAGAGTCAATGTGCAATACAGAGGGACCTAAAAATGAGTGAAACTCGAGGTTTCCCCCGCCGCCCATTTTGCACACGGGGATATGGGTCGAGTGATACCTCGTTCGGAAGAGCTTGGAAAATTGAATAATTTTTGTAGGAAACAATTTTTGATATGGGACACCGTTTTCAAGATGGCCCCAAAAATTGCACTGTATCAAATAAAATTTCCAGTACTTATAAATCAGAAACAGCTGAGTAGAAAAAGATGAAAAAGTGACAAAGGAAAACGCCATAGGCAACGTGGAATGGTGTTGTCGCTGTGTCCCCAGGCCCCCATCATGGGGCCCCGGGATCAACTTGAAAATGACAAATGGGAATATAGATCGAGTGATACCTTCTTTGATAGATCGTGAAAAAGCAAACAGCTTAGTACTTTTTTTTTATTTCGGGCAAGCCTGTTTCAAAATGGCATTCGAAAATGGTTCCACATTCAGATACGAAGCGCAGTGTTCAAATTGAGTGTTACACGCCAATATGCCGCGAACTATGCATCAAATAAGAAAAGTGTTAAGAGTCAATGTTCAATACAGACGGCCTAAAATATAGGTTAAACACGAGGTTCTCCCATTTTGGAGGGAGGAGTGTACGTGAAATTTTCAAATGGCAGCATAGGGAGAGTGATACCTTCTTTGATAGACCATGAAATACCAAACAGCTTAGTACAAAATTAAGACCTCCTGTTTGACCCATTTTTTAGGCCTGTCTGTATTGTACAATGATTCTTAACATATTTCTTATTTGGTACATAGATCGCTGGATATTGGCTTGTAACACTCAATTTGAACACTGCGTTTTGTATCTGAATGGGGAACCATTTTCGGAGGTCATTTTGAAACAGGCTTGCCCGAAATCAAAACAAATGCTGTACTAACATGGGAGGGTCCCACAAATTGTAACTAAAATCTAATTGCCGCATAGCACATCTGATAGAGCATCATGAGAAATGAACATGAGCAAAATTTAAGGTGCTATGGACCAGAAGGATAGGAGCTAGTGGGCTTCAAAATTTGAATATCCAAAAAATCATATCATGGAATTATGTACGTTTAAAGTAAATATCTTGAAAACCGTTAAAGCAATCAAAACAAAAGTTGCACAATACAATGAGAACAAAATGTTCTATAGAAAACCATAAACAATGTTGCCATAAGTGATATATTGTTGCCAACTCAGCATAAAAATATTTTGTTTGAAATAGCACTACATACAAGTGTGCACAGACTTAAAATGCACTATTACCACTAAACATAATAGTAAAGTGTAGTGGTACAGTGGTGCACACTATTGCAGCTGCATATGCTGAAAATGTACAATAGATAAATCTGGTGTCTCGCAACAAAGGGTAATAAAATAATGCACTAGGAACAAGTGAGGATTTTGCATTATACTTCTGTAGTCCCGATAAATAAACAGACAACTCGCGAAAAGAAAATGATATACACGAGGAAAGAAAAACACGTCCTTTCTAAACTGTAAACTGGTTCTCGATTATCTTATCAATATTTGGAAGAGCACTTTCTTGGTTTCTCTCTTTCGTGTTAAGTGACATATTCTTTAACTTCCTCCCCTACATACCGTATGATTGTGTTTGTACACTGTAATATTACCATATTCCAATTGGAAATATAATTATTTTATCAGTATCTCATTTCATTTTTAGTCGGCCAGGATAGCGGTGTGGTCTAGAAGGCCAGACAACCGACATATTAGGCATCGCGGGTTACAATCCCGCCTCGGACACGTTTTTGTTGTACTTTTCGCCTTGTATTTCATTGTAATCTTTCTCTTTCATAGTGATTCGGGTCCCACTTTACATTCCTATATAGATTCGGAGCTGACACAGGACGTAAAAGTGGCACCACTCAATTTCGTTTTTCAGATGCACAAATGTTTTGTGACACTTCTGACATTTTGCTATGCTATACAATCTGTGTTATGAATTTGAACTAAATTCATAGCATGCGACCCAGATTCCTTTATTACCATTTGTTGCCAAATATCAGACTTCTCCATTGTACATTTTCAGCACACGTAGCTCCAGTTGTGTACAACACTGTACCACTACACTTCAGTGTTTTGTTCAGTGTCAATAATGCATTTTAAATCTGTGCACTCATTTATGTGGTGCTATTACAAAGAAAATATTTTTATGCAGAATTGGTAACACTGCTTCACGTATGTCAACAGTGTTTATGGTTTTCGATAAGGGAATTTTTTCTCATTATACTGTGCAACTTTTGTTTTGATTGCTTTAACGGTTTTCAAGATACTTACTTTAAACGTACACAATTTCATTATATATATATATATATATATATATATATATATATATATATATATATATATATATATATATATATATATTCATATTGAAACTCAGTAGCTCCTATCCTTCTGGTCCATAGCACCATAAACTTCGCTCATTTTCATTTCTCATGATGCTCTATCAGATGTGCGATGTGGCAATCAGAGTTTAGCGACAACTTGTGGGACCCTCAAGTGTAAGCTGTTTATTTCTCCACGATCTATCAAAGAAGGTATCATAGGTATCACTCGACCTATATTCCCATTTGAAATTTTCAAGTTGGTCCCGGAGCCCCTTGATGGGGGCCCTGGGAACACAGAGACAACACCATTCCGCGTTGCCCATGGCGTTTTTATTTTTTTTAATTTTTTTTTTTCATAATTTTCTACTCAACCGTTTCTGATTTATAAGTACAGGAAATTTTATCCGATACAGGACTATTTTTGGGGGCCATCTTGAAAACGAAACGGTGCCCTATATCAAAAATTGTTCAATTTTCCAAGCTCTTTGAAACGAGGTATCATTCGACCTATGTTCTAATTTGAAAATTTCACGTACACCCCCTCCCTCAAAATGGGGGACTGGGGAAACCTTGTTTGACTCATTTTTAGGCCCCTCTGTATTGCATATTGGCTCTTAACATTTTTCTTATTTCATGTATAGTTCGCGAGATATTGGCTTGTAACACTTATTTGGCTTACCCTATATATATATATATATATATATATATATATATATATATATTCTATAAATTACAATCTTACAAATCAATGTACATATCACGTTTAATCTTTCACATAACGGGCTTGGTCTATCTAGTATTGACACCAGTCAAATTTGTGCAATAGAAACGTTTAATTCCATTATTATTCTATGTTCGTTTAATACATTTATATATATAAGTAAGTGCAAACTTCTAGATGAACTGTGAATAGAAACACCTCTATTTTTTATTTTATTTTATTTTTTGTACCGTCTAATATTAATAAATCGCACATAACTTTTGGCCATCAAGTTGTTCTACTGGCAAGTGTGTTGACTTTAAGTGGAAACTTTCGGAATTAATTTTTGACTACACTGTCTGAAAATTTACCGAGAGGATTCGTGATACTTAGGTTCCAAGTTAAAATTACACGATGAGACGCGCAGATTTAGAGGTTTTCAAAGCGTTTTTTTCTTATTTCCACTAAGCAAATGCTGGATCGATCCCAGGTTCGATTCCCAATGGGGACACTCGGTAAAAATATGTAACAGCTTTTTCAGGCCAGCAGCCCTGAGTGTGGTTTTTCCTGAGTTTTCTTAATTCGCACCGGGCAAATACCGGGATGGTTCCCAATCTCACTATAGTCCCAGGTCTCTTCCTTCCTTCTCCCATTTCTTTATTCCTCCCCAATTGCCCGGGTAGTGCAATCTCCTTGGGACGTCATCCCTCATACGTGACGGACTAACACGGCCATAGATGTACAACGCCCAGAAATCTAGCTATTAATCTTACTTTTGGAATTGGGATTACACTAACCACCTACGTTTCAAATTTCTTTCAATATTTAATTCTGAACGTTCCGATAATAAACTGTTTTTATTACATAAATTTTGGATATTTTCTTCTTCTACCACTACTACTACCACCACCATTATTACTACTTCTGCTGCTACTACTACTACTACTACTACTAAATAATAATAATAATAATAATAATAATAATAATAATAATAATAATAATAATAATAATAATAAATAGTAATAAAAACAGTAATAACAAAAACAAGAATAATAACATGTAGTTCATATCTTTTTTCAAGTGGCAATGCAGTGCAGAATTCAAGTTTAATGTCAAATTAAGAGTTTAGACTTTCATGTAGCGTATTTATAAAATAGTGTTTCATAATTAAAAAAAAAGTAGTGAATAATATATCCAAGAGTGCCAAAACAATAAAAGGTGGGCCTATTATCGGTCAAAAAATAATGAAAAATAATAATAAACAATTCAGTTAGTGTCGGTACCATGCAAGTACCCTGCAATCGAATACTTGCTTCAATATATACGACACTATCAACATTATACAATGTTGCACATGTGAAAATAACGCGAACTGTTTACATTCGAATGAAGGAAAATACCTGTAAACAAACATACATTACAAATATAATTTTAAATGCAAATCGCACCATCAAAAAGTTGTTCACTCTACAAACCATATGTTTCGATTTTACTTTCTATTGCCTAACTGGGATTGAAATATTTTTTTCCTCAAACTAAAGGTTATCTATAATTGTGTAAGAGTTAACGGAAACGCTCGAAGAAAAAAAATGCTATTGGGCGAAATTAATTACAACTAGTTAGAAAGTATTACTAAGCAGCAAAAAAAAAAAAAAAAAAAAAATACATTTCTAATGCCCAAATACATCAATAATAGTTAACTTTGAGTTTATTAATATGGAAAACAATATGAAATACTTTCCCGTTTAAAATGATCAATAATGCCTCACATAAGCTTCTAAGAATTTCTAAGGTTCGTTCTATATTTCTATATGATTTCCTGCGAAATGATTTACAATTGTAAGCTTAAAAGAAACTTCAATGAGAAAGCTATTTAGAAGTTGTAAATATTTTAAATATTTTCTGCTTCCAGCTATATATATGAGTGTTTAAGTAGTTGCGACTATAGCTATATGAAACACTTGCTTACTTGGAAAGGGAGACAGAGAGCGTATGTGTAAATTATATTCATTTTTCTTATCAAATATTTTCTTTTCTCCAAACTTTTATGATCAAACTAAACACTTGCGCGCGATTATGTAAAAGGCCCTTGTGAAATATAATTTCAAATTTTACTAGTGTTAAAAGTCCGAGGTTACTATTTTTTTAAAAAAAAAGAAAAAATAATATTTATGATAAATTGTTGAAATATTTTCCTAATGCGTTAAACAAGGAAAATACTGTAAAATGTGTCTGAGTGTTGACATTGGCTTTTTTTTTTTTTTTTTTTTGCACAGACTTTGAAACAACATGGGGCCGAGACAATTATAACTTACAAACACCATTTAACTACTGCGGTATTTAGAATATTAGTACGACTTTCTCTTAAGGTAGCTGGGATTATTTTTTTCTTAGAAAATGCATAAGCCAATACACCTATTTCATAATTTCTGAAAGTAGACACGATAACATATCAAAGATTCTAAAAGTGTGTTATATTCTAGAACAATCACCTTCTTCTGAGCTTATTAAAATATATATTCCTTTTCTTTTATTTTAAATCTGCTGTCCCATAATTTTCCTTTCCCCGAAAATCTTTAATTTCATTATTTCTTTTAAAGATAACGGGTAATAGTTGCACAGATTTGCGCTCAAATTATAACATGTAACTTTGGTCCCATTATCTCGCATCTTCATTGATAGAGAACACAATAAACCAGCACTGTTGAGTCTGTGTAGATTTTGAAATACAAGTTCGAATGCAGAAAAATTTAATGGCAGCCACAATTTAAAAATAATACTAATTCGTCTTCTTATTTATTTATTTATTGCACGATTATTTGCGACTAATAACGCAGCGTGAACGCGCAGAAGTGTAAAATGAGAACATTTTTCGTTCTTCATATATATCAGCTATGCATTAAAATAATTGCCAATGTAAATACACAATTTCACGATTAGTAAGTTTTCAGTAGTTCGAATATTCAACGTTAATACTTACCCTCAGCAGAATCTTCAAAATAAAAGCTTTATCCTGTTGTTATGCTAACCGCAAAACTTCAAAGTAAAATGAGTTGCGGTGTAAGCAGGAGAAGCGCGTTAAAGAAATATCCCCGATTCAGCGCCAGGTAAGTAATTCGCTACCGTTTCGTAGGAGAGACGAGACTAAATCGCCAGTTGTGGTTCTACGATGCGCACGGGATACTCAGTCCTTGCAATGAATCCTGGATTCTGGTTCGCGGCGCAGTAAGGCTGGATACTGGAATTGTTCTTTACGCTCTCGGCGAGAAGCTAATGTTCGGGAATTTCCGACATATTTCGTTTAGAGTCGTGAAAATCACAATCTCACTCTTTTCGTAACTTTTAGAACCGGCGCAAAACTAATGAATGAGATAGAGCACGCTGGAATTCTAGTTTTGCAAAGCGATATATAAAAGTTTTAGGAGTTTTATCAGCTACATTTAATCTCTGCAAAATGGATCTTTGCAAACTTCTAAGCGATAAGTCAAGTTCTAATGAAATTTTCAGACGATATGTCAGCGCGATTTATGTATACAACTGTGTATACAAGATATATATTTTTCACATAGTTCATGTTGCACATAGTCTTATAATGTACAATATTGTTCAAGAAACTTGGTCACCCTCTTTCCAATAGATTGCAATATTCTGGTAACAAATGTCAAATATGTATTTGTGGTGAAATGCTACCGCTGAACGATATGTCATGTGATCCCTTTCCTATTAAAAGATTTGAACCTCAATCCAGGATTACGAACTTTAAGATAGTCGCCATGATAGTACTATGCAGAAGTAGATTTGTTTGTATTTCCATTACTCCATTTGTATATACAGCGTACCTTTTTCTCAGACTATACACTGTAAATACATAGACTCACTAAATTAAATGCAACTAATTTTAGCAATATTCGTCCATAAAGTCACAAGGAAACTGTCTTTAAGTTTTAAATATTTTAGGTGAGGCTTATGCCAGTGGTAAAACTGGTCACATTTCTTTTTTAATACTAATTTGAGGACCCGGAACTCGACGAAACCACTTTTGAATATATCCGTGCATGAGGCTACGAGAAAAAAAAATGAGCTTAAATTAAAAAACTGAGTTTTTGCAAAGTACCACAAATGCCAATAGTGTAAAAATGCCGACATTTGGGTACATATATGTTTACGCTTTTTATATATTTTCAAGATGGTGAATGCAATATAGCTATTAATGAGTACTAGTGATGTGAGGTGGAAAATTTTCCATTTCGGAAAATTTTCCGTTACATTTTTCCGGAAAATTTTCCGTTCTAAAAAAAAAAATCAGTAATCAAGTAACAATTTCTCAGTAATCATAGAATTGATTGAATTCATGTACAGAAATGTTCAAACGTTAAATATCGTTTAAATAATCTGAAAATTTTCATGGTTCAGACAATTTTCAGTACTATGTAGGAACAAGCGAACCAATTTTTCATGAATCAAAATATTTTCTGTCTTCTATGGAAAAATTGAAGATCTAATTATGAGTCGGAAAATTTCGTCATTTTGAAGCAAAAAGTAAAAACAACTTTTTGTGAATCGGAAAGTTTCATTGCTCTGTAGAAACAAGTGAAAGGAATATTGAGAGATCGGAAAATTTTCATTACGATGTAGAAACAAGTGAAAAAAAAAAAAAAACTTTTCATAAGCCAGACAATTTGGGATATTATATATAGTGATGTTAGGTGGAAATTTTTCCACTATATTTAACTAAACATTGAGCTACAAAATTGAATTTCTGTAGGTGAAATTAAGTCAGCAACAAATTATTATTTTCCAATTAGCTCTCGGGAACCGATTTTTTTTTTTTTTTAATATTTCAAGTTGGTAAGTAAAAAATTCCACAGTGTTTCTCTCTCTCTCCCTCTCCCTCTGCGAGCTCCTTCGTTGCTAAGCGGTTAGCATATACGTCTTTGGTATGGGAGAATTGCTTCGATTCCCGGCGGGAGCTCATGTAGTTCGGTTTCCACGTTAGTCAGTTGGTCCCGTCTCATATAGCCTCGCTGCTCAAAGGGACGTTGAACTCAAAGTCAACTCAATTCAACTCTCTCTCTCTCTCTCTCTCTCTGTCTGTGTGTGTGCGTATTTGTGTGTGTGTGTGTCTGTGTGTGTGTAAAGTGTGAGAACATATATCGAGTTTGTAGAGTACAAATATCCCATTCTATTCTTTAACATTTAAATTTATTAAAAGTGATGAATATTTTCCGATTAATAAAACATACTTCACTTATCCGTACATCGTTGGTTAGTCGTAAAATTTATTGGTAATCAATATTGTCTTAAAGGTTTCACGAAGTGAAAATCTAACGATTCTTCAATTCTTCAAAAATGTCTCAAAAACTTCAATGCGTTCTTCCCTCAGAAGTCACCTTTGATCTCACAAAATTATATTTCATCAGCTTAATACGCGTAAGACGAAGTTTTCTCATAACTTTACTACTTTTCTAGATTTACATATTGCAACATTTATAAATAGGTAGGGATAATATAAAGTGCCTACTGTAATTTTTTTACTATCCAAAATTCGAGTTGAAGTAACTCACGAAAACGAATACTGACCATTTTCTGAAAATAAACATTTATTTATTCATATATTCATTCAGAAGGTTAAGTGAAATATAACTAATAAGGGAGCTGATTTGTGTAGTTGTTCTTCCAATAAAATAATAAAAAGAAACGTAGAAAGCTGCACTATAAGCGCTGCGTTCTAAAAGCATCAATAATTTCATTTTAATTTACGAAATTAAAAAAAAAAAATATATATTTCTATTTTATATATGTATGTAGGCCCTACTTGTTCTATCGAATCATCATTATTTCCAATACATTTCTATACATAATAATGGTAGTTTTACATACAAATATCTGCTCTAAGATGTTAATTATACAAAATTACATAATTGAAATTATGATTCACGAGTATTAAACGCAATAAAATCAAAGCATTTATTATTTTCTGTTACAAAAATAATCTTCACATGGAACTTTTAAGTAGTTATTTCATTACATAGAGAGGCCTATACGCGAAAAAATATTGGAATTTTCAGTTTTTCAAATAATTGATAAATTCACAAAGATTTGTTTTCGATTTCTTGTTAAATTTTAAAAATTGGAATAGGATATTTGTCCTCTATGAACTCGATGTATGTTCCCTGCACTTCACCCACACACACAAACACCCCCCCCCCACACACACACACAGAGAGATAGAGAGAGAGACAGAGAGAGAGAGACAGAGAGAGAGAGAGAGAGAGAGAGAGTTAAACACTGTCTAAATTTTTACTTACCAACTTGAAATATTAGAAAATTTTTGTGGTTCCCGAAAGCTAATTGGAAAATTATAATTTGTTGCTGTCTAATTTTTCATTACAGGAATTGAATTTTATATTTCAATGTGCAGTTAAATATAGTGGAAATTTTCCCACCTAACATCACTATACATAATATTTAAAACTGTTCGGCCTATGAAAGTTTTCCACTTGTTTCTACATCGTAATGAAAATTGTCTAATCCATGAAAATTCCTTTCACTTGTTTCTACAGAGCAATAAAACTTTCCGATTCACAAAAAGTTGTTTCACTTTTTGCTTCGAAATGATGAAAGTTTTTCGACTCAATTTTCGATAGAAGACGGAAAATATTTTGATTCATGAAAAATTGTTTCAGTGGTTCCTACATAGTACTGAAAATTGTTTGAGCCATGAATTTTTTCAGATTCTTTAAACGATCTTTCACTTTTTAACAATTTGTTTAGAACGGAAAATTTTCCGGAAAAATATAGAAGAAAAGTTTCCACCTCATATCACGACTAAACAACGATGTAGGAATAAGTGAAGTATGCTTTTATGAATCGGAAAATATTCCGTTCCAAACTTTTCCGGAAAATTTTCATCACTGATGATTACATTCGTTCATGAGGTCACATGAAAAGATTTTAAAGTTGGGATCTGCCAAGTACCACTTACACTAATAGTAAAAGAGCTCATTTAGGACTCATGCCACATTTAGACGCGGGCCGTCACTGGTCTTATTGCTAAATTAGTCTATAAAGACTAGTGTTTGCCAAAAGTCAATTAGAGTAGACTCACGAATGTGTAGTTTGTAACTATCTAGCCTCCGTACTATCTCGCCTCGTTGAAAAAGGAAGAAGAGAAAAGCAAAAAAAAGAGAGAGAGAGAGAGAGAAATAAACACGGCAATAAAATTGTTAATGTTTCTTAAACGGTCTACTATTAATGCTTTCGTGAAAACGAGACTGTGCTAAGAAGAAGCAGTCACCTACTTGAGGACACTTTCACAAATTAAAAAGTATAAGTTACAACTCTTTTTAGACCTATATTTTTCACATTTGTGTAATCATTCTTGACAAAGCAATGATTTGTTTAGTTTAAAATTGCACGCAAGTGTAGTGGGCATCATGTTTTCTCAACCTGGGCTGCCGAGTACGTACGACTTATGGTACTACGTCAGTGGAAAAGTTGAGAATTCCTGGCTTACATTATTTAATGTTTTCGGTAATTAAGTAAGACATTATTTATTGAATTTAACTTAAAAATGTAAGATGTTTTTATTTTTGTACTTCTTTTTCTTGTAGTATTTTTAAACAAGTATTTATAAAGTATTGGTCTACATTAAGATGTCAGAAATAACAATAAGTGGGATTTGATTTTTTTTTAAAAAAAAGCATGTTTCTAGTGACATGGGTGGGACAATAAGTGAGTAATTACAGAACTAAGGCTTATTTGACTTTTTTTTTTTTTTTGTTATACGGCCTGCCTTTCCATCGACCACTAAACGGTTTAGTCTGGCTCTCTCTATATATATACATTTACAAGACAAGTCGAGATGTTAAAAATTCGAGACGCAAGGATAACAAATTTGCCGAAAATCGAGACGAGACAAGAAAGATGCATTTAAAGATCAAAACGAGACGAGATATCAAAAAAAAAAAAAAAATACGAAGCGATGCGAGAAAACGTTATTGCTTGTCTCATATAGTCTCGTGTACAAAACTAATGGCAAATTAATGTTAAAACTTCAAGTGATTGATTTCTGTCACTTATAGTTTGAATAAGGGATTAGAATTGTACCCATTCTTAAAACATAAAATGGAGTATTTTAATATAAAAAAACAGCTTTTTCCTATTGTATTTAACGTACGCGCCTCACGAAAAGTTGTAGATCCACGTCTCATTTAGCCTCGCTGCTGATCGGGATACTAAAATTAAAAAAAACGAAATATTATAGTGTTTAATCTATGTACATTATTGAAACCGGAAGTCGTAGTGGATTTATGCTAAGGTACTTGCAGCAAATAAGACCCGGAGGGAAATAAGGCCCAGTGCAAAATTTCATATGTTAGAATCACTGTATTAGAAATCTGACAACATCACAAGTAGCGATTACTCACACAATGCCTGCTTGAGAGAGTTCGTCTTCTTGTGCATCTTTAGACGGAACACTGGCAGTATTGAAGCATCGAGAAATCAGTTTGTATGTGTTGATATAGCTTAGGGGAGCAAAGTAAGTTCATTTTTTTTTTCTGTGTACAATAAAGCTAACCCGAAATGCCTTGTATGTTTGCGAAAATCATAGTGTTTAGTATTTGGGATAGTAGTTATGTCGTTTTAGTTCGAAACATGTTTGTTGATAATGATTTATAAAATGACGAGTACATGCTCGTTAAATAAGGCCCATCAAAATCTACTGGCCCTCATTACAATACAAAACGTGTATGCATTGTTAAATACTTAGAAATTGGCAACTTGAATGTGTGTGGCCAATGCGAGCCTCTGTTTTTCGTTTTCGGGCCTAGTTGTTGACTATAGGGTTCGCAGGTTAGGGTTCTGCTTGCTGTCTTTCATAATGTAACTCTCTATTTTTAATGCACGTGAATGGCAAATACCACTTAGCACATATTCGTGCGGCTCTGAGCGTACGAGATATCGTTCATTATGCGACAAAGAATTGATCGTGGCATGCAAAGCTGTAAAGGGTGCGGTACACGACGAATGCATTGGCTTGGTTGACACCGATGATGAATTAATTTGCTAAAGTGTTATCAAATATAAACAATTGTTGAAACTTAGTGTGAAATCTGTTTCCAATGGTGGCTTGTTTATTATGTGTCCAAGCGTTCTTTAAAATTCAGTTAGTCGCTACGACATAAATAACGACTGCCTAACACAAGCGAGACTACCTCTATCCTTAATATTTTATATCCATATTGTTACTAAATATCGTTTTATAATTAGTCTGAAGTGCTGTAAAAATGTTAGGTGTTAATTGAAACAAAATTAAATCTTTAAGTGTTACGTCCCGCGGTTATGCCGGGTAGGCTAAAGGAGACGGTGATGATAAGAGATGAGTGGAATGGTGGAAAGAAGAAAGTTAGATGAAACGGGAGAACACCGAGAAAACCCACGAGCACGGTGTTAGTCCACCACAAAGTTCACACGTCGCGAGCTGGGATCTAACCAGAGACCCCAAGCACCGGAGGTGAACGCTCTACCACTGAGCTACCTAGGTGTTAATTGAGTTGCAGTGGTCTCTCAGGTCGTAAAGTTTTACTACTCAAATTTACTTACCGTACGGGTAATAATAGAATTTTGTATGTTTCCTTTCAATACGTTTTCCATACAGTTAGCTCAATGTTAAAGTTAAATTTGATATACCATAAGATATTGTAGATAAAAGATTAACAAATTAAATGCATATATCTTTTTCTATTACATCGTATGTATTTAAGTATTAAAGCATTTATACTTAGGTGGGCTTTGATTTGCAGCAAGTACCTTAATTGTGGTTTTAGTAGAGAGTTAAGAATGGGTATGGAATAAGTGCTTGAGACGGTTAATCGATCGAGAAAAAAATATTTATCATTTTCTGTTATCGCTTTTGCTCTAAAGTGATCAATGCCAACATCACAAATTGTTTATTTCTGCCTGTTTTCTCTTTGAATACAGTGCCGCAGGAGCGAACTCAATTCCTAACGTTTGATCCTCTATACAGGGCCGGCTTGTCCATATAGACAACCTATGCTGCTGCCTAGGGCGGAAACATTTAGGGGCGGAATGGTACGCTTTTTTAGTGCATTTTATCAACATTAGTCAAAACTTATGTGTGGCAGCGCCCTACATTTAGGAAGAGGAAGTTAATGAAAAATGGAATCACAGAAGATCGGTTACTGCTCATCCACATGGAGCGGGAGAACATCTATCTGGCCATAGTACGTTTCTGTGTTTGCACTGTTCCTTCTATGGTTAAAGAAGATCTGCATTATCTGAATATCCAGACTCCGGATGCTCGCGGAAATGTCACTGACCTAAAGTTTCTATATAAGGTAGTCAATGGAAGCTGAAGGTCTGAAGCCCTACTTCAAAAATTATCCCTTTACATTCCTACCCGTGTAGCATTAAATACCATGGGCGCCGAAGAAAATTTGCTAGGGGCTCATCTCCCTCTTTGTTATATTGTTTGGTATTTTTTTTAAATTGTATTTAGAAAATCTTAAGAAATTTAAGTTGTTTTTGTGAGCCATGGGGAGGGTGCACTCTGCCCCTATGTCAAATACCCATCTCTTCCACCTTTCGAACCCTAGACTGTCGATTATCCAAAAGTCCTTTTTCACAGAGCTCAAATTCATATAATCATATAACAACTGACGTGGATGTTTTCAAACTACTCATCTTTTGACAGAATAATTACAGAAATTCAAAATAATGAAAAATGAACTAAGAAACTTCATTTTTGCTTTGTCTTTTTACTATTATTTTCATTTTTTTTTCTATTGTTAATGCATATTTATTATGCTTTCCTGTGTAAATGGCACTCGTTATGCTGTATCTAAGTATCAGAGTATGTGTTGATATAAATAAGAAATAGACCTGACTGTCTTAGTGAAAGAGTTTGCAAGTAAGAAAACAAGAAAAGTACTTTTAAATTTATAAATTCTGTTGCTCAATTTATCTCAAACAGTGAGTGTGAGACTTAAGTAAATATTAAAATGTAGTATCCCAACATCACGAACTTTATGTTGTTTTTTTACAAATGTGCAAACAGAACTGATTTTTCAGTGATATTTGTTGAATGTAGATAAAGCTACTCAATGATATATATATATATATATATATATATATATATATATATATATATATATATATATATATATATATATATATATATATATATATATATATATATAAGTATAAAGCTTTTATTACTAGTTTAGATTAATTATTAACTAAAAAATTTTCAAAACACAAATTTGTTTATAGTATACCTCTTAACTTTTGATTTTCTTAAGAGGTAAAAAATAAATTTTTGGACACATTGCACGTTTTCCATGGAACCTTTTCAGAAAAAAAGAATACAACGATCTTTAGTTTCCTATTTACAATGGACATCAACATCGTTTACATTACAAAAATAAAACTTTAATTTCCTGTTGCCTTGTCGTTATATTAGTAAAATTTCATTTCAAATGCCACAGCAATTTTTTTAAAATAATTGGCTTATATATTACTTATTAATACTATAGAGAGATGCATTGGGAGTATGTTTTATTTTATTTAATGCTTAAACAAATGGTAACAATGTAATGGTGTGGTGAAAATGTCAGAGGGACAAGGATTCATTTTAGTTTGGGTTTGGGAAAGGATATTATGGGGCCCAGACATGTTTTTCGGCTAGGATATAAAACATTCTAGAGCCACCCCTGCCTCTATATCCCAGCCAAATTTGGTGATGATCCATCAAGTACTTCTTGACTTTTTTTTTTTTTTTTTGGTTGCAAGGACAGATGGATAAATAGAAAGGGTGAACCAAACCCGTTTAGAATAGTTTTGTTGATTAGAGTATTATTTTAGATTTAAAAATTCTCAAATTACTATAAAAATGTAATTAGAAATTTATCCAAGCATGGACACATTACACTGCCGTCAGGATCGTTAGTTCTTTCTTGCTAAAACTTCTGGTTCACTAAAAGAAAGAAAGAAAAAAAAACTTCTTTCATTTTAATCATGGTGCTTAGAAACCCTCTTCTACCAAATTCTGTATGGCATTTGGAACTGCTTCAACTTCAACTGAGGCAGTAAATGTCATTATTAACAGTGAGTTCTCCAAACACTGGCAATTTCCTTTACCTTTTACTAGCGTTTACCCAAGGCCCTCTGTATAGCTTACAATTTTGCTCAATGAAAGGCTCTAACTGTTTATATTTAATTTATTATTATTATTATTATTATTATTATTATTATTATTATTATTATTATTATTATTATTATAATTGTTGTTATGATTGAAGGACGTGATCCACAACAATCCCGCAGGTAGGGACATTATTTGCGTCAGGCAAGATAGGAATATCACACGTAGTAGCATCTGTTATCGCAATTGTTTACTATTAGGATGTAGCGAAACACACTGAAACGTTTCGTATTTATAATTTTGTAGTTTCAAGGCAGAAGTTGATATGTCACATTTTCCAGAAAATCACTTTTTTTTTTTTAAATTAGGGTTGCAACTCGACAACATATCCGGTCTTAGAAATGGCAAGTTGCAGCTAGAAAAGAGTTTGCATATATTACTTCCCAAATTCTATTTTTTTTTCTTCCTTTAAAATCTCTCCCATCTTTCCTCTAGTTGCTGCGTTTGCGCATATGATACACGGCAAAAGCTCCGGTGAAACCACGCTACTAGGTTCAGAACGGTCCTGTATTTCTGACCCAAGCGATGCTGTTCGTGGTGGCTATAATAAACATTCTTTCTCTTTCTCAATAGCCCTTTCAGCTGCTTCGGTTTCATTCGATTTTCGAAATACATACATACATATATATATATATATATATATATATATATATATATATATATATATATATATATATATATATATATATATATATATATATTCAGAGTGTAAGCTTTGTAACAGACGTTTCCACTGTAATATAGTATTTTCTCTCCATAGTTTGCCTGTATATATTTACTTACGTCGTCATTAGAATTTGAAAAGCGTCTTGTAAACTTTCAATTCCGTCAACCGTACTGGTCAATCGCTCTGACGTATTTTGTTGACCAATTATGCATCTGTTTCTATCGAGTGGCTCTTCCATGCGTTGACGACTAACTTAAACAGCTTGAGTAGTATTTGTTGCAGAAGTATCAACCATCCTTGCCTCTTTTCTGAAATAATACAAACATACTCTATTACTTAATTTTATATAGTTTTCGTGGTCTGTGAATACATATACTTTGTATGAATATAGTCGAAACTAACTTTGAGATTGTTTCATCAGATTCTACAACCCCAGAAACATAGGTTTATCCTTTTAAATCACTCAAAAAGTGACAGTGGTTCCCGAGATAATGTGGACAGTGTTATAGCAGCCGTTATATTGAAAAATGGCTGCCAAAAGATAACATACAGGATAGCATATGTCTACCTACGATTTTATTTCTATTTGGTCTCTGTTTAACTCATTCCAGTAATACAATTCTCCGGACCTAGAATTTTTTTACGGGAGTATAGACTGGGAACTGGATCATTATGTCTACATAAAATATGAAGTCCTAATAATTTTATTTCAACATGTTAGATTTCACAGCAATGCCCAAAATAATATGTGACATGTCACCAATTTTGAATCGAGTCATTTTCTAAAACTGTGACATATCAGCTTCTGCCTTGGGAGCACATAATTATTTTCATTGTACCCCTCGCCTTCCTACAACCAGCATTACATATGTCTTCAGTAGGGTTGTATAACACTGCAGGATAAATGACGCACTAACATGATCACCTTTTTACAATTGAGATAGAGTTGAGTTGAGTTGATTTTGAGTTTAACGCCCCTTTTCAGCAGCGAGGCTATATGAGACGTGGACCTACTGATTAACGTGGAATCCGAACCACATGAGCTCCCGCCGGGAATCGAACCCGGGTCTCCCGCGCCAAAGGCGCACAATTGGGATAGATAAATAATTCGATATGCTATCTGAGTCATACAGTAAAACCTCTTAAAGGAGTTAGTGAGAAAAAGAAGTAATTCTTGATCAAGGAAAAGGGGGACCTACTCAGACGTTAGACTAACAATCAAGAAATGAAACCAATCAGGATTTGAGGATCTGTCTATGGCCATGTTAGCAGGTCTTGTATGAGGGATGATGTCCCTCGGCAATTACACTATCAGAGGATAGAGAATCAGGGCAGGAAGGAAGCGGCTTGGGACCTATATGTTAGGAAGCATCGGGGTATCTGTCTGGTGTGAGTGAGGAAAACCCAAGAAAATCTCACTCAAAGTGGCTAGCTTCGAAAAGCTTTCACACTTTTTCGATCTAGTGTCCGACCGGGAATCGAACACAGAACCATTCGCACCAAAGACAAGAGTGTTAGCGACTACGCTACACGAGGCCACAATCGAGGATCAGAGTCTATCTGAACATCATTGCACATTTTTAAATTCCTTTGAGGTTTCCTCGCTCGTGTCCGTCTCGACTGTGCTAGTTATTAAAAACGAGTCCGTTAAAAAGTGGTCTAGAGCACAGACTTGGTGCGAGACCTGCCTAATTTAATCTCCAGCTAGAAGAGTTTATGAGTCAACATTATTTCCGTGGGTTTTCACGGTGTTCTCCCGTTTACTTCTACATTTTCATTTCACCAATTATTTCTTAAACATTTACTTTCACTAATTACCTGCCTTCTTTAGCCTAAATAATATATTTGTGGGACGTGAAACTATACATTACATTACATGCTACTCTCATCTAAGCTTTCAGATCATTTTGTTAGCAATGCTAGAACAATATGAAATAAATTGATACACTGCAGCGGCACAAAATATTAGTAAGGAATTTGTTGGTGGGTTGCACTACTATTGCAATCTCCATAACAAAGGCTAGTGCGCAAAATCTTAATGATATAATGAATATTTTCCTAAAACCGTGGCAACTGGTACATTGGAAGGCTTAAGTAGGACAAACGATTTCGCATGGTGTCTAGCGGCGAAAGTAATTTATAACTGATTGTGAAACTTTATGAAACATCCTCACGTTTTGAAAGTAAATAAACCATTTTAACTACTGTAGTATTAAAACGATAGAACTATTAATATCCTTGGAGGGAGTTGGTATTTCCTGTAGCTTGTTTTGATTGGTAGGTAGAATATTACGTCCTAATTAATTTGTTTATTTACCTTATGAACCTTAGTTCTTAAACATAAAACAATTATGAGCAAAAGAAAAAAATGAAAAAAATATTATCCGCATTAAACAAAATAAATAGATAAATATATGAATATATTTATACATGCATCTATGCATAGTGTTTGGTTTTCAAGATTTATCTCATGAAATGCAATATAATTCGCTTTAAATATCCGAAGTGAAATGTCAGTGGTTCGCCTTTGCCTGTAGTTATTTTCCACTAATAGACGAAAGGAAGTAGAATTTTCTACAATTGAATGCAGTTAATTAATTTCACGCGTTGATATATCATAACTACAATAGAGTTTAATTATTCAGATAATGTAGTATAGGATTGCAGAGGTTCGAAACATCACAACATTAATGAAGTTCAACATCTTATTGATTTAAGATCAATAAAACGTTATGAAAAAAATTGGATATAATTGTGTAATATAACTACAGATGGATTTCAAAATAATAGAAACGCTTAAAAAGGGTGCAATTTGCCATATAAATATGGCGTTGGACCATATTTTGACCTCAGAACAGCTCTGATGTAACGTGTAATGAGTCATTGAGTTAGCAAGCTGAACATTAGACCATTCGGCGTCCAGTGTTTTCCCCAGTTTCCTGAAGGAGAATGGAGGTGGCCATCTGATTTGGATTTTTGTCTCCTAAATGAACCACATATATGGGACCTACCGTAGCCGGGTCAAGACTTTATTTAGGAACTAGTACGTGTACTATCCAAATATCAATGTTTCAGAATCCTAATGTATTTCCGCAACATTTTTTATAGAGGTAGTTGGTGAGTACTTCAAATTATATGCCCGTAGCCAAACTGCTTCTATAAAACTTGAACACCTTAGGATTCTGAAACATGGATTGTTGGATAGCCCACATGTTAGTTCCTAAGTGAAGTCCTGACCCGACTACGGTAGATCCCATAGTTTTCGAGCTATGAACCTTGAAACTTTTATTTATTTATTTATTTTTCATGTTTATTGCAGCTTATAACTCCGAAAGAAGCATTTGTGCACCCAGGTCGGTCTATACTTTTCCTCTTATCTTGGTGTCAGGAATCGCCTCCTAAACGTTGTCGATGTTGTCTTGAAACATCCTATATTGAGATTCGTTGATTGAGTGGGTCAAGGGAGGTGTTCAACTTAATCCCTATATTCCTTGAAGCCTGCCGTAGTAGATTCAACTGTCTGAATTAACGCATTATCATCCTGGAATACTGCGTCGTTGCCCAGAAACAATACCTGAATCATATGATGCACACCGTGCTCTGAAATGACGACGTGATCACGGGCAGTGACGCGAGTAGTAATTATCAACGCACAACCCAATGTAAAGCAGAATATTGGAGTCCACATCATCACAGACAAGCCAGGAGCAACAGATAAAGTTAAGGGTAAATATTCTAAATAAGTAATGTTACTGAGGTGTAAATAAACTATTTTATATATGTTTATCTAAATAGTTATGCTATTTGGGGATACAATTGGGGACGGATGAAGTTGTCTCTTGATATGCTTTGGTTCTGCTTATATTACTAGTGTTAGATAATTTATCTTTCTGTGGCTACCACTTTAAGTCAGCTAACTTAGTGGGACACATTTGTTTTACTTCCATATGTTTTATTCCCTTATTCCGAAACAAATAACTAACACACACGTCTGATGCATAGTATTCTGGATTTGATTGCTAGTAGGAAATAACTGAAATTAGGAGTTACGCTGGTTTTAATTCCACCATAAACTGTAGACACATGTCTCATATAGTCTAAGTGTTAAAGATATTACTAAACTTCAAGAAGCAACAAAACATCATATAATAATAATAATAATAATAATAATAATAATAATAATAATAATAATAATAATAATAATAATAATAATAATAATAAACAGTTTAACTTTCTTGGTAATACTATATTGTGTCTTTGTGGCAATTAAAAGCTTGAATAGAAGTTTTCATGGTTACAAGCTGATTACTACATAATAGTAACATGTCAAAGAGCTTCTTAGTTTCCCACTGTCCTGTACTTATCTCAAGACGTTCAAGCTTGCAAGCTTTGAGAATATGAATATATCCATGGTCTTTATCTTGGATTCGTATGGTATTGTGTTCCTTTCATAGGATAATAGTTGGATGTCTGAAAGTAGTCATGTGAATATCACGCATTTAACCGACAAATATATCAGTGAAAATTTTACTTCCGGGACAAAAGCACATAACTGAACTTCCACAAGACGTCCACTGAGAGAAATCAGACGTCCCACGGACCCTTAACGCTGAACAAGTGACTAGCTCGCACACCTTTGCTACACTAAGTCCCGAGTTCGATTTCCTGTAAAAGAGGCTTGAAATTTGAACGTATCACGGTGGATCAGATTCTATCTTAAACTGATGATTATGTCTCATATAGTTTCGGTTATGAAAGGAGACATTATTTAATTCAAACCAATCAATTTACACTGTTACTATTATTATTAAAGAAAATAAAATTAACATATTAGTTCAACATTCCACTCTTATGCACTGATGCAAAGATAGACGGTGATGATGATAATGGCTGAGATTATGGAATGAAAGAGGTGAGAAGAAACGGAATAATCCCGAGAAAACCCATACATATGGAGTTTGTCAACCACAAAGCCCAGTTGGTACGAGCTAGGATGGAACCAGGGGTACACTGAGAAAAATCCGTTCTCCGGACAGCGGTATATTGTACAAATATACGGTATCCTCTTGCTTACTATAGAAATCAATACGGAGCATACGTTATCCGTATGATACATAGGCACTGCCGTTTGATGTTACATCATGCCGTTGCAGGATGTATGACATTTAACAGTTTTCCGTATATCACATGTATATACTTATGTTACCTTCGTCAGCTATATGCTATATACGTCCATTTGTATGTGAGATCCTGACCGCCTACATTGTTTCATACAGAAAGTACGTATAGATGGAACACTTATACAGAAAGTATTATAAAACATGCGTTTTCAGTTATACGTCTGGTGTACGTTAAGTCCAAAAACTACAGGAATTACGCATGTAACCTATCTTTTTAAGTATGCCACCTACAATTTTTTTTCTCAGTGTACCCGCATCAGTGGTGAGCACTCTACCACTGAGCCATCGCAGCCCCATAAAGTATACAGGGATGGAAGACCATTATATACCGAATACACATTAATACCCAAGTACTAAACAATATTCTGCTTAGTAATTGAGTATCCTATTGAAATAGTGACTATATAAATTGTTTTTACGGAAACAATTTAGAAATTACAAGTTTCGCTTAGAATAAACATGTCAATGCCCATTTAAATAAATAAGTTGACAAACTAGTTGGCATGGAATTAAACACCAAAGGAAAACACACTCTAAGATAAGATATGTAATTACCTGACTTCCATATTGATGTCAGACCGTGCTAGAGGGAGCAATGGGACGGGCGCCTCCAGTGATAGCCCATACCGTAAACGTCGCCAACAACTAGTGGCCCACTTGCTGGTAAATGTCGATCGTCGATTTAGCGATGCGTCGAAGGATTGTCGATAGTGTGTCAGTGGCGGCAGGGTTTCGTCGAGTCAAAACAGATATCTAGAGTCGGGATGTTAAGGTTACCACCACGTAGTAGCGAGAACTTCATTTTGGTCCGCCCTCCTTCGATTCGTAGCGAAGAATCCCGAAGGGACAAACACGAATTATCGCCAGTCATGTGCATGTGGTTATTATTATTATGTACTATTTTTTCCCTAGGGAATCATTCCTAAAGTGAGCTCCAGGGGTCAAGATTTACCCCTGCCTCTACATCATGAAGTGAAAAGTCTTGAGATGAGTGCGTGTCATTGTATGAATTTAGGTGGCAACTCTCGCTGATCATTTGAAAGTGAATATGGGAGAACCATGAAACAAAATAAATAGACGCGCGTCGTTTTGTTTTAAAATTGCATGACGAAAGCACTTTTGTTGATCCCAAACGTATATCGTTGAATATACACTGTTAAAGGGGTACTCTTATTTGCGAAATTAAGAAAGACCTCAACGATTTATCTCACTACAAGGAAGGTCTTTTTGCATTGCCTCCATGGCGAAGTCATAAGAACATTCCCCTAGTGATCACAAGGTTGGTGGTTTGCGCTCAACCCGGAATACTTTAATTTTATTTTTTTGTGTTTTTGTTTTTTAGACTCATCTTAATGTAAACAAATCACACATATAGGCGATTTAACATATTTTGGGATATAATTTTGTGGTTGATTGGCGTTTTGTTGTGTCTGCTGTTGGTGGTATAATTTTCTAAACGGAAGTGGGATCACCGTGGATTGTCGCTGCGGGGCTGACAATTTTGTCGAAATGTCGCTAGTTGCACATCGGTGGTCCACCGACTGTTACGGCATTGGAAATGTCCCTCCGACGGGTCCCCAGAGATGTTTTATTCTAATGTAGGCCAAGGAACATTTAAAACATATTATTTTTGTATTCAAACATATAGTTGCTACCCCCTTTCCCCCAGAAAAAACATATATAATCCTCAAGAAATTACAGCGTAGTCATCAACTGATGTTTATTGTTTCGAATTGAGTTGAGTTGATTTTGAGTTTAACGTCCCTTTCAACGGCGAGGCTATATGAGAAGTGGACCTACTGATTAACGTGGAATCCGAACCACATGAGTTCCCGCCGGGAATCGAACCCGGGTCTCGCACATCAAAAGAGCGTACGCTAACCGATTAGCCACGAAGGGACTACTTATTGTTTCGAAATAAAGCTCCAAAACGATATTAATATTACATGCATTTAATTACTCAAACGTCCATACTGTGCTTAGATACATGTATTTATTTATACGTAATACGCGTAGATTTACAAGGAAACTCATTTTGAAGTCAACTCTACTATGCGCATCAACAAATTACCTAATATGCATATCAATATACTGTAGGGAAATTTGGGGAATTGAAAGATTAAGGAAGATGTTACAGAGGTAATTAATCTGTAATAAAACTGAAATAATACTATGAAATTCAAAAGAGTGTAAGAGAATACCAGTGTCTAAAAAAATAAATAAATACCTTTATTATATTATGCTTTTAACATCAGCATACAATCTAAAGTGAGGTATGTTTCTATTGTCTTTGAATATTAAATATATCTATTTTATGTAGACACAGAAGATAATTAAGTTCTACATCAAATTATACAGGGCGTCCAATATACAATGCAACCCGGAGTTTGGGATAGTAGAACTTTTGAACCTGAAGGGATACACAATAATGGTTATACAAAAATGAAGCTCTGTTCATACACATCTTTCTAAAGTAGAAAGGAACGATTGAAGTACACTAGGAACAACACAGTGTTTCCAGAAGTAACCAAAGGTGTAAGTCATTTTTCTTTTCTTTTCTTTCTTTCTTTCTTTCTTTTTTATTTATTTTTTTATTTTATTTTTTTTTTGCAAAACATGTAAATTGATTCATAACTCATACGTATGGATGTTCTGTCGTTAATTTCCAGTTAGTTTAGTTGGAGTAGCTTGTAATTTATGGAGCAGAAAAACGAATTTTTCACTTCCACCTATAACTAATTTGATGAGGCCTCTGTAGGGGGGAACTAGGGAAATCGTAGTTTCCATAAATTAACACTCTGAATTGGCAACGTTGCTTGTGTTTCAGTGCATCAAAAGGTGTGTTAAGGATCTGTCTACATTATGCAATTCATGAAAACAACGAAAAAGAAACTTTGAAATTATCATGATAAAACTTTTACCTACATGCACCCGGCAACACTGTTACTATCACGAAACGCGTTATCAGCTCTACAGCGACGCTGGAAATACCCCCTGTTTTGATTCAAACACTGGTTCACACGTTTAGCCATGTTAGCAGACACTTTACGAAGAGTACCAGTGTTAATGTTCTAAATGGCATTGTTAATGTTTGTTTCCAAATCTTGTATAGTTCGAGAATATGTTCTTGTATACCTCTTGCTTTAAGTAGCCCCATAGAAATGGATAGCAGTGTTACCAGGTGCATACAAGAAGTTTTATCATGGTATTTTTAAGATACTTTTCCGTTGTTTTCATGAATTGCATAATGTAGACAGATAATTAAAACACCTATTGATGCACTGAAATACGAGCAATGCTGCCAATTCAGAGTGTTAAGTTATGAAAACTACGTTTTCCCTAGTTCCCCCTTACTGAGGTCTCATCCGATTGACTGTGCCCAGACACGAGCAGAGCAAAAATAAACGGATAAACTTGCTCCTATTGTGAAATTCGGGATGCATTCATCCATAATTGTATGCAGTATTTTGTTGTTGGAAGCTTTGTGACTGTTGACGAAATGCTGGTACCATTTCGGGGACGATGCACTTTTAAAATGTACATGCCAAAAAAAACCTAATCCTTAAAGAAATCTGATCCTGACCTCTACAACACGATCCGGAACAAAGTTCCTATCGGTGCCTTCGGGGCACAAGCTGAAATCACTCATCTGAACCTTCGACACGCAAGCAGCCCCCTTCACCTCAAGCCGTCTCAACTTTCTGTTGTCATCCGCGGAGTCGACCCGTCTTACACGGACGAGGAAGTTCACGATGAACGTTTTCACAATTTCCAAAGTACTTAGAATCCGCAATGACCGTGGGCCAACCTTCATGGTTGGCATTCTTACTCCCCATCAAGAGACAATAGACGACCTACTTAGGGCTTGCATATGCAACCGGAAACATAGAGTCGAACCATCACGTTCAGTGGCACCATTATCAGTACGTTGGGAACGTTGTCAGGCATATAACGCCCATCATACAGTTGAATGTAAGAATGACTTTAAATGTGGCTACTGTGCAGGACCACATTATATACATCAATCTAATAATTTGCATCAGCCAGCTAAATGCTCTACATGTCCTGACAACCACCTGACATATAGTTACAAATGTAAAGCAAAACCGGAACCAACGCTACAACATCCTGAACTGGTCGTACCAATACGTGCAACATCCATTGCTACCACCACCCCGCCTACAGTGGATAGTCCGGTTATAGTAAATCAACTGCTCACCTTTCTAACCCTTGCAGTACAGAATATCCACCCTTTCATCCGACCAAACATTTTGCAGCAAATCACCCTTGCAGCCAAGGCAACATTTCACATTCACTTCACAGCAACATATTCTAGGAATTCAGTACATTTTCATGCATCTGCAAAAACTCCAACAGGTTAAATTTCATTTCATCATGGCACTTAACTTTCTATATTTGACCATCAGATTCTTTGCTAAGAACAAACTAGTGTCTGAAACACATATTAGACATATGTGTAAAGGAGTAGAGGAACATATTACAGTTTTTCTCCTCAATGAAACATTTCTAACCAAATCAACTCCATGTCGTCTTCCGGGATATACAATTCTACGCGCTGACAATCTCCTGCCTGCACAGCGAGCTAATGGGAGTGTAGCGTTTGGGTTTTCCACTCATTTGCCTTATCGTCAATTCTACTGTGCTCTTACTCCGTTATTCGAATACATCATTACCACTGTGTATTTCAAATCTATTATCATTACTGTTGCAACTATCTACATCCGGCCTTGTCATCCTCTTCCGATACAATTTGTACAGCACATTTCAAACACCTATAGCCATTACATCATCATGGCAGATTTAAATATTCATAGTCACTCAGATCACGATCGTACCAAGTTTGCAGATTTTATCACAGCACACACCACTGGAACCGTTCATCAGTTGCCAAAACCTACTCTCCCAGAGTCAAATACCACACCTGGCATATAACATCTAGCATTCTCCTAACTCATAGCAGCATTGCAGTACTTGATACACTAGGTAGTGATCACGCTCCTGTTAAATTCACCATAAACTTCCATTCTTCTATATCACCTCGCTCGCAAATGCCTTCCCGTACCTGTTATGGATTTGAGAAAGTTAACTGGATCAGCTATCGCTCTTACCTCGCACAACGCACAGAGCACCTGTCATTCCCCACTACAGAAGACGATCAATACACCACGGTTGAAACACTCACTCAAACTATACAGGAAGCTAGCACTCTGTACATTCCCACTTGCAAAAATATCCCATATCAACCTCGACTGCCCCCACATTATCTGACTATGATCTCACACTCTCGCCAACTCTATCGAGATTGCGTTCGCACCAGAAATCCTGAAGCCTTACGCAATCACCAACAATTGCAAAGAACTGTGCACAACTATATCTAGGCATATAAACTTCGTTGTTGGGTTAAAACCTGCAATATCCTGTCTACCAGCAATCATCCTTCCAAATTCTGGAAAAAAGTTTATATGCCGGCAAGTTTGTGCGGCAAGATCACAATAACTCCATACCCAATTCTGATCGGCAATTCTGCTACTCAAACAGATACGGAGAAAGCAAATACTTTCGCAGATCATCTGCAGAGCATCTTCACACCGCCTCCGCCTGGAAATAAACCCTATGTTGCAGATAGAGCTGACAGTTCTCCATTCTTGCAATCCAACATCATGCATGAACTCAGTGTCAACCAACCTGTTACTTCACCTATCTAATGGCTACTGAGGGCGCTGATTATGAGTACCTGGCAGTAGGTGGCAGCACAATGCACCTAGGGGTGTCCGGATATATATATATATATATATATATATATATATATATATATATATATATACTATGACGGTAGAACCTAGGGATGGGGAGAGGGGGATATTTTTATATAAAAACAAATAAAACTTAGCTCTTGAACCACCAGTCCGATTTACATCAAATTTACAACCTGGATGAAGTTTGAAGTTGAGATGGGTTTTGTCATATCACTTTGACGTTGTAACTTAAAAGTGGGCGAGGGGAGAGACATTTAAAAATAATCGAAAATGACCGATATTAGTTTCGATTTCATAGTTTTCGGAGTCGCTGAGATGAACACTGACTCTTCTATTCCCGTTTAAATCTAAATTCAGCCCCGTTACTTGGTGGAAGGGAAAGTGTATATATATATATATATATATATATATATATATATATATATATATATATATATATATATATATATATATATATATATATATATATATATATATATATATATAGGGTGTTTCAGATAAAACGTCCAGTGCTTATAAATCCGAAACGGCTGCGAATAAAAAGATGAAACAAAAACTGAGACAGGAAAATGTCATAGGGCACATCACATGGTATTGTTGTGGTGACCCCCAGGGCCCTCCTTCAAGGGGGCCCAGGGACCAACTTCAAATGTTCAAATCGGAACATGTATTGAATCATATCTCATTCAATAGTCCATAAAAAACGAAACAACTTTTGTAGGAAACAATTTTCGATTTTGGCCACCGTTTTCAAAATGGCCGCAAAAAGTGGGTCCTGTATCAGACAAAACGTCCAGTCTTTATAAATCCGAAACGGCTGAGAATAAGAAGATGAAACAAAAACTGAGATATCAACATGTCGTAGGGCACATCACATGGTGTTGTTGTGGTGATCCTCAGGGCCCTCCTTCAAGAGGGCCCAGGGGCCAACTTTGAATTTTCAAATGGGAACATGTATTGAATCATACCTCATTCAATAGTCCTTGAAAAATGAAACAACTTTTGTAGGAAATAATTTTCGATTTGGGCCACCGTTTTGAAAATAGCCGCAATAAGTGGGTCCTGTAACAGATAAAACGTCCAGTGCTTATAAGCCTAAATCAGAAACGGCTGAGAATAGAGAGATTAAACAAAAACTGAGATAGGGAACGATGATAAAGCATATCAAGTTGTGTTGTTGTGGTGACCCTCAGGGAACTCCGTGAAGGGGGCTCAGATGCCAACCTCAAACTGATAGAGGACTTTTTGCGGCCATCTTGAAAACGGTGGCCCAAATCGAAAATTGTTTCCTACAAAAGTTGTTTCGTTTTTTAAGGACTATTGAATGAGATATGATTCAATACATGTTCCCATTTGAAAATTCAAAGTTGGCCCCTGGGCCCCCTTGAAGGAGGGCCCTGAGGGTCACCGCAACAACACCATGGGATGTGTCTTATGACATTTTCATATCTCAATTTTTGTTTCATCTTCTTATTCTCAGCCGTTACGGATTTATAAGCACTGGACTTTTTATCTGATACAGGACCCACTTTTTGCGGCTATTTTCAAAACGGTGGCCCAAATCGAAAATTGTTTCCTACAAAAAGTTATTTCGTTTCTCATGGACTATCGAATGAGGTATGATTCAATACATGTTCCCATTTGAAAATTTGAAGTTGGCCCCTGGGCCCCCTTGAAAGAGGGCCCTGAGAGTCACCACAACAACACCATGTGATGTGCCCTATGACATTTCCCTATCTCAGTTTTTGTTTAATCTTTTTATTCTCAGCCGTTTCGGATTTATAAGCACTGGACGTTTTATCTGAAACACCCTGTATATACAGGGTAGCCCATTTTAATTTTTCGACGAACATATATCGAAAACGGTTGAACATAAATGAACCAAACAAAAACTAAAATAAGGAATTACATGGGGCATACCGAACGGTGTTGTCGCGGTGCCTCCCAGGGCCGCCCTTCATGGGACACGGGGCCCAACTTTAATATTTTAAACGGAAGCTTGGAGCAAATGATACCTCCTTCGATAGATCTTTAAAAACTTAAAAGCGCAGTGGCAAAAGTTTTTTCACATTGGTCACCGTATTCAAGATGGCCGCTAAGACATGGTGCTTGTATCAGGTAAAACGTCCGGTACCTTAATATGAAAGCGATTGAACATAAATGAAACGAACAAAAACTCAAATAGAAAATGTCATGGGGCACATCGATTGGTATTGTCGCGGTGGCTCCCAGGGGCACCCTTCATGGGCGCCCAGCGCCCAACTTCAAAATTGTGTATGAACACATCCAGTACCACTAATATGAAAACGTTTAAAAAAATGAGCAAAACGAAATTTCGAATAGGAAATCACAGATGGTATTTATCGTTCCACGACACGAGAATAATGCAACGGAGAGTAAGATTATTTAAGTATAATTGGCATAATGCAAAAGATGAAATGTAATTCTTAGAAACTTATCTTTCCGATCTCTCTCAGTAAGTGGGTGAAGCAGGAATGAATGGTAAAATCTAAAATGAGGACCCCACTTTTATTTGCAATAGGTATGGTTTGTCTGAAACACTTGTGTGTACAAGTGACTGGTACTGTAATGAATAAAAATAAGGTGAATAGAAATAAGGTGAGATTCAATTTTAACACTCATTTGTATTGCAAAGTGCGATTGGATGGGGAAAAAGAAGCAACTGAAATAAAAAGCAAAGGCTTTAATAATACATTTTTGGAACTTGCCAACATTTTGCCCGCCCCTTCGCCCTTGAAAATTTAATGTAATGCGTGCAAGATGTTTGGGAGGCATCTGCATCAGTATGTATCATTTTGTTACTGAGGATCACAATTGAAATTACCGCTGAAGCTATTCAGAATTTATCTGTGGACAACATCTCAATGAAGCTCATATTCTATCACATGCAAGAACAAATAGAAGGAAAAGAATACAATCAATATCGTGCAGACGACTGTTGAACAAAACTAACGTTTGTACACATTGTTCTAAAATTGCATTGTTCGACAAATTTGTTTCGCAATTCATTTGATTCAATTTTGCATCAAACCATGGCGTACAATCAAAACGGCAGGTACCGGTACCGTTTAACAATAATTTTACATACTTTATCCCATTACAGAGACACCTATCTCTTATAAAACACATTTCAGATAACCTTGTTTCGTAGATACAATTTGTAAAAACTAATGTTCTCACTTGCAATTTAACCGTTCCTTCCCGCTTCGCCCTTTACGGAGGGGGTTGGAGCTATAATTTTCTAGGAATTAGATTTCCTGCTTTGTATTATGGTATGTTCACCCTAATCATCTTTCCCTTTGTTGTAACATTCTCGAGTCATGGAATGATAAATACCCTCTGTGATTTCCTATTCGAATTGTTATTCTGTTCATCCATCTTTAACCGTTTTCATATTAGTGGTACTGGACGTTTTATCTGATACAGGTGCCATGTCTTGATGGTCCTTTTGAAAACGGTGACTCATATGAACAATCTTTTGCAATTTCGCTCTTTAGTTTTTTTTTTTTTTTTTTTTTTTTTAATACCAACGAAGTATCACTCACTTCATGCTTCCACATACAATTTTGAAGTTGAGCCCTGGGTGCCCATGAAGGGTGGCCCTGGGAGCCACCGCGACAATACCAATCAATGTGCCCCCTGGCATTATCTATTTGAGTTTTTGTTGGGATCATTTATGTTCAACCGCTTTCATATTGCGGTACTGGACGTTTTATCTGATACAGGCACTCGTCTTGGTGGCCATCTTGAATACGATGACCGATATGATTTTTTTTTTTTTTTTTTTTTTTTTTTTTGCCACAGCGCAGATTTGTTGACGAGCGGACGGTGAAAGGGGAAGTTCCACTATTGAGCCGTTAAAAGAATGCAAACTTCAGATTTCATGTTGTGCATGCTGCTGTAAATCGAACTCCTTCATATGATGTACAGTCGACGACATAAATTATTTCCACTTGGAAAAATTTATTTTAGGAGTAATGTTGGTATGGCTGGAACGTAAAATGGTGATATGGCTTGAACATAAAATAAAATTACATTTTTTTTTTAAATTTACTGAAAACTGTACTCAGATTGTCCTTCCATTCTCAAGTTACTTACGAAACTAATTTCATCAAACGGAAATAACTTTTGTGACTGACTGTACAATGCGATACTGTTGGTTCTCCAATACATAGAAATTTCACTGAAAATCCCATCTCTGTTCAAGTTGGTACTTATCGTCTTGTATGTTTGCATGCTTCAATTGTTTTTAGATGATTCCAGCATAACGATGTTTGGGATAGTCCGTATAAGAAATAATTATTGAGGCGGTCATAAATTAAAAAAAAAAAATGCATCTCGTCAAATAAGTTGGCAATCGAAAGAAAATACACTTCTGACGAGTGACTTTTTGTCCCATTTGTTTTTGCAAATACTCTTGAATCAGTCTAGTGTTATGTAGTTGCTCAACAAATTAATAGTCTCGGGTTTTGATTTTCAGTGAGAGCAAATAGCTTGAAACGTTGCTCCAACATTGCAAGGAAGGAACTAATGTTCACGACATTTGCGAAAGTGTCCACATTTGGATACATTGCAAATTCCGCTTTTTAAACTAATTAGAGGATTCTGAAGCCAATAAACTACTCTTCAAACATATTCATTTGTGAGGTCACGAGTGAAATTACCTCTAATATGTGATTTTTATACTTATTTATATTCCAAATTTGAGATTACTTTTTTTTACGCACCACATGGACGCACATGTTTAAACATAGCTCTGTTTGATTCAATATCCTCAAAGTTGTAGAAAAATATCAATTAGAGATGTATTCAAGAGTAGGCGTTTTTACTATTAGCATAAGCAATGCCTCAAAGATCCCAAATTTTAGGTTATTTTTTTTCGTCATATTATTGACGGATACGTTTAATGCTAGTTTTATTGGATTCCGCGTACTAAAATGTGTATAAAATACGCAAGTAGAACTTTATGCAAGTGAACGTCTTTTATCATTGGTATGACCATTAGTTATTTGAGGATTACTTGAATTAAAATGTAACGAACTAGAGTCTAGAAAACAAGAAATGGAGGCATTGGGAATCTATGTTCTGACCATTTTTAACAAATTAAAAATAGTGTATCCAGAAATAAGCTTTCGGAGCATATAGCAGCAGTGAGTTATTAATAACATTATTATTATTATTATTATTATTATTATTATTATTATTATTATTATTATTATTATTATTATTATTATTATTATTATTATTATTATTATTATTTAGTTTATTTCCCTCCTGACATGTTACTTCAAGATTTTAGTAACTACTGTGATTGGCTATGTTCTTTTGTATTGACGAAAGAATTTAATGTAATTATATTAGGAGATTTTAACGCAGGAGGCATAGATTGGATTTCAGGTAACATAACAACTGATAATTATTATTCGAAGAAAAAAGCAGAAAAAATATTTGAATTAAGCAACATTTTAAATTTAAACCAGAAAAATAAGTCATATGACCATAATAATCCGGGAAGAGTATTAGATTTGTTGCTAACAAATTTGGATAACAGTTCTATGTATTTTGACATCCCACCATCGCTTCCATCCCCCATTCATGTTTGAGTGGAAAATTATAGATAGTGGCAAATATTGTCCCGTTCCTCAGTACGATACATATAATTTCAAACAAGCAAATTTCCTAGGTATTTACAAGGGCATTAGAGAAATTGACTTAATAAATAATTGCAGTAACAGTGTCAATGAAACCACTGACCATTTATATAATTTAATTTATTCTGTATTTAACGAGCATGTACCTAAGAAGTCAATTGGTTGTAAACAAAAATATAAGGATCCATGGATGACGCGAGAATTAAAAGCACTAATAAACAAAAAAAAAAAAAACTAAATATTTTGTTAAAGCCAAAAGAACAAATGATGACATATGGTATCAGAGATATTCAGACCTAAGGAAACTTGTGAAAAAGAAATACATTGAAGCAAGAAAATCTTATTATTCAGGTTTAGAAAATAGTATTTATAAGAACAGCTCATATTTTTGGAACGTTTTTAAAAATTCTGACTGTAAACAAGTACCGAAGCAAATAAATTGTAATGGTATGCTAATTCAAGACACTGTCGAAATTGCTGAGGCATTTAAGAGTGTATTTTATGAAGCTTTTAACTTTGAAGTAGGTCAAGAGGTATTGCCTGAGAATATCGTTAGTAATAGTGCTCTAATCGGAATTCCTACCGTTACTGATTTAGATGTAATGGAAGCAATTAAATTAATTAAACCGAACACTACTCCAGGTCCAGATAATATTCCTTATTATATAATAAAAGCTTGTGCAACTGAACTTTCAACTAGTTTGGCAAATATATTTAACGTTTCATTACGTGCAGGTGTATATCCTTCAATGTGGAAGCAAGTATATGTTGTTCCGGTGTATAAATCAGGTGATAGACAGATTGCAAGCAACTACAGGCCAATAACTCTTGTCAATGCATTCTCGAAGATATTTGAACTAATTGTCCATAAACACATATATTTTAATGTAAAAATATCTTAAATGAGTCTCAACATGGTTTTTATAAGAGCAAGTCAATTGTAACAAATCTAATTCATTTTACAGACTTTACCTATAACGCACTGAAAAATAAATTGCAAGTCGATGTAATATACATAGATATATCAAAAGCTTTTGACTCTGTCAGTCATAAGTATCTCATTAGCATGTTATCAAATATTGGTTTGTCACCTTTGTACATTCGCTGGTTTGAAAGCTATCTGTCAAACAGAACTTACGAAGTTAAAATCGGACCTGTACATTCTAGTGTAGGCTATGGAAAAAGCGGAATACCACAAGGGTCGCCCTTGGGCCCTCTCTTATTTTCTTTATTTTTAAATGACCTGACAGAAAAAATAAAATACTCTAAAATTCTCCTATATGCTGACGATATGAAGTTGTTCAGACTAGTCAACAATGAGTTCGATAATTATTTACTGCAACAAGACTTAAATGCAGTAAACACGTGGTGTAGACATAATTTTCTAAAAATTAATGATAAGAAAACAAATTTATGACATACACCAATAAAACTCAATATTATGTCAGTAAATATGAGGTCAATGGTGTACAAATTGAGAAAGTAAGCATTATTAAAGACCTAGATATTACATTTGACAGTCAGTTAAAGTTTCCTAATCATATAAATTGTATTGTACAAGGTGCCAGAAGGATAATAGGTTTTATTTTTAAACAGTGGCCTGTATTTCAAAGAGATAAAACGTATGTATTTCTATATAAATTACTTGTAAGACCAAAATTAGAATTTGGTTCGGTAATTTGGAACAGCATTTCTAAAACTTTGACAAACAAGATTGAATCTGTGCAAAAATGTTTTATTCGACTTCTATGTTTTAAAATGAAAATGAGCTATTACTCACATAGTTATGAATATTGGACTGATTATTGGGGTTTAGAAAGCCTTATGAATAGACGAAAAAATTTCGACAGAGTATGCATGCAAAAAAATACTAGATAACATTTATATCAGTGAATATTGTTTACAAAACATAGGTTTTAAAGTGCCAAATCATAGCATAAGAAATACCATTATTTTAGTTCCTCTGAATTGGAAATGTGAAATTTTAAAAAGATTGACATATTCTTTAAGCTCATTTTAGACTTATTGAATCAAACAATGTGAAAGTTTTATGTGATCTGACTGATAGTTTCTAATCAATGACGTTTAGAAACATTAAGCCAAATGTAATTTTATGACTGCTGTTCTTAGCTTCTTGTTGTTTTAGATGGATGGAAAACTTGATAAGTTTTACTGCGTTGACAAGGAATTATTTCTGCTTAGCTGACTTTTAGCTACATTGTGTTTTATATTAGTACCCTTCTTTTATTGTTTTCTTTATTATTTATTTTTTTAGTAGTATTATTATGCCATCGCATACTCTGATACCAAGTGCTGTATTTTTGCCAAAAGCTGTTCGCGGCACTAAAATAAAGATTATTATTATTATTATTATTATTATTATTATTATTATTATTATTATTATTATTATTATTATTATTATTATTATTATTATTATTTTGGGGGCACAGTGGCACACAGGTAGGGTGCTTACCTCTGGTGTGGGGGTCTCTAATTTCATCCCAGTCAAGTAAGTTTGTGCTGGACAACATCGTTTAAGTGATTTTCTCGGAGTACTCCCGTTTCCTCCCACTTTCTATTTCCACCAAGTCTTCCATCGTCATTCACTTGTTTTAATCATCGTCTTCCTTAGCCTAAAGGACTTAAGCGTGGGACGTTAAACTGAAATATTTCATTATTATTAGAGCTCAATTCGTGGCTAAGCGGTTAGCGTTCGCGCCTTTGGTATGGAAGACTCGGGTTCGATATTCAGCGGGAGCTCCTGTGTTTCGGATGCCGCGTTAATCAGTAGCCCTCGTCTCATATAACCTCGCTGCTGAAAGGGATGTTGAACTCAAAATCAACTCAATTCATTATTATTATTATTATTATTATTATTATTATTATTATTATTATTATTATTATTATTATTATTATTATTATTATTATTATTATTATTAACTTCTCTCACTTGTACCTCAGGCGAAATGTTATATATGATGCTTCTTATGCAAAAGCGATTTGAGACAATCTTCCTACTTTTTCAATTACCTATCCTTAGTATCAAGTTCGGAAGGAAAAAAGCTCTCAACTACATTTTTTTTTTTTTTTTTTTTGTTCATCCAGATTTCATGAGTCCTTTGAAAAGGTTCATTGTTTACTTCCGATGAAGAGCATGTCTGTACGCGCTCTGTCTAAAAGAATTAATATGCTCCTAAGTAAGCAACCACGCCCCTTTCCATTTTCTGTCGCTACCTTTGTAATCACACACTGTACTAACGAAAGACAAGGAAATTGCTCAGAGAACAAAGTTGGGACTTCCATAATCAACTGAGAAGCGTTTGCTACGAGATAAATTAATGAAAACGGAAAAGTTCTTTTAAATCATACTTCTCGGATTGCTCTAAAGTCAGGGTTAATTTGTCTTTGTCTTTGCTATGAAATTAAAACTAAGACCGAAATTTAATGAAAGAGACTTTTTACTCTTAACAACTGAAAACGAGATATTTTTTTTCCTCACTATTGAACACCAATAAACGTGAAAAATCAACTGCAATTTAACGTCACAGGTGAAACTAGCCCTGGAAACATATTTTGTACATTTCTTCGCACGCTAACAGCACTATTTTTACCACACCAGTACTGTATAGAACACACATCAGTAGGATCGTTCACTTTTATTATTCAATTTCCTAGGGAAAGTTGCTAGAGCAGAGTATCAGGAAACAAATATCTTAACTTCAGTATTGTCAGTTCGACACTCCTTACACTATATCGAGCAATCCGAACATATAGAATGCGAATGTTCTGAATAACAGATGTTTCCTATTAGAAACATAAAGCAGACTAAAAACAAAACAGGGGAGGTGAAATAAAATTTTGACACAGGTACTAAAAGGTAGGTCCTAAGTCATCAAACCCAACTGAATTCGATCACTCTTTGGAAGATTAGAACTTATTTTATTTAGTATCAGCAGAATACTCGATCACTAGGCAGTGTATACTTTCTATATCTTGCCCAAGGGCTTTAGAACCCAAAAACCTCCCTTTCATACGCCACTGATAATAGTGTAGCACTATAAGCTTCTGAAAGGAAGTGGCTTTATCGTTTGAGACCCGGCTAAACAATGAACAAACTTTGAAAAGTAGAATCTCGAAATGTAACAATGATAATTTGCTTACCCGACATATGACTGTTTCGACTATTGTGATATCTGTAACTATATACATTACGGACAAGTACATATGTTAATTTTATAAAGTTAAAATACTGGATAAATTCAATACATGGAAGCTCAAATCGTGCATGGACCTAGGGTGGAGCGAAAAAAAACTTTTTTTTTTCACCAAGCGAAACGCCTGGGGTCCAAAAAGTTGCGTAGTGGCCTGGTGTCAACGGGTGTAAAATATTTCCTTGATCGGTTGATATTTTCAGGTTGCGCATGCGCACTGAAGTTTGGCGAAAAAAGAGGGAAATTTGAAAAAAATAGGATGTTTTAATTTATTTTCTTTTATTATTTTGTCACCAAGCAAAACGCCTGGGGTCAAAAAGTTGCGTAGTGGCCTGGTGACAACGGGTGTAAAATATTTCCTTGATCGGTTGATATCTTCAGGTTGCGCATGCACACTGAAGTTTGGCGAAATGAGGAAAATTTGAAAAAAATAGGATATTTTAATTTATTTTTTATTTTTTTTTGTCACCAAGGAAAACGCCTGGGGTCCAAAAAGTTGACAACGGGTGTAAAATATTTCCTTGATTGGTTGATATTTTCAGGTTGCGCATGCGCACTGAAGTAACATTCTTTTTTGCTTTACCAATAAACACTATTATTCCATTAAGCCCAATTCGTGTACTGAAGTTCTGTTAGCAACATTCATGTATTGTTTGTAAGAGTAAGTTAAGAAGCAATTAGTTAATTATTCATTAATTAATTAGTGACTAACAGGGGCGAAAGTCTTTCTTAGTTTCAAACTTCGGCATCACGAGCCGATTCAGAAGACGTGCCCGGATGAAACCATCGCTCCTGTCCTGTGCACAGACTTGAGTTGCAGCTTCTGTCACCACACGAATGCATCGTTCGACTGCTTGCGTATGGTACGGTAGATCCTTCCACCACAGATTTTGAAGTTGATCTTGATCCAGGCTATCTTCTGGCAGTCCAATAACGAGTGGCGGTTCGGTGACAGCGAGGTCTTCCCAAAAGATGATGTCTGTGTAATCCTTGGCGCTGAAGTTCAACGGTGGAACTTCGAAGGTTCGAATCGAGCCGCCAGGACCAGGAGGAGTCTCTCTTGCCTTCAGGATTCGTTTCTTGGCCAAAGTACGAATATGATGTCTCTCGTCATGCAGCATCGCTAGTAGGAGGTTTTCGGGATGTGCGGCGAAGGCGTTTCTCTGCATGGTGTCGTAAACGACCTTCTTGAGTTCCGGATCGAGGTACTGCCACAACTGCATGGAATGCCATAGATTCTTTGGAGCATCCGTGATCTTCCAATGGCGCTTGATATTGAACCACATTGGAGCGTACACGCGGACCACGAACGTGGACAGGATGATTAGGTTTTCAGATGGGATTTTACTCGCCACATACAGCCGCAAGATTCGATTTGCAGTAGTCAACCATCGTGAATGGGACAACATGCCAGGACTTCTTCCTCCCAGCCCTTGCGGGAATTGCCCAGTTGCGACAGCCCGACAGATGTCGAGTAGATACTGCTGGTCGGTGCTGAGGTCTGGGAAGACGTCGGGAAAACTGCCTTGGATAGGCTGGAACTCCAGGACAGGAAGGTTCTCGCAAATATGAAGGTTCTTTGCGAGTGGTCCCGTATACCCTCGTGGGCTACTCGTAGGTCCCTCTAGATAATCGATTAGATGACGTAGGGTAAGCTCATTGAAGTGGAGTTGACAGACTATCCACTGCAATGGCTTGCCCAGCTGAACTTCCAGGCAATGAATAACCCCATTTCGCTTTCCTGTGCTGACAGCCGTACCGTCGCTGCCGATCGCCTGCAGTCCCGACAACTCCATGTTCACGACGGTAGCGTATTCCAGGATTGCATTCGTAATTGCTATAGCAGATCCGGATTTTGGTGTCACGTGTCCAAAGTATGTAGACCCTGGTTCACTGATTAGGGACACGTGTTCCTCCACAATCTCCCTGCGATGTAATTTTCAATCAGCCGTCATTTCAACAGAAATTGTTTTGTCCTTTCTCCCGTCGAAGTAGAGTGCCCGCAGAGGTTGGAGCTGGAGAGGCGGATCTTGTAAACCCTCCCTCATCTTCTCTCGCTCTCGCCTGACTTTGCTTCTGTCGATGACCGTACTCTCAGGTGATGGATGGGCTGTGTCGTGCAGAATAGCAGAAGCAATCGCTGCGGCAGGCCTGTCAGCAATCCCATATCTGTCCAACACCTGGACAAACGTGGGGAGTTTGAGGCTGGTACTGGGCGACTGCTTTGTGGATTTCCGGGTATCGAAGTTTAATGATTGGTCAGTTGTCTCAGCACTAGCAGACTCGGCGCAATCGACGCCATCGTTGGAATCCGAATAGTCAGCTTCCGTGTCAAATTGGGAACTTGGACCGGGGTCTTCCTTCCGCTTTTTGAAAGATCTTGCTCTGGCTGCTTCGGACTCCTTCCTACTTAATCGTTTCTGAATGGCCTTGGTGACTTTGACGTCCAGTCTCCCAATGAACATCTGCCGAGCTGTTCTCTGGTCGACAATGAATTCTTGCTCCTGTCTGGGGACCTTCTTCCCTTTCTCGCACTGGCAGAGGGACAATTTCTGACATTTGCAAGCGACGATGTCGAACAACTTGCCATTTTCATCTAGAAATGAGTCCAGCGATTTCTTGAAAGCGTCGACGTTCATTCGACTTAAGGAACACTTCTTCAGCTTCTGTACTTTATCCACACCCTTCTTAATTAGTTCCACAACTCTCTGGTGACTCACTGTCGGAATCGATGCCTTAGTCCATACCTTCTCTACCTGACAGGCCACTTCGTCTGCGATGAAAGACAAAGGCGAGTCTTTCTTGCTCAGCTGCTTCTTTTTTTCACGCTTGAATTCCACGTACTTCAGGACATCTAGATGTGTGGGAAGAACTGCATCCGGTAGGCGGGAGGCACTCCCTACAACCGGGCAGTCAACATGACGTCTTGTTTTCGAAAGATTATAAGTTTTCTCAGTCATTTTTTTTATTGTGTAATTGTCTGTTTACCCTTCTACCTGTCTCGGAACATAACTGCGACTGTTGCGCGTGGACTCTTTGTTCATTTCACTTCCTCAGCTAACTATACGGCAACAATCGCTCTCTGCAATAAAGAAAAAATGCGTATTAGGTTAAATATTTAAATAAGAAATAAATGAAAAATAGTAAATACACATATTTCGATAATGAATGAGAAACGACAAAAATATGGTGTAACCGTTTTATTTCATTTCACATTTGGTGACAAAAAAAAAATTAAAATATTCCATTTTTTCAAATTTTCCTTATTTTCGCCAAACTTCAGTGCACATGCGCAACCTGAAGATATCAACCGATCAAGGAAATATTTTACACCCGTTGTCACCAGGCCACTACGCAACTTTTTGGACCCCAGACGTTTTGCTTGGTGACAAAAAAAAATAAATTAAAATATCCCATTTTTTTTCAAATTTTTCTCATTTTCGCCAAACTTCAGTGCGCATGCGCAACCTGAAGATATCAACCAATCAAGGAAATATTTTACACCCGTTGTCACCAGGCCACTACGCAACTTTTTTGACCCCAGCCGTTTTGCTTGGTGATTTTTTTTCACTCCACCCTATGGACACTGACATCAGTGAAAGTGTGAATACGATATGCATATGAATAAATTGCGAGAGAGTTTTACTCGTTTTGAGATTTTCTGTTTCTCATTAAGAACTAAGCCACATAAAGGTCTCGATTTAATTGTTTTATAAATACTTGTGTGAATAGCTGTGATAATTTGACTTATCAATGTAAACGTTTAACATTAAATTTCCAGCTACCTTCAGTAGCTTTATATTATAATATTATTGTTTGAATACAATCTCGACTTTTGTATAATAATAAAGTCTGATGAACCGTTTTGGAGAACGAAATATAGTTAAATAAATTACATAAATTGTTAAATTAAATATTTGTCTATATATTGTCGATGTACAATTAAATTCTTGTAACTGTATAACTGGATTTAATAAAAAAAAATGTCTTTCTTTGCTTTCATTACTAAATGTAATAAAAGTGTATGAAATGTAGTTAGTTGATTTTCTTTTCTAAAACGATAATTAACCTAGCTTACCTCATAAAGTAAACCTACATCATAAAATAAAAATATTGATAACTGATCACTCCATGAAAACGTACAGGATGGTCCAAAAGTAGGTATACACCCCTGCATTGATCAAGAATAAAATTCTAGGTTATGGATTTAGATTTATTTGCTTCGACTGTTCCGGGCTTAAGTTGTAAATAAAAATACGTTAAGAACAAATAATAAAGAAACTAGGTCTACATGTTTGATTACAATAAGAAATTATGTAAAATACAGTACGGGACTGTATACCTACTTTTGAACCACTCTGTATTTATGAAAATTGTCATTGTCACTAATGCACATGACGTAGGTCATGAAGGGTGTAAATCTTCAGTTTAATCCGCAATTTCTCTAAGACGAAAGAAAGAACAAGGGAAGAGAACTAGTGATAGTAGCCATTGAGTTTGATAATCTTCGAGAAATCCAAAGAGGAATAATGTAACATTTCAGTTTGATTTTGTTTTCTTCGAAAGCTCCGGAAGTGATTTAACTGGTGAGTAGAAAGTATCCAATTGATCAAAGAACAAACTTTGATTGAAACAATAATTATAGAAAACAAAATTTAACATTTTTCAACGTTTGTGCTGGGTTCGAGTAACTCCGACTTGTTATTGACTTGGAACCAGGTCAGAGTTGTATAGATTAAAATGTGTTATGCAGCAACGGGTTTAACCATTTTCTCTGGAAATCTAAAAGGAAGACAACATATATACAAGACTCATTTAGGTTCTTAACTATATTTCAAAATTATCCCATACCTTCCTTCTTCTCTACATATTCTTATCCACCTTCTTTTACCTTCATCAATCTTTACCATAGACTGTCCGACATCCTTTACCTGTATTTTTGTCCTTTTGCCTCCTACTATTATGAGACAACTTATATCCTAAATAAGGTCATCCTAACTCTTTCTTCTTCTTCCTATCATCTTTTCGTTCTTTCCTCTCCCTTATTTACCTTCCCTTTAACTTCATATTTTCCTTTCTCCATCTTTTCTACTTTAATAAAACTGAAGACGTCATAACTGGGAGTCGTTCACATTGTGCGCCATAACACACGGTCAGTTAACTCATATTAAAATAAATCTTCGGAATTTCGACATCAGATAAAAATAAAAACATAATACACAACACTTAACTATTAACAATACTTCTTAGTGATCATGAGTCAACATTTACAGTTTCAAAATGGCGACACCTCTTTTTTTTTAAGTTATGGCATCTCTTTTCAGTAGAATACATCAACTTTTGACTCATGTAGTACATTAGTTCAGAAACAAGCTAGCGGTAGTTACAGCAAAGATGGCTGTCTTTACTAGTCCAGAGCGTGCTAGCTGTGTGTTTTGGTTTGAAGAATCGAAGTCTTGCAACAACTGTGCAACGTAATTTTCGTACAAAGTATGCTAAAGAGCCTCCTAGTACTAGGTCTACTATTTATGAGTAGCACAGGTGTTTTTATTGAAACTGGATGTTCGGTAAAACACAACAAATCTACAGGCTGAAGAAGTAGAGCAAACAGGACTTCAGATGGGATGCGTACCTCATCACAATGAAAACCACATTGAACCCTTTTAGATATAGGGCCGCGGTGGCTCAGTGGTAGAACGTTCACCTCTGGTGCTAGGGGTTCCGGGTTCGATCCCAGCCCCCGCCAAGTGAACTTTGTAGAGGCCAAACACCGTGTGCGTGGGTTTTCTCGGGGTTCTCCCACGTTCTTCATTCCACCGTTTCATTCATTACTCATCATCACCATCTCCTTTAGCCCAACAGGCACAACCGTGGGACGTAAAGCTCAAAAAATTCATTTCAATTCTTTTTTTTATGTATAAGATAAAAAAACTAAAGGAAAACTTTGTGTATTTTGCTACAAAATGACAACAAAACTATGTCTGTAAGCTAAAGAAAATAATCAATATGAGTTTGTTTTTTCAAAGTTGTAAAGTTATTTTTTATCCTCCCTATATATATATATATATATATATATATATATATATATATATATATATATATATATATATATATATACATATATACATATATAGATAGATAGATAGATAGATAGATAGATAGATAGATAGATAGATAGATAGATAGATAGATACATACATACATACATACATACATACATACATACATATATACATACATACATACATACATAGATATATAGATAGATAGATAGAGAGAGAGAGAGAGATAGAGAGATATATAGATATAATTACAAATTACACAATTTCTGTTCTTTACTTCAAATTGAAAATACAAAATTTGGAAAATCTTATGTTTAGAAGTAAATTGCCTGGACGTTTAATATGGAAGTGAATTATTGATAATAAACTGAGCATGTCATTCTAATACAATGTTAGTTAAATTATCTCTCATATCATTAAGCTAAACAGGAAAACTTGTTTTGAAACTTCACATTGCCTCGGGAAAATAACATACAACAAAATAATGTTGTTACATTATTATATTAACTTTTAATGCGAAACGTGCGTACAATTAAAAACTTTTATGTTTCAACTTTCCTTGTTTTGTTTAGTTCAATGCATAAATCATATTCTGATTCTGTTTAAGAGGAAATGACTTCCCAGTTCCTGTGGTCTGGACAAGATCACGGAAATAATAAATTGCAGTTTCCATTTTGCTCCAGTAGATATTCATTTTAAGAATGGAACAAAGTCAAGGACATTTGTCAGTACGGGCAGATGGAATTCCTAGAATATGAGGTCACAATACTCAATTATTATAACTATTACGCAGGCTATGTTCTGTTGTTTCCAATTTCTTCTGCAATGGTTGACTATGAAAATTTAGAAATGTGTTGCTTTTATTTTTCTGTGAACGCTAAGATTTCCTTAAATTCGGTTTATTAGAGAATAACTCTAACCCGAGTCAATATGCTTCATTGTTAATCTACTTAGCTGTCCATAATGGCATATCCTATTTCTGAAAGGCATACATGTCATTATGTCACACTAATCCTTAATAGCTTCATACATATCTGACATCAGTAGATGTCGCTAGCGCACAGTGAATTTACCGATATAAAATTATTGGGACGATTTTTTGCTACTCAGAAACAACATTGATTCAATTTAATTATTTCAAAATAGGACAACGACTGGAACCATATTCAACGAACTTAATAAACTTCGTTACTGAATTATGTATGTCTGTGTCTCTGTCTGTCTATTGTTTGCGATTTTTTTCTTCAATTTTGTGCTCTCTATTCGATCGAGCATCAAAAAACTATCTGTGAAAGTGGTGGATTTTTTCATGTAGCTCTTACTGTTCCCGAGATACCCCACCCGAAAAAAAAATAGACGATTTCCGGAGATTTATGGAGCCACATCTCGAGAACCATAAATTATAGAGAGATGATATTGGTGTTGATTAATACCTAAGACGAGGCAAATATTTTGGTACTAAATAGTAACTTGTGGCCACTGTCCAATTGGCCAGTGGTTTGGACAGTGGCCACTAGTTAATATGTGTATCAAAATGTTTACCATTCTCTTAGGCATTGATTAACACCAATATAATCACTCTATGACTTACTGTTCGCCAAATATTGGCCAAAAAATAGTTCCGATTTCGGGAGATTTAAGGAGCCACATTTCGGGAAACGTAAGACATAGAGAGATCATATTAGTGTTGATCAATACCTAGTAAAATGGTGGATATTCTGGTACAAAATAGTTACCGGTGGCCATTGGCCAATTGGCCACCGTCCCTAGATATTGGCCGAAAAAGTTCGAATTTCCGGAGATTTGTGGAGCAATATCTTGAGAACCGCAAGTCATAAAAAGATGGTATTTTGCTTTATTTGCGAGAAACAGAAGAAGATGCGAATAAAATAATTTACTTTTGCATATAAGAACAATCGCAGTTATTTTTTAGCTCCGTCTCTCCATTCTTTTTAAGTCCATTCTGACAATGCTCTTGGAAAATTCTCAACTGGTCTAAATTTAGAATTAATATTTATACGTACAATAATATATTCCAACGACTTAATTGCAAATTAAACTGAATCGTTCCAATTTAGTTATTTCAAAATAGATACCAGTGATATTGAAATGTGTTTTACTGTTTATTACTACGACAAAGAACGCAACAATATTTCGATTTCAGCATTGATATTTGTGTGACCGCAAGTTGGTTGGTAGGGAAACTCTAATAATAATAATAATAATAATAATAATAATAATAATAATAATAATAATAATAATAATAATAATAATAATAATAATATCGATAAAAATCAGATGATTAGAGTTTTTAATTAAAAACTGTATTATACTATAGTGTCCAGCAACTTTACAAATACAATGTGTATTTTCTTTGTTAATTAATTATTTTATTAGGGAAGAGATGCTATTTAATCATGCCCTAGCTATTTATTTGAAGAATAAAAAGAAGAAAATAGAAAATCTAATGCTGTAAAAATGTTGATTTGTAATGATCACTTCGATGTCATCTTGAAAACGAGTTTGTTTGGTTGATTATTATGGCAACGAGCTAGTAATGACTTGATTACTGAGGTAACAGCCTGTTTGATTATCGTGATATAATGAGACAGGACATCGAATAATACGGACGTATACTGCATCGTTGTAAAATAATTAATAATTATTCCAAATATATTGTGTTATAAGTAATTTAACTAATGTATAATCCTTCAGTGAGGTTAGTAGTAAGCAGTAATTAATGATATATGAATTTTAATATGAAATATTAACTAAAATCGAACTGAGGTGTAACGTTATATTTTATGGTGGTTCCACCCAGAAAGACTTTTGGTTTACATCTGAAGTAAAGTAGGATTAACCAAGATGGAGTATATGCTGTTGACAAATCAGCGAAGGATATATACAAGCCAAAGAATGGAGTCTATTCAAGACATTAAAGTAGAAGAAGAATCTTCTCAAAATAATTCTACACCTAATATGGACTTGCAAACTTTTATGCAACAAATTTGAGAGCTTTTTGGATTGGAAACTAGGAAAAATGGATTGCCAATTGAAAGGAAAGAATTCCAGATTCGAGCAGTCGGTAGAGCATTTAAAACAACAGTTGGAGATATCCCAGAGCCAAATACATGATAAATTCGAACGATTTGAACAATCTCATAATACTAAGCTAGGTTTACGATTTCTCAGAATTCAATGCAACTAATGCTAGTGACTAGTAAGTTTAAACCTTATAAATTGCGTTTATAGCAGAAGGCTTTCATCACCGCAATAAATTTTGCGAAGTAATGGTGCTCAATATTCATGCCACCAGTATTAACGTAAACAACATTGTGTTCTCTGATGAAACGACATTTATGTTGAACTGCGAGGTGAACCGACATAAGCAGGATAATGAAACAGAAACTGAGTCCACAGAATGACACTGTCCAGTATCCACAGAAACTAAATGTTTGGTTAGGATGATAGGAAACATATTTTTTTTTCTACTGATGACAATCGGACAGGTGAGAATTATATGACAGAGCTTCATAAAAAGATTCTTCCTGTTAGCAAGTAATTTTGTTCGTGTTTGGTTTCAACAGGATGGAACGCCGCCTACTATGGACGGGATTTTTTTTTACAATGCTTACATAAAATATTTGCACAGCGATGGTTTGGAAGACGAGGTATGACTGAATGGCTTGCAAGATTTCCCGATTTATCACCCTTGGATTACCTTCTATAGTGGTACATTAAAGGCAAGATGTATTGCATCGAACCGCACACACCCTGAATGACTTAACGGCATCGCATTGTAAAAGAAGCAATATGATGAAGCATGGACCCTTTTTTTTTTTTTTTTTTTTTTTTTTTTTTTTTTTTTTTTTTACGACCGGGTATCCTATTATCTGTCAATCAATAAGATGTAAGTACATGTAAGTAGAATGTCATATTTTCTTGTTCATGTTCTTTGTAATATGCATTGTACAGTTCCAAACAGAAACATAATAAACATTCTTCCAGACAATTTTCATTTATTTAAAGTCAAACGTAACACACGCTACCTCGTAAAGAATTAGCGATAGACCAAAAGTGACATCATATTCTTGTCCCCGGAAAGATTCTAGCCAATATTGGTCTGTCACGCATATCTTTGTCATGTAAAAATATTGTGTAATACCCAATGTGACGGAACTCAACTTGGCTGCCATGATGTCCACATCCGCATTCAATTCTGTTTTTACATCAACGCTCACCTGCAACACTTGCTTTTCCTACAACAGCATGTCTCGTTATTACTGGCCTGCACTGACACTTTTATCTACAACATACAAATGTCAAATATAACACACTTACCTCTATGGTAGGTAAAAAATAGGTATAAATATGGTGATAGGAAAACGTGAGTTCAATTCATGTTTGTGGGAATATTTTAGCCTAAATTGATGTGTCAAATGTATTACTTTCAATTCAAAACAATTGCGTTATATCCAATATGGCGGAATCCGAGATGGCTGCAATGATGTCCACAACTTCATTCAATGTAATTTTCCTTTCTTTCCGTCCGTGTGTCTCGTTATTAATTGCCTGTTTAGATATGTTTTACTACTCGGTACAAATGTCAAGCCCTCTCTTCAACGAATGATGATATATAAAAATGAGTTCACATTATCATTTGTGGGAAGACTCTAGTCTAAACTGATGTGTCAAAGTACTCCTTTCCATTAAAAGAAACGTGGTATCTAATATGGTGGAATCTAAGGTATCTGCCATGATGTCTCCCATTCAATGCTGTTTTCATATCAATACCCACCTGCAACATATAAACTTCCTCAGTACACGCGTATTGTTATTACTGGACTGCCATAATACTTTTAATGTGTAATGTTTAATATTGTATTCTTTTGACATGGATTAGGTGGTAGAGCAGCTATGGCTGAACCTCGCCCGCTTCAATAAATACATTTTCATTTCATTTCATTTTAACTAACCCTGTCTGTCTAGAGAATGTGTTTAATCTAATAAGCATTTTTATACTTTCCAGGATTTTTCAAGCTTTTTAGACGTGGAATTCTTGTGACTCACGCTCTTTTATCGGAGGCCCATTTGACTCTGGTTCTTTTGACACGGGGTCGTTTTGAATCGGGCCTTTCTGTCCTCGCCCTTCTGTCCGGGTCCTTCTGACGTAATACCACCAGAAATTCGATCTGAATACATGTTATATTATGTGAGTGCATCGTCCTCATGACTTTCCTTTAGGCGTTTACTCTTCCCCACATTTTAATCTCATTTATTCAGTAATTATGTTGTTATTATTAACTTGTAATTATAATAGTGTATTTTATCCTAAAAGGCACAAATTAAGAGGCTAAAACTAACGGCAGCTTAATTGAATTTCCTAGAAAATATATAAATAATAAATATACGTTATTTATTATTAGCAGTTGTCAGGAATATATATATATATATATATATATATATATATAGTTAGTATAGATGGAGACGAAAAATCAAAATATGCATAGCCATCCTAGAGTCAAACGTAACAAAACCGTAAGCTTTGGCCCTGGAATTGATTGAATTTTGCCCTTGTTTTCCTTCAGGAGTAGGAAAATTCAATTACAGTTCTTTACGAAAATAGACAAATAAGCTGAAGTGTAGCTTTTTGCTGGTAACTTAGTATTTTTTTCTTCCTTTCTTAAAGAAACAAAAACAAAATACATTGCTGAGAATCTCTAGAGAAACCTTCGTGTGTCTTTAATTGGCTGTCGGAGTAGCATAACAAACATTGTTCTAAGAGTGTACGTGGCTATATAGTTATGTATGAAATGTACGAGGGACGGCCGACAATTGAGTTTGTTTAGTCTATCCTTTGAAGGGAGCTTCATTCAAGGCAAATGTAATACTATAAAGAGAAATATTTTATTTTTTTAACTCATAAATTTTCTAAGTAGTTGTAATCGATATTGATGCACTTGACCCAACAAGTCACGAGTTTGAATATCCATGTTCATGGTGTTAAGGACGAATGATGATAAGGCAATTTTCACATCTTAATTGGTGATGAAATTCCCACTATCTTTTTCAGAAGTGATGCTGGGAAGAGATGCTGGCTCTTGGGTGCTAAATCAGGGCTATCGATTGGGTAGTCCTAGCGTTTCCACTTAATGTTCATAAAGTGGTGGACAGTTGCTTTCTTCGTGCGGAATAATATATTGCCATGCAAAATGATGGCGTGTGTTGTCCTAATCCCAGATATCTTACTTCGAATAACAGTTCGGAGGCCACTAAATGTCTGACAGTTCAATATTTTACCTTCGTTCTTTATGCTTGTTGGATCGCAATACTCTATTATTTTCACACAGCAGTGCGTTGGTATTTTATCCACATGAGGTGCGCTGCATAACAAAAGAGAGGATGCACCTGAATTATCACAGGGTATTCTGAACGTCATACGTGTTTGAGTACTTCGAAGTAATACGGAAAATTGTTACTCTTACGTTCCATACTATGGTTTGAAATTTTGTCTTTGCAGAACTCAAAATGTAGGGTAAATAATACAAGCATGTAATTGCAGTTTCTTCAAAATATATGCAAATTAACAATAGCGTTTGTACTTTTTTCAGTTGATTGGTAGTTGATCAATATCGTAGTTAATTGGTCTAGTAACTAGTTACTGGTGTAGTTTATACAGTCGTTAGGAAGAGTAGAGTTAATTTTAAGTTTAACGTCCCCTTCAGCAGCGATGCTATATGAAACGTGGACCTACTGATTAACTTGGAATCCGAACCACATGAGTTCCTGCCATGAATCGAACACGGGTCTCCCACACCAAAGGCGTGTACGCTAACCGCTTAGCCACGAATGAGCTCCAGTCGTTAGAAAGAATGGGTATTCCTAACAAGTTTTTTGTTTTCCGCTAACATTGTAAATAAATGGTTCAGACAATATTTTGGATGTAGAACGGATAATTAGATTTGCATAACGCGGTATTAAATGATATTCAAAATGGCTAATACGTTCCGTATTTACTATCAGAAGAACATGCAGCAGGAAGATATGTATTTTGCTGAACGGCTATGTTTACAAAGTTAACATTTCAGTATTATCCTTGATCAGGTAATGCCATGTGCTAAAGACTCACATTAAACACTAAATTTAATTTTTATTTGGTTTCAGCAGTTCAAAAGGTATGTGAGAAGGTGTCGTGCTGCAATGATATTGATATATGAACCAAGTGTAAACCAGACAGCTTTGAATCCTTCCTCATATGGTTTGGGGAGAGAGCGGGACATTGTTGCCATATCTCCGTACCAAAACAAGTACTGTTAATTCGGAGTTATACTTAATCGGTAGTTAGACTAGTATTGTCGGCAATGCCGCTTCCTGACACCTACACTATATTTCACTGAAACTCCAAAACGAACAGAACTTTAAATCATTTAACAAACAATATATATATTAAAATGTTGGGTTTATATGTTTGTCTCCAAAGAAAAGTTTGTATGTTTGTCTCCCATCTTTTCGACAATAACATATCGAAAACCACAAGTGCTAGAAACGTGCCTTTTTCACTGGTCGATTCGAAATTTTGAGTAAATTATAAAGTTCTAATTGAATATTTAAAAAGAAAAAAAAACATGACCATTATTTCTTTATTACATATTTTAGAGGTACACCGGAATTGTCGAATTTTTACAAAAGTAAAGCATCATATCCTATTAGTTATACATTCCAACATCATATAGTTGTATATATGAGTTGCATATCTTCCATGCCTTACTTTCAATTCTATATATTAGAATGCTAGGTCTATATGTTTGTCTCCAAAGAAAAAAAAAATATATATGTTTGTCTCCAATCCTTTCGATAATGAGATCCTGTAAACCATAAGTGCTAAAATATGCCGTTTTCTCTGAATTAAATATTTAAAAGAAACATGGCTGTTATTTCTGTATTACTTTCTTTTTTAAGAATACACTGGAAATGTTGAAATTAAAAAAAAAAAAGTAAAACATCGTATTCTATGATTTTACACATTCCAACACAAGATAGTTGTATAAAGGGGTTGTATGTCTCTCAGACGTTTGTTTCATGGTCAAATTATAATGAAAAACGAAGGATAACCATTTCTCCTGTCTAAGACGAATCTGTGTTATTTTGAGTGTTTTGCCCAATGATCACCATATATCACTGACACAATTAATTATGTGTGTAATGTACTTGCTTATTACATACTGCATGCAAGAAGAAAGAAAACACTGATCATACATGAACTAGAAACACAAAAGCAAGTAAGCTATCTTGCATACGATGCGATATATTGAAAACAAATGAAAATATATTCCATTTAAGGTAACCCTTGCCGGTTTTTATCAAGACGTCCTTGATTTATGTCTGTAAAGGGACATGTACAGATGTTGTGAAGAATGACAAAGAGAGTTATGCTCGTGTATGAATGATGCGCTGTGTAGAGAGCGTAGGTCCAGCTTGTCTATAATTTAAAATGCTAGCTTTATATGTTTGTCTCCAAAGAAAAGTTTATATATTTGTCTCCAATCTTTTCGACAATGATATCTTGAAAACCACAATTGCTAGAAACGCGTCGTTTCCACTGATCGATTCCAAATTTTGTGTAGATTGTCCAGTTATAATTGAATATTATAAAAAAGACGTGACGGTTATTTCTTTATTACATTTTTAGGATTACAGCGGAAATCTTGATTTTTTTTAAACGTCATATTGTACGAGTTATACATTCCAATGCTACATAGTTGTATACGGGGATTGTGTATCTCTCACTCGTTTTCTTCACGGACAAATGATAATGAAAAAACGAAGGATAACCTTTTCTCCAGTCTAAGATGAATCTTTATTGTTTGGAGCGTTTTGCCCAACGAACTTAATAAATCACTGACATTATAATTATTTGTGTGTGTAATGCGTTTGCTTATTACATATTGCATGCAAGAAGAAAGGAAACAGTGATCGTACATGAATTAGAAACTCGAACCGGAAGTGGGCTCAAATCTTGCAAACGGTGTGAGATATTGAAAAAAATAAATGAGAAACATTTATCCTTTATGGTACCACTTGCCGGTTATTTTCAAGACGTCTTTCACTTGTGTCTGTAAAGGGACAAGCACAGGTGCTGTGAGGAATGCCAAGAAGATTATGCTTATATGTGAATGATGCACTGTGTAAAGAGCACAAGTTCAGCTAAAAACAGGTTCATTTTGAAATTGCTATACAAACAGATAGAGTAAAACAATCAGTGGATGAGTAGTCGCGTGGCTTATTGGTTTGTAATAATTCCAACACTTTCCAGCTCCCTCTCTAACACTAATTTATAGCAAAACTGCAATACTATTAGACTAATCAGATCAGAATGTAATGTGTGGTGCTGTTATTATACACATAGTTCCTATCAAAAAGATGACAATCTTCCAACTTCAAGTAAGCATATGTTAAATTTATCATATTTGTAGCTTACAAACGTAGTAGAGAATATACCTATATAAATAAATTGAACACTTTCTTTAATTGAAGCAAGAATGATGACAAACATAAAACGTTGGACATTCCTTGAAATGTACCAACCCGCCACACTACATAAATTGTACGCACTCTCTTCCATCATCTTCATATAATTTGAGACATACCGGGCGTGCACCCACATTTTTTTTTTTTTGTTGGGGATGAGACCAAGTTTTGTTGAGGGTCCAATACTCAAACCACTACGTCTATGTAGTATTGATCGGATATTATTCTACACCTGAAAATACGATAAATAATTTCAAAATACTTCCACTCATAATTACAATATATATAATTTATAAGAGAAAGAGTACAGATGAAGTGTAAGATCAAAGTTTCATGCAACACGAATCATTTCCCTGTATAATTTTATTGAGAAAATGTACAAATATATGTTGAATTAGGCAATTTTGAGAGGGCGGACCCGGTGGACCCCGGTGGTAGGTATGTCCCGAAGAAATACTAAACAAAGTACTTATCATCATCTGACGAAATGTCAGAGCCCAAATGGTGTTACGATTTGTCCTGTTTCCCTTCTCAGTATTTTTATTGTTTCTCTTCTGGTTTTGTCCCGTGGTTTCTTAAACATTGTACTATTTAACTCATCTCTACTCCGATTCATCCGCTCAATACAGTCATAATTGAAACTGTTAGCGTATTGTATATGGCCTACTTATTATTATTATTATTATTATTATTATTATTAGAAGTAGTAGTAGTAGTATCAGTAGTAGTAGTAGTAGTAGTAGTAGTAGTACTTACAATTTTGGGTAAGCAACAGATGTAATTCGTTTACACTTAACTTTTTAAAACTTTATCCAACTGGCAGTTATATAGATACTAGTGGGCCGCGGTGGCTCTCTGGTAAAGCGCTCACTTCTGGTGCAGGGGGTAACTGGTTCAACCCCAGTTCGCGCCAAGTGAAATTTGTTGTGGACAAACACAATGTGTGTGGGTTTACTCGTTGTTATCCCATTTTCTCCCACTTTATTAATTCCATCGTTGCATTGATTTCTCATCATCACCGTCTCCTTTAACCTAGCCGTCATAATCGTGGGACGTAAAAATCAAAAGTTTCATTTGATTTCAACTACCAGGATTCTGTGTCGATTACTTCAAGTGGTGCTCCCAGTTTGCCGCATCAATATGCATGTGCTTGGTCATCAGCAGACCCCGTTGTGCCAATAAATGATGGAAGTGCTTATATACTCTCTCACATTTTTAACTGGGTTTAGCCTACGCGCAAAATTGAAATCGATTTTTCAAATTTTATTTTAAACTATATGTCCATATCCCATATAGCCTTGGTACTGGAAATGAACCAACCAATCAATCAGATTTAACTCTGTTGACCTTGCAGACCACGCTTGGCTTAATAGGGTCTGAAAATGTTTCTCTAACCATGTACAAATGATTTGATACCTATGAACACAATAGGCAAAATATATTAAAAAGGAAATTTGAACTCATATTCACCACGCACATATTGAAAAAAAAAAAAAAGACAGTAACTAATCACTGAAAATATTCAAATGTGCATGATAGTTTATATTGCCGTTTACGTGTGTGAGTAGTCCTAGGTTATGCCACACAAATGCCTCAACATGATAAGTGAACTTTCTGTAGCGTGAATAGCACCATCGTTACTCTGTGGCTGAAATGTTCAATTGATATTTAGTTCCATTGCATGAATTATTATGTCAGTGGAATTCATACAGGGACACTCGTCTGACAAAACCACAAGTTTACTGTCCGCTGAGCCTCTTGTATGGTTTCATATATATGCGGCACAATAATAAATCCCTTTCGTAGTACTCGACTCCAAATGTCCATCACATAAAATTCCTTTCAGCATATTCCTTCGAAAATTAGTTGGGAACAGGAACGCACGGTGAGGGGTTCTGGGAATAAAGACTCACCACAATACCGAATTTTCTGCGCATTTAGCATAATTTAAGGGATACTTTTCGAAACTTTTAATGCATTTTATCCTTATATTGATTTTTAACCTTCAGAAAGTTTTGTGCCCCTCCAGAAATAAATTCCTGTGTAAATGCTTTGTTGAAATTGATCTATATTCTTGGACTGCAGTAACTTTTGCCATTTTCGCAAATTATAATTATTAACTTTGTCCTGGGCTAAAAGTCGTTGACCATATCCATCAGGATTGTTTTCAGTTTTTTTTTTTTTTTTTTTTTGTGTGTGTGGGTGGGTGTATGTGATCACTATTCTAAAATCCGCCATTTTGAGTTCACATATACGCCACGAGAGTATTACCAAAAGTTTCCTATGTGCAATTGAAATATTGCGCTCATGGCAATAAGCCTTCACAGTATGTAGTCCCATAAATGAAAGAAATAATGCATCTGTTTCAAGCATCTACTTGGATTAGTCCGCTCGATGAGTAATTTATTTTCTTTTTGTTTCTTTTTTTTTTTTTTTTTTATTTTAGCGTCCCTTTCAAGCAGCAAAGCAATATCAGGTGTAAACGTACAGCTTAAAGTGAGATCTGAAACACATGAGTTCCTGTCGGGAATCAAACCCGAGTCCCCTATGTCAAAGGAAAATAATTAGAGTCAGTCGCTGTACGTGTGGTTTACATGATGCATGACAATACCCTAATTCACACGGATGCTCTTGCTAAGGCTGGAGTGAAAGACTTTGGATTGGGGGAGATTCAGGACTGTAACCTTGGCAACAACAAGCGTGTGGACTGAAGCATTGACATGCAGTATGCGAGCTCAAATTACAGCCTTCAACAAACTGACGCAGGTAAACAATTGAAACTGATGTATTATTTCTTCCATAGATGGCATTATATGCAATAAACGACTTATTAACAGTGGCGCGATTTTCATTGTCACACTGGAGAGTTTTTGGAAATATAGTAAAGCCACAATTATCCACAGAATTGGGTAACAAGGTCACCGCGGATAGTAACAATCGGGGATATCCCGAGAAAAACTAAAAATTAAGTGCAAACACGAAAACACACAGTATTTCAGCATAGAATAATTTTTGTTTTGTTTTGTATTGCTTGGGTCGTCAAAGTCAGTGATCAGATAATGTGAAAGTCATAACTAAAACAAAAGACAATAAGCCTGCCAATCATCCACAAATTCGGAGGTCTGTAGGATTATGATGCACAATAAACCTGTCAGTAATTTTCAACTTTCGCACTGTTGAGCCTATTGTATTTTCTTTTTCTTTTTTTTCTTTTTATTTATTTACCTTTTTTTATTGAGGTTCGTAATTAATCCTTCAGTGCTGGCCTGGGGACTCTCACTCCGCAGCGAACAATGAACGTAATTTACTACGACGTAAAACAGTTTTCCCAATTCCCGTTTTCCATACTTGACAACAATTGACTTCTGCTTATGAGAGTAGAGTTACACTTCGAAATATGGATTTTTACAATGCAATTTATTATTATTTCTTACTACATATAGTACTTATTTTCATGAGGAGTGCCAATTCGCAGTAACTACTTAATTGAGCACGACTACAGCAGGGTTATTATTATTATTATTATTATTATTATTATTATTATTATTATTATTATTATTATTATTATTATTATTATTATTATTATTATTATTATTTTCGCAGCACTCGCAAATAATCGTGGCTTTACTGTACTCTCGTAGACTACTCTTTACAGGCATGCTTGACAGTCACGTTGATACAGCAGAAATTGGGCCATTTCGTTTACTGTGTGTCAACAGGTAAACTTAAAAATAGTGTCTGAGTTCGTTAAATTGCGCACTTACTGCATTTGAATGCAGTGCTTATATGCCAGTCGTTAAGTAATTCTTAGTACGGAATCTCCATCTGTTAGTGTAGATACCGGGTAATGCTACTTCTAGAGAAGACAATTACATTTTTTTTTTTTTGGTCCGGTTTATTTATTCGATAAAATTAAAACGTACATTTTCGGTAAACTTTGTCTGAACAAAACTTGTCCAGTATGTATAACACTTTCTTTTTCGGTTCTTCGCAAATAAATATATTGCAATATTTCAGGATATAATGAAATGTGTATTCACCAAGCATGGAGCCATAACAAACAAATGCAGAAAGAAAAAAAAATAAATTACAGTGACTTTCAAGAAAATGGTCAAAGCGAAACACTGCTAAACTACTGTATCTTGTCTCCTGTTTTGTGAGACAAATGAATTGTGTGAGGTTTCTGCTTGTTACTAAAATATTCGATTTATGCAAATAAATCCCATTTTGAAAGGAAAAAAAATATAGTTGATTTTGATTTTCATTGTCCAGTAAATTACTATTATATTTTGGTGTAGGAGGAAAATTCAGAAGAGAACATGACTCATGTTGTATAGCATTGGATGAAAATACACTGGCAGTCTCTGATACACTTGCTTCAACTAATTGCTCACGTGTAACTTGCTCTTTTAGAAAGTGGGAAAAGTATCCCAAACTTGCAACACCAACGTCTGGTGTGTTACAAACAAGAATTCGAACGTCACGTCCTTGTGAGGTACTCATTATCATTCAACGCAACACTAACACAGAATACCTGGAATGTTCACAGTCACTGACACAGACAATTCAAGTATTACATAATATTATTGTTCCGTTCCTTTGGGAACTATGCTTCTCCACAAATTGGGTAAAAATAACTCGTATAAAATCAAACGAAGAAGGAAAACTCAGTAGTTATAATTTATTATAATTAGAAATTGTTCCACGCACAGTTTAGTTATTAAACTTTTACATTCGTAAAAGAATATGAAATTTCATAAAACAAAATTCTGAGCGTTTTAAATAATTTGTAAGAAATAATTATGTGTGACATTAATTGACAGTGGTGTATTGAAAAAAAATGCTCCTCAGTCGAGATCTGTAAAGTAAAATTGGATGAGCTTGAAACTATAGTTAGCGTAGGTATATTGCGAAATAAACAAATAAAAAAACATATATGCACACTTTCGAAAAATAAAATATATTGCGCAAAACATGGACTTCATTTTTTATTTCCTTCTATTTTGTTTTAAGTTCTAGAAGTATGAGCGACAGAAATGTACGAAGCTAATGTAACTATAAACTCAATGTGATGTCTTTGGTAGCTATAAAGTCAATAAACATTTAAATTGATTCCAAGGTCACTCATAACTTTTTCGTTAATAAGAAAACAGTATCAAATTTGTTTCGCTTGCTAAAGCCATAATCTTCGTTGCAATGGTAACTAATATAGTTTTGTTACTCTCTTAAAAATAGAAAAAAATATGAAAGTACTATTTTATTAGACTTTATTTTCAACAGATTGATTGAAGAATAATTTTCAAACTAAAACACTAAATCATGCAATTTACAGAATACAATTTGAGAGAATGATAAAGTAAAAGCTTAAGATTTTATTTCCGTAATTAATTGCTTCTAAGCTGATTTAATCACCTACCTAGCACTGAGTTTTAAAATGCTCTGCTTCATTACATATTTGCTTGGTAGCGTCATCAACAAATTGTTTCCAGAGGCTGTTGTTTTTCTACAATAATTGGTTTAGTCTTTTCGCGCACTTTTAAGCAGCAATTTAGATCGACATATTTTGCCTGTTAGCATTCCAATTTCTGACGCTGGAAATTCAACAAGCGTATCTGTTTCCACACTATGGTAGCATCTCCAAACCAATTTGTTTTATTATTATTTTAAGAAATGAAAGTTCAGACAAAACAAATCAGATTTTTGTCTTCTTAATGGTTGCAAAATTGTGTTCATTTTCCTATTAATTGTTAATTTTTGTTGGTTGTGTGTTAAGGTGGGACTCCAGATAGATTGCGGAACATAATTTCGTGTCAACTGGGGACATTTATTGACGTCCTCATTACCACCTTATCAACCAATCAATCAATTACTGATTTATAGGACATTTGTTTATTTTATTGCCTTCTGTTTACTTGTTTACAATTGTTTAAATTATATAACAGATCACAAGTTTATGTATGGTGTCCTCTTAAAAAGTGTTAATATTTCTTTCAAAATAAATCAAGATTTAATATATATATATATATATATATATATATATATATATATATATATATATATATATATACGTATATTTACGAAGTGTCTCAAAAAAAAACTGAGCAAAAACTGAAAGAGTAACTATACATGTCTCAATCATCAATAAAATGATCATTTTTCCCACAGTATTCTCCATTGAATCGAATGCAAATATTCCGAAATTCTATCAATTTTTTAAAACTTGTTTTAATGCTGTTTTAGAATCACTGATAAACTGTTATATGTTGTTATCAGTCTCGAATTTAGTTCCACGTAACTGGGTTTTGAAATTTGGAAATTACCAACGTCAAATGATGAGAAATCTGTACTATATGAAGGTTGTAGTACTACGGTGCTACTCACTTCTGGTGCACTGTAAAAAATAAAACAGCATTTAAACACTTTTAGTACACATGTTGAGACGGAAATAATCCGTGTGTGTGTTTATAAAGTGTGCTTCGAGTGTTCGAAAGTATTCATTCTCCGAAAACAGTATGACATATTTAAAACACTTCTTCTCGGCAAATAGTTCGAAAACAGTTCGAATGATGACATACATTTTGAACATTTTTTTACATACTTGTACAACATAGTGTCTACAAGGGGTGAATATTTGTCATCTGGAGGTGTTCGAAGAATAGCGGTAATGTCTACAGTGTTCTACTGTGTCTAAAAGTAGTCTCTGTATTTTTTGCAGTGCTATCTGGTGTAATGACCAGTTGGTTTTCGAGTCTGATTGTGTCCACGGTATGTATTTCATAAACGTTTGCAGTACTGTTCTATTGTGCTGTCATGGTTAAGTGTCCATTCTAAGCTTTCTAAGCTTCTTGCAGACTACTCGTATAGGCACCTTAAGTAAACAACAGCATTTATTGGCACATCTCTGCAGCTCTAATATTAATTCAGATCAGCTTATTTCTAAAAAAAAAGAAAAAAAAAGAAAAAAAGAAAGAAAGAAAAGAAAGAAAGAAACGACAAACTTTTGTACGGATATAGAAAACATCGCTCACTCAGATTCACCTAATAATGAGAATATGAGTGATAAGCACCTATTCTATGTGTATTCAGCTACTAGAATACCGATCTACACTTTACAAAAAGTGTCAAGATCGTACACTACTACGTTGCCAAATGTCGATACGGATTTCGGGGCAATATTTACACACACACACACACACACACACACACACACACACACACACACACACACAAATATATATATATATATATATATATATATATATATATACAGGACCAGATCCCGTATTGTCTGAGGGGGTCCACCAATAACTACCAAAATAGCCAATCACACTAAAACTCTTCAAAGTGATATGTGACAAAGTTATTTACCCTCCCACGACACTGGTGCATAGAACTGAAAGAGGGCCGTAAGTGTTACGCAGGGGAAAAAATGTTTTTCTCTCCTCCTGGTTTCTGTTTTGTTTCCTACTTGACAAATGCTATATTGTTTTGCTAGGTAAATCGTTTTCTTTCAACCTGTTGAAAATTGACAAACTATTGCTTTTGCAAAGCTCTGCTTTTTTTAAGCACTAAACGGAAACATGATGGTAGAAAGTTTCGGAAAGTGACGGTATTTTCACTGATAGCTTCTCATTTTAGATAGTGTTTATTTACAAAGAGGGGGGGGTCACGTACACCTTTGCAACCCCTAAAACTATCCCTGTATACATACATACATATATATATATATATATATATATATATATATATATATATATATATATATATATATATATATATATATATAGTGCTTCAAAACAACATCGGTAACTCTTGGGAGGTGATTCCTGACACCAAGACAAGACAAAAAAGTATAGACCAACCTGGGTGCACAAATGCTTCCTTTCAGAGTTATAGGCTGCCGAAAACATTTTAAAAAAATGAACTTTAACCCTTATCCGGGCAACCGGGGCCTCCCAGGCCCAGTATCTTTATTTTTCTAAAATTTCTCAATAACCATACATATTTCGAAGACATAAAATACTGAATTCTTCTATCTTTCGTCGAAGTTAAAATCATGAACATATCGAGTTGGTAAAGCTAATGTCTTTTATATATATATATATATATATATATATATATATATATATATATATATATATATATATATATATATACATTTGAAAATCTTTTCCTGACGTAACTGGGCAACCGGGGCCTAGGAGGCCCCGTGTAACTTTAGTGAAATTCCTGTCAAATATTAGATCAAATTGTCACATAATTATATATTGAACACGTGACTATTGTAACCTTTAGTCGGAACAGTATACGGCAACAGACATTGAATTTTGAGTGTTCTGCACTTAAAATATATACTGGGCCTGACAGGCCCCAGTTGCCCGTTTACGTTACAAAAATGTCTGGACCGGATTTGCTATTCTGCTTGGCTTACAAAAGCGTGACACGAAGTTTCGCTATTTGACAAAAATATATACCGGTACATTCTAGACTACATTCTAGACTAGTCTAAACAGTAAGTGACAATAGGCATTGATTTTGTGTATTATGCACTTAAAATATATACTGGGCCTCACAGGCCCCGGTTGCCCGTTTACGTTACAAATATGTCTTGCCCGGATAAGGGTTAAAGGTCCATAGCTCTAAAACTATGGGACCTACCATAGGCGGGTCAAGACTTCACTTAGGAACTAGTATATGCCCTATCCTAATATCCCTATTTCAGAATCATGCGGTACTTCCGCAACAACTTTTGTAGAGTTAATTAGTGAGTACTTTAAATTATATGCCTGTAGCCAAACTTCCTCTATAAAAATTGTTGGGTGAGTACTACAAATTATATGCCTGTAACCAAACTCTCTCTATAAAATTTTTGCGTGAGTACTTCAAATTATATGCCTGTAGCCAAACTTCCTCTATAAAAATTGTTGCGTGAGTATCTTAGGAGTCTGGAACATTGATTTTTGGAAAGGGCACATATTAGTTTCTAAGTGAAGTCTTGACCCCACTACGATAAGTTCCATGGTTCTGGAGCTATGGAACTTTACATTTTTTTCTTGTTTGTGGCAACCTATAACTCCGAAAGGAAGCATTTGTGCACCCAGGTTGGTCTATAGTTTTGTCTCGGTGTCAGGAATCATCTCCCAAACGTTGTCGGTGTTGTTTCGAAACACCCATATGCATATATATATATATATATTCATTCATTCCTTTAAACATCGTTACCAGATTACATCCAGTTAATAAATTTAGTATTGCGTCAAAGCTGGTGCAGCAGTGTTTACAGACATCATGATCCAGTTGACGCTGAAACAATCAAGAATTGTCACTCCAATATTACGCCGCATTGTGGTGAAATTAGCTGTACGAATTGATTGACATTTAATGTATTTTCCAGCGCCGAACCTTCATAAGATGGTAAACATTGTTTTCAGTAAAATCCGAAATACTACTAATTTTGAGTTTAGTCTAATAATACCCACACAGACACACACACACATACAATTGGTCACAAGGTACATGCTTTGCTCTTTTTTTATGAATTATGTTGAACTAGATTTACTTAATTATGAACGCTTTATGTCTTAAAGCAATATATATACTGTTAGACACTCTATTATATATAACGCGTTACTCTGTTTCAGTAACTCTGCATTTTGCTGATGTTTGTAACAAGAGCGCTGTGGTCATTGGAGATTAATTAAGACCAATATAGGTTTAACAGGAGGAACAGAAAGTATTTCCTTGGCTTTAGCAAATAGTTAATGCAAGTACACACTCCATTTATTACTAAAAGGGTAACAAATTAAATTCACGTAATTTTCTCTTATTATTGTTCTAATTAGCATTTTCCATAAACATTCACGAACTCCGAAGCACAATCTTAAGGGCCGAACCTCAGGAATTAGGGGGGAAAACAACCAACTTTAGGTTTGAAAAGATGGTTAAGAGGGAATATATATTCATAGAATGCTAAATCAATTCCAAAGAAAACGCTTCAGGCTCTCTTATCGTTCTTGCTCTACGTAGATCAACATGGAATCCGAAAGCTGTAATGAATTTCTAACACTCTTGGTTTAGTAGAATTTAGGATCAGATGAAATGTACCCTTGGAACACTTAATTGATTACAGAATTAAAAAAAAAATGTTTCTTAATAATTATATTTTTCTTCTGTAGTAATGAACGTTAACACCATCAACTGATGTTTTCTACCACTTCTGTTGGATGTATGATCTACATCTACGAACTATTCGTAACTTTATTCCCTCTACATCCTTGCCAAAACTAATGGTGATCAGCAAATAGTTATTGAATTTTGTTTTCCTTTATTTTGGTCTCAGAGACTTTTTTCCTTTCTTTTTGTTTTTATAAACCAAACTGTCTAATATATATATATATATATATATATATATATATATATATATATATATATATATATATATATATATATATATATATATATATATATATATGCTTATTAACCATATCAAAATCTATTTTATGCGATTTTATGCTAGGTTCGATCAAGATTGGAAAAAAAAATGAACATCGCGTAGATCTATACTGGCCTTGCGATTATTTTATGCCTTATAAGAAAAAAAAACTAAAATTAAGGGTGGTGCAAGTTGTATACATTTCATTTTTTAAAAGTTATGTTGCGAAGAACAGGTCTTCAAGCTAATCCGAGAATTGGGAGTGGCAGTGCTGAAAGTATTCCACATTGTTATTTACGAGGGCCGTTCGGAAAATAATCTCCGAATGACTAAAAAGGGAACACCAAAGTAAATAAGAAAAAAATCATATACATCTAAAAACTATTTCTTTGATCTATTTTCAACACAGTTTCAATTCAAATTTTAACACTTATCATATCTCTGCACTAGCTTAGAAAGTCCATGAGCATAAAAATCTCCCTCCTGTGCCTTGAGACACAATACTTCCTAACCTCTGTGAGACTACGTCATGAAACACAGCCCTGAAAATTTGTAGAAATTCATCGGAAAGCTCCGAGATTATGAAACGTCGATTTTCACGAACTCTTCCATAAATTTTCTAAATGAGTTCATCAGTGACCACTGATGGCCTGCCTTGTTCATCTTCTTTTCAATGAACGAACCCATTCACGAACAACTCCTTCGCTCATCACATTGGTCCATACATGGCACAAAGTTCCCGATGAATAGATGCTGTCGAATATCGTTTTGCTGTAAGAAAACGTATAAGAGATCGCATCTCGCATTTTGCTGGGTTTTCTATTGCAGCACACATTTTGAGATGCTACAAAAGTGGAACTATTGATCAAACAACCTTCACAATACTACAACTGGATGCAGACTGATCTGCCTCTTACATCTGTACCCTGCCCCCACTACTTCACGCAGAGTGACCACTCGTATGTTTCTTTCCGAATGAAACCTCGTATTGGTATAATTCTTTACTTTCAATTGCATAAACTTTATTTTTCCGTTGCGAAGAACAGGTAGTTCTACTAGTCCGCAATATTATAATATTTCAAAATGTGTGAGGCTAATCACGGACTTCCGAACAACTGATATATGGAAAGATCAGAGCACAAAGGAATTAAGTCCAATTCCAAAGTTGTGAGAAACAAAGGCATAATATTCGTACAGTACGCTTAAGAATATGGAAAAGCTAACACTTTTTTCCCTTGATAAATTACAGGATACACTATATTTGGACATGTACCTTTTAAGCTCTGAGAGGAGCTTCAGGTAGAGATCTTAAATGTGAAACACATAAAAGATGACCAAAAATGGATTTCGTTCTCTTGTGTACTTAACGCGTCACATTATATTTTTTTTCATCCATCTGTATTAGAAAAAATGAAATGAAATCTTTAAGTTTTACGTCCCACGGTTATGCCGGTTAGGCTAAAGGAGACGGTGATGATGAATAATGAATGAAATGGTGGAATGAAGAAAGTGGGAGGAAACGGGAGAACCCCGAGAAAACCCACGCACACGGTGTTTGTCCACCAGAAAGTTCACTTGGCGGGAGCAGGGTTTGAACCCGAGACCCCTATCACCAGAGGTGAACGCTCTACCACTGAGCCACCGCGGCCCCCCATCTGTATTAGAAACTACAAAAGCTATTGATGGTTGACAACCAACAGATTCACATTATAAGGTGTTGCATATCACTACAAAATACAAAATCATAACATGTTGCTTAGAATTTCGAATAATTTCACTACTCAGAAAAGAGAACTAAGAAAAAATACTTTCCAAAGCTTTAAGTAACGAATATAAATTTGTATTTTTCTTAAACACAATAAAAACAAAATACGTTCTTCCTCAAATCTCGATTGAGAAACTTCATTTTTTAATGTACGAATGTATCTACCTATTATTGTCGAGGAACAATAGGAAAATGTTTTGTTTTGCTAATGTGAGTGGGCATATCAAGATGCACATTAAAAAAAAAGTAGTCTACATAAAACTTAAATATTTGTCAAACATCTTACAATCCTACATCTTACAAAAATAATGAACTTTCTCTTTCACCTGATCAATCCGATCATTTGTTCTCGAGTTATATCTTTTTTGTAGCATTTTTCGATAATTTTTTGGTCGATAAAAACGAAACATTTCTGATATCAGGTTAGTCTATACTTTTTTGTCTTATCTTGGTGCCAGGAATCAAATCTCAGACGTTATCGATGTTGTTTTGAAACACCCTATATATATATTATTTCTATACATGCAAAATATTATTTAACGATAAAACATTAATTAAAGAAAAACGAAATATCGGCTAACTAGCGCAATGAAGAATTTGTACGTTACTGAAATAACATATTTATATATCTGCAACTCAATGAATTCATCTTGATTCATATTTTTCCCCTCTCACTGATTTTCCTACACTTGCCATATTTACATGCAACTTCGTATCGTAATATTTCTATGAATGGCACACTTTTTATGAAATCACATTTTTCGTAGAAAAAAATAATACAAGATAAGATACTGGTTAACCACTACTACGTTTAACAAATAAAATTACAGTGAAATATTTTCTTCTAATTGACTACTGCGACTGCCAAATTTAATCCATTCAGCTAAAAGCGAAACAAACATTATATTGTTTCAGAAAACTGAAAAGTTTACAGAGAAAATGCTTGTCTTTCTCCTCAATCAAAATTGAACTCCCTACTAAATGAAGAAAAATACCTCGAAGCTAACTTGGGAAAAACAGAATAATTTGCCCCATGCTGGTTACATTATTTAGGTTGGTATTTCATTTCTATATTTCTTCCTTGTTGTTTCTTTATATCTAATAGCTCGTAACACCACATCATCTACCACTCAGGGGCGAAGGAAAGAGAAGAAGAAAATTATCTGAAAATATATTTCATGCTTTCCTCAGTGTTTCAGAAAATGAGAGTTAAGAATACAAGATACAAACAAAGAGAGGAGAAGGTTGTTGTTTTAAACTCAATCTTGCTGAAGAGGTTGCCAGATAATTTACAACAAAACGAAGGCCTTTGACCCCGATCATGTTGTTCCATACAGAGAAAACGCAAAATGAATTTATTTTTAATAAACAATTTTTAAAAAATCTTAATTTGTACTAAATGTTGGATAATATCTCTATGTTCCATTATTTTAGGAATTTGAGCACACATGCAGTGTGACTAATTTATAGTTAGCAAATTTTATTCAGAGGTGGCAGCACTTCACCAGAATGAACGCAGTTGTTGTTATGCAACTAGTTTATACAAGAATCAGAACAAAATCCTGATAAAAATTAAACTATGGATACGCTCTAACTTTCAGGCTTACTGGAATAAAGTTATATCTTAATTCAAATATTTCTATATATATATATATATATATATATATATATATATATATATATATATATATATATATATATATATATATATATATATATATATATATATATATTAATACTAACAAGGGAACCTTCCGAAAATGATAGTTGCAGTGAAAGATATGGCCTATGCCAATTGAAAGAGCTGTAACAGAGATGAGCATTCCCAAAAAATTAGCTGCCCATAGCAATAGGTTCAAGAAATATAAGGGGTGGAAGTTCGGGAAACAGCAAGGTTGAACAAGGGGCAAAAGTGCAAATTCCGCAAAAAAAGGGGGCCACGGCAAAATACAATGCTGACAAGTGATGTATAGAAAGAGACTTGCCACAATAGGGAACAAATGGAGGCCACCAGTAGGGTTAACAGTGTTGCCAACTGCAATAAAATTACATGTTTTGCAAAGAGCACTATATGAAGTGAGTGCAATATTCAGTGTCATGTAGAACATAAGATATGGCGTGTATAATCAGTGGTACAATCTAACAAAAGAAAATAGAAAAAAACAGAAGTACGAAAAATACGGAAAAGACGAAGTTGGCCATAATGCGCCGCATTTGATCACGAGCTGTGCATATTAGAATTAACAAAACAAGAAGCACCGACGTACCTAGAGTCGAAAAGAAAAACGAGTTCCAAAGATGGCAGCACTGGCCATGAACATCCAGACAAGTCTAATATAGTTAGGCCACTCGCTTCACAACAGGAAAATTCCGGCAACAGGCATCACTCGGAATGCATCAATGCTAGAGTGATTGAGGCAATGCCAAGTCGGGGAACATGAAATGGTTGCGTTGAGCCAACAACCTATAATAGAAGTAAACATTATGTCATGGTTGGGTCGTATGTGGGAATATACAGGGTGTCCCAGCAAACTTTGTGACCTGAAAGGTTTGAGAAACGAACAAAAATGTGACGGATCCAGTTGTGCATGAATGTACCAATGTCAGGGGGTGATAAAAGTTTGTGAGATGCAAGTGCCCACAGGATCCCCATCATAGGGCTCCAGGAGCCAACTTCAAACTTTCAAATGGCAACAGGGACCGAGTGGTACCTCTTTCAATAGATCATGGAATGTGCAACAATACCTATATGAAACATTTGCTATATGAAGCATGGTTTTTATAATGGCCGCCACAAATATATGTTGTGTCTTAACATGGCATAGAACATTGTGATCTCAAATTGCTGCGAAGCGAAAAGAGATGTTGCAAATCCAATTGCACAGGAATGTACTCATGTCGAGGGCCAAGAAAACTTTGTAAGAATCAAGTCCCCCAGGGCCCCCATCATAAGGTTCGAGGGGTCAAACGCAACATTTCAAATGGGAACATGGGGCAGATGATATTTCTTTGGATAGATGCAACACCGCCTATAAGAAACATTTGCTATATGAAGCACGGGTTTCCAAATGGCTGCTAAAAATGCACGATGTTCTTGTCACCGAGCAGATATTTTTGGCGGCCATTTTGACTTTTTGTCAACTCTTCCGAATATTAAGGCCTTCCCAAATACAATCGCAAACATGCGGAGGAGTGATTTAAGCGTCTTTTATGCCAACGTGTTTTGGCCAAGTTTGACACAAAGAAACCTAACTGATGCTGTGCTACTTGTTGATTCTTGGACAGCGAACAAAGACACCAACTTGCTCTACGAGCATGTACGTACCATCCGGAGTGAATTTTAAAGTTGAGCTGATCCCTCCTGGTTGTACGGGTCTGATACAACCACTTGATGTTTATGTTTTTCGACCATACAAGAACTTTGTGCGCAACGTTACAGAGCTTGTGTTATCAGATACTCACTTTAACATTTGATCCCGCGAGAATTTTCTGAAACCTCAAGCCTTAACTCATTACCAGTTTACGGCATGTTTATTCAAGTCTTTGATTATGTTTGCTTTCTGCAGGTGTGGATATGTGATAGAAAGACCACCAAAGTTTCCGACACTTCTTTGGACATTTACAGGCGATCATTGTACCATGTGTGACGGATTGGCAGTATTCCGCTGTGCTCAATGCAAGTGTATCTTCTGTTTGGACCATTGTCTCACCGAACAAATGCATGTACAATGTTGACGAGCATGCACAAATGATGCAAAGACTAATGCCTGTTGCCGGAATTTTCTTTTTGTGCAGCTAGTGTCCTAATTATATTAGAGTTGTCTGGATTTTCATGACCAGTGTTGCCAACTTTGGAACTCGTTTATCTTTTCGATCTAGGTACGTCGGTTTCCTGCATAGTTGGTGCTTTCTTGTTTTGTTCATTCTAATATGCACAGCTCGTGATCAAATGTGGCGCATTATGGCCCACTCCGTCTTTTCCGTATTTTTCGTACTTCTGTTTTTTTTCTATTTCCTTTTGTTAGATTGTACCACTGATTATACACGTCATATCTTATGTTCTACATGACAGGTTGACACTGAATATTGCACTCACTTCATATAGTGCTCTTTGCAAAACATGTACTTTTCATTGCAGTTGGCAACACTGTTAACCCCACTGGTGGCCTTCATTTGTTCCGTATTGTGGCAAGTCTCTTTCTATACATCACTTGTCAGCATTGTATTTTGCCGTGCCTCTCTTTTTTGCGGAATTTGCACTCCCCCCCTTGTCAAACCTGCTGTTTCCCGAACTTCCACTCCTTATATTTCTTAAACCTATTGCTATGGGCAGCTATTTTTTTGGGAATGCTCATCTCTGTTACAGCTCTTTCAATTGGTATAGGTCACATCTTTCACTGCAACTATCATTTTTGGAAGGTTCCCTTGTGAGTTGTCACAAAAACTAATTGTCAGGAAACCAAACTTGGAAAGCTCAGATTGTATTTCTTAGCTAACTTTTACAAGTGATAGCAATAGAACTCACATGAGTATATGGCAATGCCTCCCTTTTCACTCCCCTTCTCTACCAGCCTGGATTCCCATTATATTACCAAATTTTATCAGTCTTTAACTTCAAATTAAGAGCTTTATGATGTTTTCACAATTAAAAAATCTCATTAGGTTCTATCTCCGTTGTCCCTTAGGACTGCTTTTTCTTATATTTCACTTAAGCACTATCACTTTTTTTTTTTTTTTTTTTTTTTTGCAAACTATCATATCCATTTATACCTCTTTTTTTTTCCATAAAATCTGTTTTCAACACACTCCCCCACTGCAAGAGTGTATAATTTGAAGAACAACTTTTAGTGTGTGTCTGTTTTACTTTTTTTTTTCATAAAATCCCTGCTGGTAGTAAACGTCGAGATAATTACACAGAACGTATTAGATTCTAGTAGGTGGGGATTTTGGCGGATTCTTATAATGCCGTTCCCTACTGTGTGATCGTTGCCTTGAACGATGTGTTTGGTCATTCAGACCCACGGGAGGAGTTACGGGAGTAGGAAGGGGAAGGTGAGTATCGCTGCTTGTACTGTGGATTAATATTTTCCATGAATGCAACTGTATGTTTTACAAATTGAGCATTAAGATGTGGACTTGGAGGGAATCTAAACGGTAAATATTGTTTAAAGGGTCTTGCTGATTGATCTGCGGTGGGGAGGAAGGGGTGGTAGTTAAACTAGCTACGCGCCGCTGGGATAACCTGTCTGCCCTCTCCCTTGTAGCTGCGAGTTCTATAAGTTCATCGAATGAATTAATAGTCTTTTGAGAAAATTCTACAATAAAGTGAGGCAATAATCCCGTAATCGAATCCAACAGAAAATCTTCAAAGGAGAGTCTGGATCTAGTTGGGTAGACAAGAACTTATTGCATATAAATAATGGAGGAGTGATTCTGTAGGTTCTTGGACTCTTGATCTATATTTTTCAGCTGCGGAAAGAGGTAAATTGTTTGGCCCAAATTGCATTAGGAATTTGCCTTTAAGTGTATTCCATGGCAGGGTGGAAAGTGAATCGGTACTTTTGTACCAATATAGATGAATGTCTGCGAGACCTAACGGGAAGATAGAACGCATTTTGTCTTCATTCCAACCTGCAACTTTGGTTGTGCGCTCAAAGTTAGTAATGAATAGGTATGCTCGTTCTAAAGGGGTAGCCGAAAATGTGCTGACTGAGTTTCGGATGAATCGGAATGGTAGTATCAACTGAATTTCGCTATTTGGGTGGGGAGGTAGCCGACAATGTCAGCCCTGTGCCCTGAGTGTGGGGATTAACAGGAGACGGGTTTGGGGTATTTGTTAAGGGTGACCCACTAACTTGATTATTTGGGGTAACGTTGTTAATCTGGTGAGAGAAAGGCTGCGAGGTGGCAGCCGGTGCGGCTGGGAGGGGGAATGTAACCAGGAGTTAGTAAGATCGTCAGCAACAGACTGCATCTTGGTGATGTTTACACCTACAGGAGTTGGACAAAAAAAATCTAAAACGTTTGCAAAACTGTGAAAATCAGCTAGTATGGTGTGGGGCCGCCTTTTGGATCCAAAACAGCTTGGATTCGACGTGGAATGGACGTTTACAGCTCCTGAATTGTGGTGTGTGGAATTTTGTACCATCATTCCTCCCAAACATGCTCCAGTTCCTTAAGGGATGCTGATGGAGGGTAATGAGACCCAACACGCCTTTTTAACTCAGACCACAATGGCTCAATGATGCTCAATCTGGTGATTGTGGGACCCAGGGGAGATGTGATAGCTCCTGGTCATGCTCCTCAAACCATGACTTCACCGTTTTTGCAGCGTTACAGGGTGCCAAATCATCTTGGTAGATGCCATTACCATCATGGAACAATATTTAGGCCATGGGTAGAACCTGGTCCCCTCATACGTCTTAGCATTCATCATTGCATGCAGGGCTATGATGGGACCTGCAGAAAACCACGATATCTCCGCCCATAATGTAACAAAACCACCCCCATCCTTTACAGTTGGGAGCAGACAGTCTGTATCATAGGCCTGCGACGGTGTTTTCCATAAGTAAACACGACCGGTTGTTGAAAACAAGGTGAAAGTAAATTCATCGGACCAGATTACGTGTTTCCATTGATAGAGTCCACGCCTTGTGGTCCTTGCACCACTGGATACGCCTCTTCGCATTTACTGCTGTGACCAGCGGTTTGGCGAAAGCGGCCCTGAAATGAATTTTCATCTTATGAAGTTCCCATCTGACTGTTTTCGATGAAACCGGGTTCTATAGGCCGGAATTGAGTTTAGAAGTAATTTTCATTGCAGTGGTCTTCCTTTTAGCTGCTACAATCCGTTATAATGCCCTCCGGTTAATATCTGACAGGATTGTCTTTCGACCACTGTTGTGCTTTGCAGACGTCGTTTGCCTATGAATTGTGTATGCCCTCGTGAAATTGGACACAATGTCTTTCGATACTCCACAATGTTCACCACTGTTGCCTCTGTTGCCACTGTTGCCACTGAAGCTCCAACCAGACGGGCACCAACGATCATGCCTCTTCGGAAGTCTGTCAGATCGCCAATTTTACCGCATCACTTTCACACCACGACATTCACAGGTGAACTGGTTACTGCTGACAGAAAAGGAAAGTCCATATGACACTTTGAAAACAAACAAACAAACAAACAAAAAACGATCAGCAATTGCAACTGGTTTGTACTGTGGATGGCCAAACTTACGTGTCCTGTATGAAGTGTTTTTAGATTTTTTTTTTTTGGACCACCCCCTGTAATTTCTGTGATTGAACTGCACTACGCGTTAACGGCATACGGAATCATTCAACCAAACAACAAAAATTTATGAGGATAATAAATGTATGAAAATAATTGCACTGAGAAAACCATCAGCTTTCACCAAGAAATAGAGAAAAAAAATAAAAAAAGAACCTGGTATAAAAAGATGTAAACTCTAGCTAAACAATCTGAGCTTTAGCCTGTCGCCAGGGGAGCCATGATTAATACAAATGCTTAATCGAATTACATTTAGTCAGATATGGTAGATGATTCCTTGCAAACAGTATACCACGCTGTCGTATCTGTGCGTAAGGGGTAGATTCTAATTTTTTATTTGTAGAATTTAAGTAAAAGAACCTGTTCTACCTCAAAATGCTTAATCAGTGACGAAGCGTAATCTCACAAGTAGGGTAGGCCCGACAAATTAAACAACACACATAAAGTTTAATGTATCATAAAATATTTAAAATTACAGTCAGATTTCTATTTTCCTTATTGAGTTAAAGAAAAAAGACCTACCAAATCTATTTATTTTAAAGAATTTTCTTAGCTGTATTTCTAACACTGTTCAGTGCTGACTTTCTTGTCCAAAATTATTGTCGCATATTTTTGTATTCTTGTATTCTTGTAAGAATATAATTTGATAATGATTTTGCAGGGTACTTTTAATACTGCTACTATGTGTATAAATTGGGAAATGTATATTAGTGGTAAATTTCATAGGGAAAGAATTATAAATACTAAAATTGGACTGAGTAAAACAAAATGTTACTAAATGGACAATATTTTTTTTTCGTTTTATTGTTCTTATTTACTGCTCTTTTGGCATGAAATTTGCCACACGTATTCCTTTACCGATTATACACATACTAACATTATAAGAGATACTGGGCGAATTTGTTATCAAATTATATTCCTACAACAACATATTTATAGAAATGCGACAATAATTTTGGACATGAGTATACATGTATAGATAGTAGGTTTCTGTTGTTGTTCTTTAATTTAACAAGAAAGAATGAATATATAAGCAAAAGTAGACGGAAAGTACTTATTATTATTATTATTATTATTATTATTATTATTATTATTATTATTATTATTATTATTATTATTATTATTATTATTATTATTATTATTCAACAAATATTTACATGAGGACAGCATGTAATATGTGTTAATGGAATATTCCCATTTTGCTCCATTACAAATATTTTGTAGTGCAGTTCATACTTTCTCCTGTCTGGGATTTGCAGGGGGAGATGAGGTTAATTTCTTCTTCAGTTGCTGTTTTCATTTCCTACATATTTGAAAATGGATGTGTAGAGAAAGAAAATTCATTCTTACAGTTAGCTGTCAAATTTCTTGGATAAGTGTTTGTTACTTGCATCCAGTGACGTATTTCCGGGCTTAAGCCCTCCGAAAATTTATTTACTATATTAAAGTAAATGAAAATCCTTGCAGAAATTTCACATTTCTAGGAATAATTTTATCAAAGTCTTCTACAAAACAAAATCATAAATACGCCACTGCATGCATCTCTCACTTTAAAGTACACTTTGTTTCAAAAAGAATATACGTATTACGAAGAATTACTTTGTCCAAACTATCGATCGCTGCGCCCCGGCTCGGCTATTGGAGAAACGAATACATATTCTAGTATATGTTAATAGCCACTAGATGCCATTTGTTTTCTGTTTTGCTTGGTAACTGTCATATGTTTAAAATGGCTACTCCGCAGCAGAAATCATTTTGTGTTCTCGTGTTTGCGAAGTGCAATTCCTTGATTACAGTGCAAAGACGTTTCAGGTTGAGGTACCAAATTGATCCTCCGAATGGGTGGAACATTCGCAGATGGTATCGACAGTTTATAGATACAGGATGTGTATGTAAAGGAAAGAGTCCTGGACGCCCTCGTGTTCCTGAAAAAAATGTTGCACGAATTCAAACTGCTTTCCAACGTAGTCCTTCAAAATCAACTCGTCGTGCCAGTCAGGAGTTACAAGTACAGACAGCAACAATTTGGCGTGTTTTGAGACACTGGTTGTTTATAAAACCGTCCAAGTTACAGCTGTTACAAGCTCTGGAACCTGATGACAAACGCAAACGTGTGGCATTTTGTAACGAGATTATAGATGCTATTGACAATTATAACACTTTCGCACAACGCATCGTGTTCAGTGATGAAGCGACTTTCCGTGTTAGTGGTCAGGTAAACAAACAAATTGTTCGAATTTGGGGCCCACACGCAGTCATTGAACATGTACGAGATTCGCCCAAAATCAATGTGCTTTGTGCGATATCCCGATCATCTGTTTACGGCCTATTCTTCTTTAATGGAAACACGGTTAACAGTCAGCAGTATCTTGCTACGTTACAAAACGGGTTATTTATGAGGTTGCACGAATACAACTTCATTTTTCAACAAGACGGGGCACCCCCTCACTGGACTCGCCAAGTGCGTGAATATCTGAATGAAACTCTACCGAACCGTTGGATTGGTCGTCAAGGAGCTGGCGACTTAGCATGCCTCAGCTGGCTTCCACAGTCACCGGATTTAACACCCTGTGACTTTTTCATGTGGGGTTTCGTTAAAGACAACGTTTATGTACCACCACTCCCACAGAACCTGGAAGAGTTGAAGAACCAAACCCGTGCTGCCATAACATCAGTGACGCCGGACATGCTTGTCCGAGTATGGGAGGAATTTGAGTATCGATGTGATATTGTTCGTGTCGCTGATGGGGGACATATTGAACATCTGTAGTTTGAACTTTGAACTGTAATTTGAACTTAAGAGTTTTGTAAATATGTGTGTAAAATTTCATGTTTGTATGTCTTAAAATTTAATAAGTATATGCTTTCTAAATACGTATATTCTTTTAGAAACAGGGTGTAAATAAAAGTACAATACTGCATTTAATTAATGCATCACATGATAATGATTTCACTAGAAATTTAATGCTCAGAAGAAACTTTATTTGAATTAACGCAGGATATTTATCCAATGGAGTGGCATATTTAACGGGTAGCTTCCGGGCTTAATCACTCACCGAAATTTTATCGCAACTTTTTATTGTTTTATATGCATTACAGAATTTTCACATTTCCAGGAATAAAGTTACCAAAGCTCCTCCAGAAACAAGCAAACCTTCCCCCGACACAAATTCGTAAATACCCCACTGATTCTATGAAATGGAACTAAAATTACACATAAATATTGATAATTATTTTATCCTGCTTGGTAGCGTTTGGTAAATTTATACATATGTTTAATAAATCAGACTTATACTCTACATGCTATTATGGACCAGGCCCCATGCAAAAAAAAAAAAAAAAACTCTGAATAACTCCTGAGAGTACATACCTAAATTAAGCAGGCTATTACTAATATAAGTACATAATTCTACACAGAAACTTCTTACTCTGTGTTAAAGAAACCATTTTATAACATATTAGCATTGAAATATGCCTCCAAGGCAGTGTTGGGAAGTAAAGTAACGCGTTACTTTTTAAATAACGTTTCCTAGTAACGCGTTACATCTTTTAAAAAGTAACTGTAACTGTAACGCGTTACAAATTTTTAAGTAACGTACCTAGTTTGCGTTACTTTTTCCGCGTTACACTTCGGATGAGCAACTACAATATATGTATATTTTTTTCGGAAACAAATGTTTCTTTCCTGTAAGTGAATTTCTCAGAATGAAACAATCGAACATGAACTATGTATGTCAGTGACCGACAGTCACAGACACACAGAGAACAGATAAGTTCGTAGTGTCACTTGCTGTTTTTTGAAGATGAGGACAGCCTTAGGGAAGTCACGTGTACTGATTGCAAGCACCTGGAAGATTTTGTCGTAGATTTTGACAGCTCCAAATCAATACATTCAGTAAGTGAAATAGGAGTGCAATGATACTGGTAGTCTATTTTACTTTGATTGGTGTTGCTTTTATAAAGATGGAGAACGAAAATATTTTACTGTTCGAACATTTGAAAGAATACTTTTTCTAAAGAGCTGAGGATGATGGTAGACAGAATTTAAAAGTAAAATGTCTGAAGTGCCCCGGCGGAAAATATTTATCAACAACTAGGGTGCCATAATTAACGATTTACAGTAAGTGGTTAATATGAGTAAACTGTGTTCTGATGAGCAGGCCTACTTTATTACTAGAAAATAGTTTGCTGATGGTATGTAATATTGGAGTTCTTTCAGATCAGTTTCAAGTAGAGTCAAGTCGAGTTTCGAGTCAAATCAAGGGTAATATCCTCGTGTCGAGTTCAAAGGCCGATTCAGTTTTTCCCGTCGAGTTTCGAGTCCAGTCGAGTTTGATAAATGGCTTGTTCGTTTTAAGTCGTCTTGAAATCAGGCCTGGTTACACTGGAAAACGAAAGCCATGAGAAATGTAAGCTAAACAGTAATATGGAATACTCTTAGTATTGCTCACGAGAAGGGACACTGCTCGCATCTCGTCTCGTCTCGATAGCGAGACCACAAGAGATATTTTTTAACAAGCTCAGCTCGGCTCGACTCAACTGAGAAGATGGCTCGAGCCGGCTCACTTGGGGTGAACCATCGGCTCGAGCTGGCTTGGTAGGGATTAGCCATTTGCTCGGTTCGGCTCAACTGAGCCGAGGGCTCTAGCCGAGTCGGTTGAGTGAGCTGTTGGCTCGGCTCACTTTTTGGTTCGGGTCGATAGTGAATGAGCTGTGAGCCGAGTTGCTCGAGTCGTTGACAATTCGGGCCGAGCAGTTTTGAAGATATTTGGCCAGTGCCCTATAACACTTAACAGTGTTTGGCTCGAGCCCGAATACTCAACCTAGACCCTCAACCCAAATTCAGAAGCTTGTAAACAATGTCCTTGACTCCTAGACTTCACGACTATCAACTATTTTTTTAGTATTCAAATACAAACCGCCCATCTTTCATTTTTATATACAGTGTTGTTATAATTAATAATAATAATAATAATAATAATAATAATAATAATAATAATATAAGTTGTAGTAGTAGTAGTGTCATTGATAATAATTATACTGTCTATGTAATATACTTGAAGAAGTACTCGAAACTACACACCGGATTTGGCTCGAGCCGACTCGAAACTCGACCCCAATTCGAGTCGAGTTGGAGTAAATTTTTCGAGCCTAGTTCTCGGTTCGATCCTAAAGGTGTCTGTTTCTAGTCGAATCGAGTTTCAAAGAAAACTCGCACGTGTCCATCCCTACAAGTAACGCAGTATGGCATTTTATCAATGTTACATTATATTGAAGTGTTCATATATCAAGTAAAAATTCGTCCTTACATTTACATAAAGCGACTCAGAACGTGCAATAATAATAATAATAATAATAATAATAATAATAATAATAATAATAATAATAATAATAATAATAATAATAATAATAATAATAATAATAATAATAGCGGTAGTAATAGTAGTACGGAAAATTGAAGTCATATTTTTTTCACATTTTTAAAGTTTTGGACCTAAAAGTAACGCGTTAGTAACGCGTTACTTTCGAAGTAAAGTAACTATTACTTTTTGGGGCAAGTAACGCGTTACTAACGCGTTACATTTTAAAAGAAAGTAAAGTAACTTGTAACGCGTTACATTTTTACAAGTAACTTACCCAACACTGCTCCAAGGTTAAAACTAATACCCCAGTGGCGAGCCTTTGCCACTTCCCAACAATGCGTGCAATTCTCAGCGATAATAGCTTCGCTCTCTGAGCAGAATAGCCCGTAAACCTGCCTAGCGAGCGGGTGAGGCTCAGACGGAAGGAACTTCGAGTGCTTCCAACCTACTATTTTGTTACCGAAGAAACCGAAATTATGAAGTGTTGACTTTATTTTATAAGAAACCAAAGATAAAGAAAATATACGGTAGAAAACAGAATAGGCCCGGCCCCAGAGCCTCATAGTACGCTTCGCCACTGTGCTTAATAACAATTTTATTTACACAAAGAGAGTTCTAACACATACAAGATGATATTTATGCTACTATTTGCATGTCTGAGTTACTTGTCACTAAAACTAACTACGCTGGGAAACCAAACTTGGAAAGCTCAGAATGTCTTTCTTAGCTAACTTTTCAAGTGATAGCAATAGAAACTCACTTGAGTATATGGCAGCCTCTCACCCGAAGCCCAAGGTAAGTCTCTTTCCACATGGCTAAAGATCGACGTCTCTGTTGCCTCCGTTTTCACTCCCCTTCTCAGCCAACCTGGGTTCCCATTATATTACCAAATTTTATCAGTCTTGAACTTCAATTTAAGAGCTTTATGATTTTTTCACAATTAAAAAGTCTCACGAGTTTATATCTCCGTTGTGCCTTACGACAAATTATTATAACAAAGGTGAATCATATTAATGGTTCTTTCCTCTTTTCAATGTTTTTCTATTATCATTCACTTAAGCACTACTATTTTTTTTTTTTTTTTTTTTTTTTTTTTACAAATTATCATATCAATTTTTTCCTCTCTTGTTCTCATAAAAACTGTTTTCAACACAGAAGTTCGATAGCCGTTGTCGTTGAGGTACGGCCGAAGCTCAATTTAAATATACTGGACTTATAGAAATACGACTAAGAGATAATCTTAAATTTATAGAGTGCAAATTGAAAGAGATTATTTCGATTGTGAAGACCATTTGCATTATATATATATATATATATATATATATATATATATATATATATATATATATATATATATATATATATATATATATATATATAGGGTGGTGTTAATGAACTATAAAAACAAACTGTAAGAGGTGATTCCCTACATTAAACTAAGATAAAAAGTTCATACGCACATATGGCGAAAAGTGCATAGTTTCAGAGCTAGTGCTGTCCAAAGGATTCTGTGTTCACTGCTATCAAGGCTTATCGTTTGCCTACTTTGGACCAATCACACAATCAGAGCATATCTCAAGTTTCGGTTGATGGCATGTCTGGGATTTTACCCTGCAGGAAATACTTTGGACGCCCATTGAACATTAATGAACTATGCATTTTTGGATTACGTATGCGTGACTTCCTTTACGTTGGTAAGGACCACAATCCACAGTCTCTCGAATTCGAAATAGGGCCTCTTGAAATTTGTCTTTTTCTCGATTTTGGACAGCCCTAGCTCTGAAACTATGGACTTTTCCACCACCGGTCCATATGCAGTTTTTCTGTTATTGTGATGTAAGGAATCACCTCTTACAGTTTGTCTTTATAGTTCAATAGCCCCTTATAAAAAAATTAGGGGGGAGGTCCCATAATTGGTGACCTAGTGGGGCATACAAAAGCAAATGCGTGGATTACGTTAGAAGCCAATTAGCAATTGTCTCAGCTCCTTCTTACCACTACCGTGTGACAAGAAAACTTGGCCCCGCTGTTGTATGAACATTGTTTCCAGTATAGTTTTCTTTATTTCTTTCTCGTGGGCAGCTTCTTTCTCCGCATACTATACTTCAATCTCGTTCTTTAAAAAGTCACCCCTAGAAATTTTCATCTTAAGTCCGAAACTCAGACGCCCATTCGTGAATATGGGCCTGAGTGTATACGTATATCATTTGAAGATGCAAATATAAAGCACTTAAACCAACTCTGGGGGCCTGTTTCTGTGTATGTATTTCGTTGCCAGATATCCAGATACTGAAGGCAGGATCGCAAATCTGTCGTCAACATTCGGGGAACGGGTAAGACCGTTCCCATTTTTTTTAAAGCGATGTTCAAAATATTCATGAAGTTGAAAAACAATGCTGTGGAGGATCAGAGGAGCAGAGTTGTCTGCAACATTGGGAGGAGGGCAGATTTGAGGGAGGAGGGCATATTTGAAGCTTATTCTGGGGGTAGGGGAGATGAGACTTATATTACGGTAGATGAATCTGATTTCTGAGGTGAACCTGTTGTATTTTATATACCAGGCGATGTAGATGAAATTGTGATACGCATCAGTACCGTAAACATATTCTGAAATCTGAATACATGCATATTTATAATTGATATGTTTCTACTTACGCATCCACAACGATATACGATAAAATTTTAGGACACTTGTTTTGTAATAATATAAATAATGACTTCCCCAAAACTATGAAATAAAATCAGCTATGTATGGCGCAACAATACTCTTATTTGAGCAAAATTATGATGATCACAAAAGAATTATAGGAATTAAACAAATAGTTGAAAATAGACTAAGAATAAATATGACAATGAAATTTTAAAGAATACGATGCTTTATAAAAAATAAAACAAGTCAAGGGACATCAATTTCATCTCACTTTCTTTTGTGGCAGTCGGATGCAAATAATCATAATTTCAAATCGGATGGAGGGGACATGTCCCCCTCATCTCCTCGGGATATGTGCTAATGAGTGAAGGGCCCAAACAATCTTTGCGAGTAGAGGGGAATACTGGCTCTCTTGGTCTACCAAATCGGTGACCGTGATTGTACAGAATGCTTTATATGTATGCTTGTGTGTGTGAGCTCCCTCAAAGAGTTTCTGGCCACGCCACTGGCATACTATGTATTTATGATGAAGATTAATAGTTTGCCTTTAATTACGATTACAATTACGATGCATTTATTTATGATTAAAGCATAACTACTTTTATACTATTATTTACATAACCGGCTTGCTTCCAACAGGCATTCAATTAACCATTTTGTTTTGTTCTATCTCGTTAATGTTAGCGCTCGTACGTTCTGTACAGAGACTGTAACTTAGTTCAAGATATATAGAGTTGGAAATACTTGAATACGCCAGCGTATATCTAAAGCAAAATGTAGACTTGCAAGGGATGAAGAGAGTAGTAGCTGGGCATGCGCATTCGACAGAAAGCAGACGAAAACTACGTTGCTTGCAGTAGGCCTGGATGCCCAAGGAACATAGCATACGACAAGAGGAAAGACAGAAAATGTGCAAGTGAGTGACGCGCATGCGTAGGTTTCACTTGTCAAAGTAAGGCGAGAGAGCACATTCAGAAGATTGCAGTGGAAATAATTGTAATAATTACAAGCAAACAATTTATATACAATGAAATACGTATTTTTTCTTAATAGCAGGGGATGCCGGGCATACCGGCGTTCCCTTACGCTACGCCGCTGATATATATATATATATATATATATATATATATATATATATATATATATATATATATATATATATATATATATATGTGTGTGTGTGTGTGTAGGTTCGTGAGTGTGGGTGTAGTTTTTATTCTATCACCTTCTATACCGCCTGTGTCATTGTAAATCTACTCGATATTACTTATGATTGGAATGTAATAAGAGCACTGTCGGAATAGAGGTTAATTCAAATGAGCCACATTCTAACACAATAGCATGCAACCTCAGTGGTATGCATTTCTAGAGACGAATTCAGTTTATGTGAATTGTTCGTATTGTACCAATTTCTCTATGTGCCTGCAATTGAAACTTCCGCTTTTTGCAAGTGTGTGTGTGTGTCTATTTCTGGCAACCGACTCATTCAGTTATTGTTCACGATGGAAGGGATAACCTTACGTAAAATTCATCGAACAATTCGAAGTGTACGGCAATATGCAATGGCAGAGAGAAACTCTGAAATTTCCATTGCATCTAAGTAAACGCACGTCGACTTGTCGTTATGTCAGTATTATGCACGATGTCTACCAACATTATTACAGTAAAAATTATATATATATATATATATATATATATATATATATATATATATATATATGACTCATACATCTGAATAAACCTAAGTTTGTGTTTTGATTTTTCCAAATTGCACATTAAAACACGGTGTCAACATATCTCAATTATAATACATATTAGTGGTAACGGCGTGATTACCGCTTCACACTTCAGTGTGTTGGTAATACCAAGGCTCCAGCGTTGCGATTATCACAACCACTTTGTTACCAGTTTGTAACATGACCAGTATTGAGTGGTGCGAAGATAACTCAGAAATGGAGCAGTGTTAAAGAAATAGGTAAATAAACGAAATAACGTGGAAATAAGAACATTGCCACAGTGTTCCTTCAATGCCTATACGAACATACGAAGAGGATACGAAAAAGTACTAATTATCCAAATTTGGAATATCCAAAAATATGAATTACTAAATATCAACAATAAACTGAACGTAATTATTGTAAATAGCATTACCTGGTAATAAATAACTCACACTCAGTAACGTAGCGTGAAGTTTCGAAATGGGTAGGCTGAAATAAGACCCGTAGCCAGAGGGTGAGTAGGAGGGTCTCAGTTATCTTGTGATCACTATCAGCCTTTCAGATATTTGTTGTATGTATATATGAGTGTAAAGTGAACTGAAGTTAGTACCCATTAATCTGTGCTTCCGGTTAACCGTACTCTTGTATAGTACCACTTACACTGGGAAATGTTCTACTTGCTTTTCATCTTTCTCCACAACATTCTTCTGTTTGTTTCAACTTTTTACTCTAATGCAGGATGGATGAAATATGTTTTGTTTTCAAGGAGATTGTCGACTAAGTTTTGCGATAATGTCATGTAGATCTACATATGTCACACCGCTAACACATAATAAAAAAAAAACATGTATTACACAAAACTGACAAATTACATTGTATTACTGCTTCAATGAAACAAGTAGAAACGGATATAGTCCTATGCAGGGTGGCCAAAATGTAGGTATATACAGTCCCGTACTGATCAACTCATTGCTTTTTATATCATTTCTTATTGTTATCCTTCAGGTAGACTTAGTTTCCTTATTATTTGTTCTTAATTTCTTTTTACTTATATCTTAAGCACGGAACAGCCGAAGCAAATAAACCTATAAGCTAGAATGTTATACTTGATCAATGCAGGGGTGTACACCTACTCCCCCCCCCCTCGTGCATTTAACCCCTTACCGCATATCGTGCCATATATGGCACATAAACTTTTTTCACTTTAGCTTTTTAGTGATTTATCAAAGGCATCAAATGACTGTTTTTTTTCTCCTGTGTGAGATATTGACGTGTATCAATAAGAGATTTTGGTGTGATCTAGCATGTTCTTTGTGAGTTGTAAGTGTGTCATATATGACACTTACATATTTCTCGTCGGAATTAAGTGAAAAATCTAAAATTCAAGTTTTAATTCATTTTTCAAGCTCCCATATGAGGATTTCTGAAACTGGCTATTTTTTTCGCTAAAAGAAAAAAAATCATGCAGAAAAAAAGTTAAGTATGCATTCCCCAAACCATACACACAAACTTAACCACTTCACCCACATCAACAACACTCATCAGCGTACTAATACAAACCGTAGTGCTGTAACACAAACAATCGTGCTATTATGTGCTTTTACTTTAATAGATACTTTTTAGATGGCAATATATATATATATATATATATATATATATATATATATATATATATATATATATATATATATATAAACTATGTCTCACCTGAGGCCTCAGTTCGTATCAGCCCTCTCTAAACTTGCCGATTGCAACGCAAATATATATATATATATATATATCTTACTGCAATGTCGATTACCGCAAACTAAAATTAAAATTTTGCTTGTGATAACGCAAACCAGTACGGAATAAAATACTGTTCATAATAACGTAGTTTTATTCTTTGTTTTTCTTTTGTGTCGTCGGGAGTTCTTACAGAATGCGAGCTACTAATGTGTCCATAGCATTTCTGTTTGTATTTCCTGACAATAACGCTTTTGTCGTTTTTGTCTTCCCGAATATCCGAAATGCTAGCCTTCATCACCATTTATCCACTTTCGTTGCATCGTGTTAAATTTGTGTATTGCTTAAATACTTTTCGTCTCTGCGAGCGATGGGTGAGTGCCTGTTGCGGCTCAGTCTACTTGACTCCATGGGAAGTGCTGAATAGTAAGGAAAAATACGGCTATGTTTCAGGAGTTCTACTTCAAAATCTATTAGTACTCGTCTGATGTTTGAACATCGCATTATAAAACAAAATATTTTAATAGAATTCACTGTATCAATGTCTAAAAACATTATTTGAGAGTGATGAATGAACATTTAAATAGGCTGAGCTTTATAGCCTTATAGACTCTATGTCCCTGCATGCAGTAGACTATCTTTGGAGAAGCATATTATTTGCTTGATGCAATACTGCAAATAAACGACATTTCCTGGCACATAAGTTAAAGCTACACGTACTACGGAAAATGCATTTAAGTATATAACCACACACACTAAATTAATACAAAAGCACATACAAACAGGGGTGGCTTTACGTTTTTGATTTTGGGTAGGCCCGCTCCCTCGCTTATGGATACATATACACATTTGATTGATCAATGGCAGTAGGAAATTATTTTTGCAGTAGTGGTTGTTGCTACTTGTTAAATATGGGGCGCGGTGGCTCAGTGGAGTTGCTGTAAAACTGTGCTAGCGGTAGTACGTGTTGTCCTGTGCAGCGTTTGTTCGCAGTTTGACGTTCTTAGTTTTACCACTACTTGTGGTTTATTTGTGTAACTATATATTGTAAAATATTACGATGTCTCAGCTCGTTAGAAAAAGTACCATCAGATGTGTATTTGACAAGGAAAAACGTAATAATCGCACGTCACCCATAGCTATTTATAAATGGATCGAAAGTTTATTTAAAGAGGACTGCCATGACATTGTTGCGCTCCAACTTCACTCTGATGAATATGCTGTGTTTGTGACTTTTAGTACTGATGCCATTTCTGAAAAAGTGTTAAGTAAACTTGAACCTACAGTACCATTTAAATATAGTGACGGTAGTACCTCTTTTGTCCAACTTGTCAACATAATGGAAAATATTGCCAGGTTAAGAGTCTTTAATTTACCTATTCAACTAGATAATAACGTCATTGTGCAAATTCTGACTGAATATGGAACAGTGAAAAATATAACCAATGAGACATGGTCTCAAAATTATCCCCTTGCAGTGTCCAATGGAATACGAACTGTGAACATTGTCCTTAAAAAAACTACTCCTTCACGTTTACTCTTTAACGGCTTTCGTGGCTTCATAGCATATGAAGGCCAGCCTGTAATGTGATTTTCTGTCGATCATTAACTCACCGACTTAGTGACTGTGATAAGAAAAGAAGACAATAACTGAATGGCCCTCATACGTCTCAAACATCAGACATTCGATTTACCTAGCTTTTCCCCCCACTCCGACCCGCATCTAGCGCACCGCCACTGCCTTTACAAATGTCATCCCTCGGCACTATTCCGAAAAAAAACTTTGTGAACAACATGTGCAATTACAACCAAACGGTTTAGAATCAGTAACTGACACCTCTACTACGATTGCTGCTCATACGGCTGACAACTCTGATTCCACATCTGGTCTTATCAACAATGCAGCTGAAGAAACACATGCATCTAGTGTTAATGTTATTGACCTTGCAAGTGTTGATAATATCGATACTCCGTCTGGTCTCCCTGGTAAACAGCCTGTTGGTACTGAGGGATCCCTTCAAGCCATGAAACAAAAAAACTGCTATGTAATTCATTGCACCTACTTCAGATACAGACGGTAGTGTTGTTGACCCGGAAAGTGAAACAACAGACATTCCTGATACAACAAGGGAATTACGTTCACGAAAGAAACGTGGTTCGCATGGTTCTTATTCACAACCTGTGAATGTCATAAGAACTCGAAAAACGAAGAGGCGTGGTGCTTCAATAACTGAATGTTTACGTCACGACGATACTGCCTCAGGTGTGCTCACTGACCTTCAAGATTTGTAAATACTTTTTTTTCGCTTGTTTTGTTGTCAGTGTGACTATCTTGACGTTCTCGTCTTCTGTTTATTGTAATACGTCGATATGTTCCAGTCTTATATTTGCTTTTCTGTTTTCTTACTTATGACATTGTGCATTACACGTATTATTTTCCTCAATGTAAACCATATGCAAAATAGTGTTAAAACAGAATTGTTTAAAAAATGTTTATGATTTCGACGTAGATTTTATATGTTTTCAGAAAATAATCTCTGATGAACACTGTTCCATCTTTTATTAAAAAAGTCATGTTAATCTTGGTGTACATAGTTTTGGAACTGCTTTATTTAGTGAAAGAGGGTATACAAATTGATTCCCTTAAAATGTTGGTGGATGGCAGATGAATAGCGTTGTATTGGAAAAATACTGTAATTGTCAACATATATGGGAATTCGGGGCATCAAGTGAAGACGGGTAGAGATACCTTATATTCTGAAGATTTGTTGTGTTTGCTTTCTGAGCCCTTTAATAACATTATACTCATGGGTGATTTTAATTGTGTCCTTCGAGCTAATGATTGTGTCGGTGTACTACACCATCATATAGTACTGCACTACAATTTTTTGTTTCTCAATATGGGCTGGTTGACACTGCTATCTACCAAAAAAGGATCATATCTTTACTTACGTGCGCAGTAATGCGGCGTCCAGAATTGACCGTTGCTATTGTAATCCAGACTTGGTTAAATTGATTGTTAAATATGATATCTGTCTTGCACCGTTTACTGATCATTGGGGTCTAGTTCTTGAATTTAATATTGGTTAGGCGTACTGTGTCTGGCTACGATCCTACTGGAAAATGTCCCTCCTTGGTTTAAATGATCCTTATTTTCTTAACCAGTTTCATCGGCCCTGGTCAGTCTGGCTTCAACACCGCCACAGGTATACCTCAAGCTTCAAATTGTGGGAGCAATTTGTGAAACCCAAAATAAAATGGCTATATATCGATCACTTTCGAGATAGGAATGCCAATAGTAACCATATGATGCAATTTTATATGAAATGTTTACAATCTGTTAGTGGTTTATCGGCTACTTCCCCAATATTGTACCGAGATATGCAGTATTATAAAGGTAAAATTTTAAATTTGCAGAGAAAACGTACTGAAAAATTTCGTTACTATTGTAAAGATAACACTGTGGTAGAAATCGAGCGTATGACGTTATACCATCTAATCCATACCAAGAAACGTAAAAATGGAGCTTTAATTTAAAAATTAACATATAATACTCAGCAAGTACTAACTAATCCGAGTGAAATTAGAGCTAACATTCATAATACATACCAAGAGTTGTATAATGTATCGCAGAACAAGACTCCTGTATGGCAATTTACGCCTCTGCAAGGTTATACAGTGACATCTGATTATAATGACATGTTAGTGCAACTATATACCAAAATTGAGATCCATGAGGTAATACTCAGTTTTCAGCGTTATAAAACTCCTGGCATTGATGGATTAGTAGCAGAATTTTATCAAAAGGTGTTTCCTATTATAGCAGACGAGTTTACTACGATTGTCAATGAAATGTTGCATCATGATGTAATTAGTGAATCCTTTGCTACAGGTGTCATTATATTAGTACCAAAGTTACCAAATCCTACTTGTCTTAAGCATTATAGAGCGATAAATATGTTAAATGTTGACTATAAAATCGTAGCAAAATGCTTTTTCAATAGGTCAAAAACAGTGCTCTCAAGCATCCTACACCCGATGCAAGCAGGATCTCTAGAAAGGAATAAACTTCTTGATGTATTTATGGATCTTCGCGATGCAGTGGCATATTTTGATTACCACAAATGTAAAGATGGCCTTCTATCTATAGATTTAAGGACAGTATTTGATTTGGTTAACCATGGGCATTTATATCAAGTAACGGAAAAATTTGGATTTCATCTTGCTGTAATTAATCAAGTGAAAATTTTGTATATGTTTACGAGATCTAAAATTCAGGTGAATGGTTATTTAACACCGTTTGCACAATCAAAAGATCTACTAGAAAAGGATGTCCGCTTTCTATGTATATTTTTAATATTTACATTTTACCATTGATTTGTGAATTACATGCTATGCAAATAGGTATTTCTTTTGCTGATCTCCACCTTACAGTGCGTTCCTATGCTGATGATCTTTCTGCTTTGGTATGAGATGAAGCTCAACTTAATCAAGTTATTCATGTCATACAAAATATTGGGCAATCTAGTGGATCATGCATACATTTTCAGAAAACAAAATTGCTTGCATTTGGTACTTGGGGTTTTCAGACGATTACTTTTCCTATTTTTCATGTTGATAGGATAAAGATTTTAGGTGTCTATTTTTATTGCACGGTCCAACAAATGATTTTAGAAAATTGGGCTCTACACCTCCAGAAGGTGAAAGGTTTATGTCAATCGTGGAAATTTCGTGGATACTGCCTTCAACAAAGAATTTGGATTGTTAATACATTTATTACATCTCACCTTTGGTATTTCACATCTAACCTGTTTTACCGTTGGCAAGTCGCACTACCCGCTCTATGCAAGCTGCAGTTTATTGGTTAGTTTAGAGAGGTAACATTTTTAAAACACCCATGTATGTTCTTACTGAATCTAAAAATGCTGGAGGTCTCAACATGGTGGATATATATTGCAGAAGCTCTGTTTTATTTTTGATTAATTGGATGTACAAGTTACAATTAAATACACCCAGTTTTGCTAAACTCTGAGGTCTCTATTGGGTACACGTCACGGCGGTCACCCCTCCTCTTAATATGTCGATTCTTTCAAACACTGTAAAATATTTGTATGATGTACTCTTGAATTCTAGTTACATGGTTCTAGACTTAGATATTCCCAAACGTCAGAATATTAAAATCTTGTACAGCTCATATCAGTGTAAACAAAATATTACTACTAAACGAAAAGACAACTTTCCTAACTATAATTGGGATATTATCTGAAAAATATCAATATCACAGTCCTAAATATCAATCAGCGCTCTGTATGGTGCCGAATTGTACATGGCGTCATACCAACTAATATAAAGTTACAGAAAATTAATATGATGTCTATCGGAACATGTTTGCATTGTAATAGAGACGATACTTTACAACATCGGCTTTCAACCTGTGATTTGGTGCACGATATATGGTTGACGTTCGCACGTATCATGTGTTTTCTAGTTCGTTGTGGGATCCTGGATACTTCCCTGCTAATGACTTTATTTCCTGCTTTTTCATATTATCCTCATTACAAACAAAATAGTGTAATCTCGTTGTGTGGTGTAACTGGGATATTTGATTCAAAGTCAAACGCCAACCCTTTCAGACTACTATTTTCATTTCTTGAAAGAAGGATGGAAGATAACTGAAAATATCAAACGGAAACAGTTCTCGAATTATTTAGCTGTTGTTGATGAAAAATTAGCAATGATGCATTCATATTTTTTGCATTACTAATGCTTTTTTTATGTTTCTGCTGTTTGTGATTTGATTCATTTTCATTTGTTCATAGTACAGTATATGTTATCCTTTTTGGAGAAAAAATGTTATGAATTCCAATGTATAATACTTTACTGCATCTAAATAAAAAAATGATTTAAAAAAGTGGTAGAGCGTTCACCTCCGGTACTTAGGGTCCCTGGTTCGATCCCAGCTTGCTCCGTGTGGACTTTGTGGTGGACAAACACCGTGCTCGTGGGTTTTCTCGGAGTTCTCCCACTTTCTTCTTACCAATATTTCACTCATTTCTCATCATCAAAGTCTCCTTTAGCCTAGCCGGTATAACCATGGGACGCAAAACTGAAAGATTTCATTTCATTTGTTGTTTGTTAAATAATTATCTACCATTAATATGAATAATGGAAAATATATTTACGATTTATTGTATCTTTTAGCGTACATATATTTTTTTTTCAATTTTTTTGGGTAGACCTGTGAATACCCGCTAAAGCCGCCACTGCATACAAATAAAAACTTTAATTATCTGTTATCACTTAAGTACGTCTGTGACCTTCGTTTTGTAATCTGATCGTTTTTTGTACCGTTAACAAATTTCTCAGTTTTATTTATTGCGTGAAATAAGTTATTGATAACTTTTGGTTGACATTAAAGAGTCTTAAATTTCCAATCATTTCGGAAGTTTCAGATGAGGTTGACACACTTTGTTACTTTACTTTATCGCCGTTATTTTCTTCATAATCATATATACTGTTTTTCGTATGACCTGTCCCCATGGATGTCTCTGAATATATGGAAACCAGTTGAAGTTGATTATTCTTCTGCAATCTGTCCAACACTAAAAAATTCTGCTAATATATTACTTCGAATTATGCAAATAAAAGATTCAAAAGTTCGATATATTCACGATTTTTACCAGTGTTTTCTATACAGATCTCAAGTGGTATAAAGTTTGGTTCGAATTATCCAGGTTCAAAATAACAATAATCCACTATATACGAGTAGGGAATGCGGCGTAGGATCGACACTGCGTAGCATCGAAACTGCGTACGATCGAAAAATTCAGCTCAAAACCTGTTTCGATCCTACGCAGTTTCGATCGTACGCAGTTTCGATCCTACACAGTTGCCCTGAAATAATTTAAGTTTTAATCATGCGCTCAAAAAATATTTTTTTTTCTCTCTCTCTTTAATTTGTTTAACCTGTGCAGCTATAAATTAGGGTTATATGCATGGACTCCACACGACCTAAACTGCGTAGGATCGAAACTGCGTACGGTCGAAACTGCGTAGCGTCGAAACTGCGTAGGATCGAAACTGCGTAGCGTCGAAACTGCGTAGGATCGAAACTGCGTACGGTCGAAACTGCGTAGCGTCGAAACTGCGTACGATCGAAACTGCGTACGGTCGAAACTGCGTAGCGTCGAAACTGCGTAGGATCGAAACTGCGTAGGATCCACACTGCAGGTAGGATGGACAAGTTACAGGCGTATGGATTGAGAATCAATTATGATTTGTAATGATGACTATGTCAGAAGTGTAATACTAACTTTGAAACAGCTTCGACGGAATATAATGTAAAATAGTTATGTAATATGAAGAATTTAAAGTAATGAAGAATATGATGTATAATGAATATTGAAGGATAAGAATAATAATAATGTTTAACGAATATTTCGATTGTAAAGATATTATTTCTAAAGGCTATCAGAAAGTTAGAGAAACAAAAGTCAGATAAAGATTCATATGCTGTTCTGTGTGTACTTGTCTGCGTAATATGAATGAAAATTTATATGATTTTATGTACAGCTTAACGACCTAATCACCAGTTATTCATATGTATGTCAACAACGTTACAATATTGTACTTCGCTTTGGGAGTTTCTCATTTGTACGCTGAACCTCAAATCGATTTATAATTGGAACACGTACCCGTGGGGGTAGGAGCATTTCAATGTATTCCGTTACATTTCACAAAAATATTTTTAACCGTAAAAGATTCGAAATTAAACTACTATTCAAATAGAGAATAAAATTACGAAAGTTTACAACTATTACTGGAAATCAATGCTGTCATCCATTTTGAACATTTTAAAAGAACATAGTTTCTAATGTATTGAAATTTCATTTCTTATGAATAGTTTGAAACGTTGTAAATAGTTGTAAAGAACCTGCAGAAAATTCGTCAAAATCCTCCTACAATGGGGAAGCAGTGTTAGACATGGAGTTAGTGGATGCAGATGGTGGCATTGGAGTTTTGGGCGCGGGGTCTTTCTATACGCCTATTAAACATGGAATTGTATGTGGGTGGGTGGTGAAGTTTTTAAATGTTCGGGTCGTCTGAGCACAGTGTTAACGTCAGAAATTGGGCCCTTGTCTCAAAGGTCCAAAAATGGTGTCCCGAAATTTTGAGCTTGGCTTCATTATATTTTTCTTTTAAGCATGGAGTTATTGGATACATATTGTGGTGTTGGAAAGCTCCGGGACCTGAGACTCCAGAAATGAGATCTCAAAAGTTTGGGTTCAGGTCTCTTTTATTTGCCTATTTAACATGGTGTTGTACTATAGTGTTAGCGTTTGAAAGGTCGGGGTCGATTAACGAAAGCGGTAATGTCAGAAATTGGGCCCTGGCCTCGAAGCTCCAGAAAATGTGGTTCCGAAATGTTGGGCTTGAGTCCACTCTATTTCTCGTTTCAGCATGGAGTTGAGTTGATTTTAGTTTAGCGTCCCTTTCAGCAGCGAGGCTATATGAGACGTGGACCTACTGATTAACGTGGAATCCGAACCACATGAGCTCCCGCCGGGAATCGAACCCGGGTCTCCCACGCCAAAGGGCGTTTCAGCATGGAGTTGTTGCATACAGATGGTGACGTTGGAAAGATCCGATTCCCCTCAGCACTGTGGTGGTCAGGAACCGGGCCCCCAACATGGGGCCCCAGAAATGGAGTCCCAATGTTTTGGGCATGAGCCCCTTCTATACGCCTATTAAACATGAATTGTTGTACGAAGGTGAAAAACTTGTATCTTCGTAAAAAAAAAAAAAAAAAAAAAAAAAAAAACTTGTATCTTCCTTATAATTATTAGATAATAATCTCAGCTCCTAAACACGTATAAAAGATACCGAAGTTATATTTCAGCAAAAAACAATTACCATAAAACATCTCTTTGCATGTGTAATGACTGAAATGTATTATACTTTGCTTCCCTCCCAAATAAATAAATAAACGATTACAGTCGATAAGCGTAAATCTGGCAGAACCTATTTTCCGAAATCTAAAACAAATCACGCAGATTGTTTATTGCTTGTTCGAGATTGTCCACATTACATTTTCGGTCGCGATTGTCCACATCACATTTTCGGTTTTTCATTGTATGTAATTAACTATACCATAACAGAAATTCCCACTACGAACAAATTACACGTTAGGTATACGCCTATGTGTCTCGTCTCGAGGACTTCCGGGCCGCAGTGGCTTAGTGGCAGAGGGTTCACACATGCTGCGGGGCCCTGGTTCTATACCAACTTGCGCAAAGTGGGGTTTGTGGTGAACAAACACCGTGTGTGAGGGTTTTCTCGGAGTTTCCCTTTCCCACAACTCTTTCATTTCACCATTCCATTTATTCTCATCATCGGGGGAAGAGATCGAAGGTGTCCCGTATTATCATGGAAAAAATATGGCAGGCTTTATACTTGTATATATATATATATATATATATATATATATATATATATATATATATATATATATATATATATATATATATATATATTATAAAGTACTATATGAATGAAATTGAGTCGTATATTGTAATGTATGAATGAAAAAGGATATTAAAGTAATTTTTATATAGGGGAAAGTGGGATAGAAATGGGTAACTAAGGTTTGATGTGTTGTCAAAGTCAAGATTGGCAACAAAATGGAATGATGATCAGAACAATTACTCTTGACTTATAATTCGTGAATACTACAAAAATGTGATAGGTTCTGTCTATTGTTTTGCATATATGTTTTTCACAAAAAAGCAAATCACCCGGAAGTACCCTAATGGTGGGGTAAGACCAGGTGTACATGCTAATCGGGTTTCACCCCACATGTATCGAGTATGAAAAACGTGGCATCGCTAAACTAATACAATTTTATAGTTTATTTTATGTATGTTCATTTGTGTTACGTAAGTCCTCATGAAATGTGCAACAAGGAGTAATAATTACCTATTCAGTCACTAACAATCATTGCAATCCCGTCGACCACTGAAAGAAAAACTACAGTAAACACGATACAAGACGCTGACGGTTGTAGCAGCGGGGCGAAATGGCAGTTCCTTCTTTACGTGTTAAAGGCTGCCGAAAACATGAAAAAATGAATTCTAAAGGTCCATAGCTCCAAAACTATGGGATCTACTGTTGTCGAGTCAAGACTTCACTAAGGAACTAGTATGTGCTCTATCCAAAAATACATGTTTTAGATTCCTAAGGTACTCACGCAACAATTTTTATGGAGGTAGTTGGAGAATACTTTATATCATAGGCCCGTAGTTAAACTCCCTCTATAAAAATTGTTGTGGAAGCACCTCAGGATTCTGACACACACATTTTTGGATAGGGCACATACTAGTTCCTAAGTTAAGTCTTGACCCGACTGCGGTAGGTCCCATAGTTTTGGAGCTATGGACCTTTAAAATTCCTTTTTTCATGTTTTTGGCAGCCTATAACACGTAAACCGTCGCTTGTAGAGGGATAAATTCTTAAGGTCTTTTGAATTTGGCTAATCAGAGTGCTCCTTTAACCCGCGTATATTCGACGATAACCGTTCGGGATAAAATCTGCTCGCCATGTAGACCTAATTTTATTACAAAATGACGACTGTCTATTTACTTTATTTTATAGTTCTTCCATATTCACTTTCAAATGATCGGCGCCAGTTGCCATCTAATAAAGTTGATGCGTTTGTTGCTTCTAGTACACAACCGCCTTGAAAAAGAAGCAATAAATGCATCAAATGTGGGAGATGAATTTAGAACACCAAAATGGTACATGCCTAGCACATCTTGTGCTGTTAGGGTTTCTTCAGAAACATTTTGTAAAACAATTGAAAACACATCGCGCGGTTTGTATTTTGAAATTTTGCGTATACTTGGATTTGTTTAAGTATTTCTTTCTACTGTGTTTGCCTGTAGCTTCAGTTCATAAGCCTTTATAATTAGATACCCAACATATTTGGCAATCACGCAGAAAACAACACCGAAGATTCTACACTTGTGTTAACACACAGGCTGTGTGTCATTTCAACTAGCGGCATTTGACACACAACTCCAAACGGAGAGTGAGTTGTTCTAACCACTTGTTTGTGTTATATTTTAACACAATCGTGCTAACACATAGGCATGTCGTTGAAGTAATACAACGATTTTTTACAGTATAGGCACTTCCAGTAGAACTACAAGGATTAAATTTGGCAAAGTTTTTAGCCTCCTGGGACTATATAGAAAATTTCCAAAAGTGAATATTTTCCATTTTTAGCAGCTTTAAAGAGACAAAAAACTGTGTAATTTAAATAGACTTTTTGGATGTACAAAATCTCATATTTTAGGTACCGTAATTGAAATCGGAATAAAAACTAGGAATTTTGGTATGTTAGTAGGTTTATGAGGCGCGAGGCCGTAGGATGAGAAATTTTGTATCTGGCGACAAATTCCCACCTACTTAAAACTAAACTGATTATATAAACATTCAATTTTGCCAATTGCCAAGTTCATAAAGAAATTGAAAATCACAGCAACTGGGTAAGTAAGAAAATGCTAATCCAAATGTCAATTGAAAGAAACGGAAGTCTTTTAAGTAAATATTGGCAGCAACGCATTCTAATTTTCCAACTTGGTCAAAAGTTAGCAGGGTTGGAAAAAATACAGTTTTTTTTTAAAAAAAAGAACAAAACGCGTGTTTAAAACATGAAAAAAGTGTTTAAAATGTTTTAAAAAACACACAAAAAAGTACATGTTTTAAACATTTTGAACAGTTTAAAATATTATTTTAAACATATTTCAAAATCGTGTAATCACGTATTTATTAAGACTTTTTGCTCTTTCAACCGATCTTTTCATTTATTTTATTCTCTTTAAGACTACACAGTGTTGGGTACAGAACATTTCCGTATAGATTAGTAATTTTCAACTTATTTCATATAACGACCCCTTTTATTACACCCTCTTGCCAGTGACTCTCATACAGTAAGTATTTTCTTGGATATAGTAAGCTTTTAAGGTAGATTTTAAAATTTACCAACTATAGAGGTTTCACACAATCTATCAATATACATGGCAAAACAAAAGTCCTCACCATCCTTGTGCGTTGACAACGGGTTGAGGGAGAATGATGAATCTTGGAAGTGGTCTGACACATCAGATGGTGCTATCAAGCATCATGGCGAACATCTGTGCTTAGTATTCGAAATTTCAAATGCAAATGGTGTCATGTTACATGAGGGCTAGAATTTTACCAGAAATGCTGTTGTGCGGTTATTTTAACCATAAAGAAAATCATTTCGAGTTACCGCTTCTAAAAGTTTTGTAGTTATGCCTTTAGGGGCTAAGCTAGCGTTTCGTGGAGGCGGGTGAGATTTTTGTTGCAAAATTTGATTACTATTTCATAACACTGGTGCTAATAAAATTATTTTATAATAATAGGGCTACGTTTTCGAAAAGTAATGTTTGAAGCACACTTCATATTGTGCTAACTTTATATTTTCTGCAAGTTTATGTAATTGGTTGTTTTTTGAGTCAAAAATTTATTGACGAAAGGTAATATTTGGGGCGTTCAGAGCACAATAGATTCAAATCCATTTTCAATAAACTTCAGTTTTCCTCAGCAAATGAATTCTATTTCAAAAAATAATACTTCGCAGTCAAGAATCCAAAACAAATGTAACTAAAACCATGCGAAAAGGCGTGGGATAGTTTCATATGACAGCCGCTAGTAAGGGCGTCAGTGGAACAGGAGGGCAACCACCCTCATCCGCACCCTGCATTTCAGATTTTGGGGACGGTAAGACAGTTTTAGAAATCTTTTGATAAGCAAAGTCCAACAGAATAAGCCTGAGGTAATTACACCGAATAAATACGAAGAACATACAGATGATTAAAACTGGGAAGTTGCTTAGGTCCAATTTCCTGAATTTTAAGCAGGCCCGAAACTCAAAAGTAGAGCCACCTTTGAAATCCTTGGGTAAAAAAAATATACAAGAAAGCAATATAGGCCTATAGCTCCTTACGGCCAATGATCAAAATCCGTATTTATTCGGTGCAAGGACTTCAATTTTTAAATGTTGGACTTTGCTAAGCAAAATGTTTCTAAATCTGCATTACTGCCCCAAAAATCTGAAATTCAGGGTAGAAGACGGATGATTTCTAAACGAACGCCCCTATCTAGCGGCAATCATACAAAATTCTAGATTCCTTTTTTTCAGGTAGTTTTTCTTTCTTTCATCTCGGATTCGTGGTTGTGAAAATATGACATTTTACGTCGATGTATTCTTTTGGACACATTCTGCATTTATGTAACGTAATTATGCATCATTGACTATGACATTCGGAGCTTGACTTGTTAATCATTCCAACGCTGCAACATACACAATACAAGTATAATGTTAATATCTTAAATGTATGAGCAAGGAGGGGGAAGGGAAAATTAGCCCTCCTCCCCATTCCGTCAACGCCCTTGTCTAGCGGTTGTCCTATGAAACTCTGGTCCACACGCTTTCCCGTGTTTTTTGTTTCATTTATTTCATACCATATGCTACGAAGATATTACGTTTGCTGAGCAAAAGTGAACCTTTCTGAAAATGAACTTGGATCCCTTGTGCTCTAAATGTTGAGTTGAAGCCAAATTTATCCTGCAACCCAAGTTTGTTCGAAACATATAAAATTAGTTTGTTTAGTTTGATTGATTACATCTTGCATCGGTAGCAAGGCTATATTAGACAGGGCTTTTTGTTTAAAGTGGGATCTGACCCACTAATTTTGAAATTTTACGTGGGATCGCAGTCAAAATCTATACAGCAAATTCCGACGCCTCGTGTCTCTATCCTCAAAAATTAATGTTAAAAGACTGAATATTGCACCCTGTAGCGTGGTACATACATACAAACAAACAAATTGAGATCAAATTGTCCCAGACCTTGACGTTCAGCACTAACGTTATAATAAGTATCACACTTGGTTAGTTAGACGATCGACTGCCATACCTTGCGTTTCTCACCTGGTCTCTTCATACAAGCTATGCCAAGTTGTAAAGTTTCAAAGAAAATTTAGAACTGTGGTGGGGAAGAGGTACGAAATAAAATTTTCATAATCTAATGAAAAAGATATTGTTGATACAAAATTAGTTGTTACCTGAAGTTTCCAGTTGCATCTCAGCCACACCACTGACGTTAGATTCATCAGAAGCAATTTTCGGATCAACATTTTTACCATTTGTTTGGGTTTCCATTTTTACCAAGCATTGCATTTTTCATAATGATTTTCGTTCTTGGAACTAAACCACCCATTTCTTTCTTACACGTTTTGTGACAAACTCGTTTGATCGTTTACTTACCTGATTGAGTTTGAGTTACTCTAATAAATTTGTATCAAATCATGTCCTTCTTTTCTTCAAGCATAATCCATGTTAAACGATTCCATGTTGTACGGAGACAGAACTAACATGTACTGTACAAACGAATGCTTGCGATATTTTAATTTCAGAACCTCAACGTCGCAATGAATACAACACAACAGTTTCTTTCCGTGATAATTATTTTATTTATTTTTAATATCAGTTCTATAAGTAGTCCAACCTTCGACTACGACACTTTCTCGCAAGTTAACTGAGAAGCATTTAAACAATACAATATACGTTAAAAATAAGGGGGAAAAGAGACAAAATAATTTGTAGATCGCCACATTGACCTGCTGTAGCCACGAGAAATCAAACCATTCACATGGGAAGAAAATAGTCTTCTGATTGGGGAGCACTTTTGGACAGTTCTCTTGCTCTGGAAGATTTCTTTTTTTTTTACGAACATAAAATAAAATGCAAATAAACATATGTTTAAGACAAGTCTTCAAAATAAACGTGTTTAAAACAAAATGTTTAAAACATAAACAAAATTTGTTTTAAACAAAATCAATTGTTAAAAAAAAGTTTTAATCATTTGTTTTAAATATTTTGTTTTAAACAAAACAACCCTGGAAGTTAGTAAATTTGGGACGAAGCCCAAACTAGCAAAAACTTGAACTAATTACATGAACCTTCGATTGTGCCACCTGCAAAGTCTATAAAAGAAGTGACAATTCACAGCAACTAGGTAACTAAGAAAATGTTAAGCTAAGTCAATTGAACTTAACGGCAATCTTCTGAACAAGGAATTTGCCAACTTGATCAGAAGTAGTGGTTTTTGGGGGGAGGATTCTCCTTTCTCCCTGCTGAGACAAGACTTAGCTTTTTTGGTCCTCCTGAATAAGTCATAGTCCCCCCAAGAAAAACTTCCTGGGTACACCCCTGTATGATTATTTAATTATATTTGTCACTATTTTATTTCTCAGTTTCGTATCTATGCACTTTCGATCGTACGCAGTTTCGATCGTACGCAGTTTCGACGCTACGCAGTTTCGACCGTACGCAGTTTCGATCGTACGCAGTTTCGACGCTACGCAGTTTCGACCGTACGCAGTTTCGATCGTACGCAGTTTCGACTCTACGCAGTTTCGGTCGTATACAGTTTTGATCTTACTCCGATTTTTCCCTATATAACTTCAAAAAAAATACTATTACTTAATATTCTGTGATTATAAAATAATTGTTTTTTTATTGTTCGATCATAAGACCTTATCTGTTTTCGATCCTACGCCGGTTTTAGTTTCGATCGTACGCAGTTTCGATCGTACGCAGTTTCGATCGTACGCAGTTTCGGTCGTACGCAGTTTCGATCGTACGCAGTTTCGATGCTACGCAGTTTCGATCCTACGCATGTAACCCTACGAGTATACACACTAATTTGTTGAAATAAAACAAAACGAAATCTGTCAGTGGCGTGCTTCAACTTTTTTTTTTTTGATGTTTTCCTTAGAAAGGAAGAAAACTGGTGAGAGTTGCAATTGTTATAATAAGATGACTATATATTGGAATCCCTTAATATATTAGATATATCTTAGAGATGTGAGAAATACAAGGCCGTAGGCAGAGGAAAGGGGCAAAGTCCCTAGCTAGCCGAAGGCTAGTATATGATAAAATGCCATTCTTATTTTATTATTGCATTCTTGGAAGGAATTTGAAAAATTCATAAGAATTCCATAGTTTAAGTAATTGACATTCTCTCCCCTTCAGAATAAGAATATAGTAACTTAAAAGAAAAAGAAACGTCAATTTTACAGGTAAGGCAAAAGTATCTAAAAGAAACATGATTATCTTGTTTGTTTCTCGGGGGAATTGTAAAGTTATTTATCTTAATGTGAGATAATTCATAATTGAAACAATGAATCCTCTTTAACGTCCCAGTTTTCACGTAAAAAATGGGTTTATGTTTAAGTCTGTGGTTGTTTGAGAATGTGCTTTCGAAGCGCTACCCCGTAGAGCGAACGCGACCAAGGTGGCTATTTTGTAGCTTTACTTTCGCCAGAGTTATAAATCATACTGTGAGCCAGTCAGGGTTTCCAGGTCCATTTTGCAAAGTCTAGGTCTATAATAGCATAGTTCCAGTACTCTGCACAAAGCATCTTCAAAGTAGCTGTTTCTTGCTAAAATCCCCTTGCGTGGCAACACGTCTTTCCGTTTTTTCTTCTTCCTTTTGACATCTTTTAAACAGCAGGTGATCTATTGTTCCGAAACGCACCAAATACACTCGAGCTGACGTTTTCTCTGCGTTTTTATTGCTTTCGTGTTTGCGATTAGCCATCCACATTTTAATACATGGTCAGCGAATTCCAAGTGTACGCATAAGCAATAAAAACGCTTTGCTCACGCTACAAATAGCCGGGGACTAAATGTTAAGTTTCTAGCTATATCGGTATGCCCTTTATGTTGATGAGTAAGTAACTTTTCATCTTGTATACACTAGCATAGATATGAAAGGAAAAAAATCTAACCCGCGTGAACATATTGTAATAAATACGACATTTTAAAATACAATGACTGGTGAAATATTGATCAGTGGCAAAACTAGGAACATATCATAGAGGGTGCTACTGATGACCATAACGGTGAAATGTGCTTACACACACAAACGTACACATACATCAAGCATTATATTGCATCACCAGTAGAAATGTGGGCCACATGGTAGGTAAGTGTACTTTATGGGTTTTTGCAACACGAAGTTTAGTATTTTATTTCAGTGCAAAGAAGTAAGGTGAATTGCAGGAAAAACAGATAAATGTTTTTTTTTCTTCTTTTTTAGTTTTACATTTAGTTACATAGTCTTGACACGTTGATTATGTAAGAATACTAAATTAAACTTCTTGGCGTTACAGATATGAAATGCTTTGGATACTCAGTTGGCTCACAACCAAAAGGGTGATAAATGTCCAGCACATCAGTTCCCATGCGCCCTTAATTTTGGCTTTCTGAATCGAAGTTTGATACCTCTTAATTCAGGTAGCTCCGCAATTTCCTCATTATGCTGTGTCAATAATACCAGAAAATGTTAAGGTTTCCAGCAGGAAAAAAAAAAAAAAAAAAAAAAAAAAAAAGGATCATGCTAACTGAGGTCGTGCACGCTAACAATGCGCCTAAACCAAAGTTAATCAGTAATACTGATAGCATGTAATAAAACTTAAACACCCACTTTCCTTTTTAATGCTCCCTATTCGCAACCGCAAATACTAAATTTGGTTGCCTATACACAGTATTATGTTTTCAAACTTGAATTTATTTTCGTGAAATGCTAGCAAATTGTAGTGTTTAACTCTTATCATCCTTTAAGGTGGCACCGTGGCTCAATTGCAGAATGCTTACCTCTGATGTGTGGAGTACCTTGTTCGACTTCATTCCAAGTAAGTTTGTATTGGACAACATCGTGTCCCTGGGTTTTCTCGGAATAGTGCTGTTTCCTCTCATATTCTCATTCCACCAATTATTTCATCATAATTCACTTGTTTTAATCATCGTATCCCTTAGCCTAAAGGGTATAATCGTGGAATCCTTAATTGAAATATTTCATATCATTTAATTTTCTCTCATCTTTCATATATTGTATATAAAACTCTATCGTATCTACAGAAGCAAGTGACAAGAATTCGTAATAATTGCAGCCAGTTCACTAGTTAAATGTACTTGATATAAAAAGAGATAGTGCTTACTTTGCGATGTGTCAAACAGACGATCAAGTGTATTTGTTTAGAATTTGAATGCACCTTGTATATTAAAGGTCTAATCTGAAGCAGGGAGGGGATCCGATAGCATGTTTACTGTCTTCAAATATGAAGTGTAACATGTCAGTCATCCTAATGTTGATTTACCTTGATGTCACCTAACCCTCCAGTGTGATATTAAGACGTAAAACTATTTATCTTCCTCTATGTCAGTAGTAGGTAAAAAAATTTTCAAGCAGTGCAAATATAGTTTTCAGTTTCAGGTTATTTCATGCGAACATAAAACTTTAAGTAATATTACAACATATGCCCACTGGAAATTTTATTTTTCGTTCTCTTTTTCCACATGCAGAGCCGCACAAAGCTGAAAGAAATGGAATGGACCTAGACATAATATGACACATATATAGGTTTACATTGTTAGAACAGCTGGATAATTAACAAGTGAACAGGCTTTTGGCGAGGAAAGAGATTTTCGCTTCATCAGCATTTCCTTTGGGATCAGCTGTGTCTGTGAAGCACACATTTGAGATAAAAGGAAAAACGTTAATCTAGTATTTACTTATTTTTTTTATATATTTTTTTTCTTTTTACTTTGGCATGCAATTATGGTTCCTAACGCAGCAGAATATATATATATATATATATATATATATATATATATATATATATATATATATATATATATATATATATATATATTTCTTCACATAAACTATATGAAACGATTACTGTACATAATTGCATATAATACAACTAAGATAATTTCTAAGAAAGAATGCCTGTCACAGTACACACATTCTCTTTTTAAGCGTTAAATGTGTGGAGCCTAAAACACCAGTTTAAAGACAAAAATGACAAGTTATAACAAAGTATAAGTTGATGAGATGAGCTCTGAGATAATCATCATAGCTCTTTAGCTTTCAATTTAGTAGCAGGAACAAACTTTTTTAATGAACCATAGGGACACTTCCAAACTTGAAGCCGCTTGAGGTAACTTTTTTACATCCTTTTGTTGTTGTTGTTGTTGTTTCCGAAAGTTAAAAGGACGCAACGACATAAGCTAAGCCAGGCTTCTCGTTTACCTTGTTTAAAGTTGAAACAAGAATAGCCACGTTATTAGACTAACCGATGGTTCCTCAGTGATCATTAGTAGATTGTGCAAATCATTTACTATTCTCTAGCACTTAATTGTGAGAGTTGTCTTTAATTTGCAAGTAAGTTTTCAAATTTTATGGTTTATCATAGAGACATACATCAATACACACACATACACACCTACACACACACACACACACATATATATATATATATATATATATATATATATATATATATATATATATATATATATATATAAGGGAGAACGGAGAAACCCCCACCCCAAAAATAGTGAAATCGAAACTTTGTACAAAGTAAATACAGCATAAGGAGGGGGATATATTCGCACACATTAAACAGAAACACTCAACAAACAGTTTTACCAACCCGATACAAGATAATATTGTCTTTCAAATAACACTGCGTCTGATTATTGCATATTTCAAACTAAGATGTCAAAAGAAAACTTAAAGTACCACATTTATAATTCGGTGTTGCAAGCTACCAAGAGAACATTCAGATTTGGTGAATTCAGTTGCTGAAAATGATTGCTAGCACTGGATTCAGCAGCAAAAGATACAGGAAAAGAGGGCGTTTAGTGACAGACCTTATACAGGTTGGAGATAAGTAAGGGCAAAGGGCGAGAAAAAAAAAACTAGAAAACATCTAGAAATGACATGTTAATTTTGAAATGAGAAGAGGGATTGAGGCCAAATGTTGGATATGAGGAATGCGTGTAGATCTCCACTGAATAGGCAAGTTAGGCTAATGTCAAACATGGGGGACATGCCTGAAAAACCGTCATGTTGGAATTACCGCAATAATAATACGAGGGAAAGGGGTCATGTGACATATGGCTCTTAACCACATCGTCTCTTGAAATCAATAGTGGCCAATACGGTTTGATACCTCTGCTTAATTGCAAATGTTATGAATGATTGTGTGGTTGATACAAAAATGGAGACTGCAGTGTGCCAATTTTGAAAACGATAAAGATGGACAATCGGCTTCGTCACAGCTGTCGCCGGTATTGAAATTGAAGCAGTAATCGTCAGGTATCAAGAATGTGTCAAGTGCTGTTTGCAAATATCCAGTTTTGTAGAAAGTATATCTAATCATAGCTTGTAACCTTGGTGCTGTAAACTGGTAGCAGGTGAGTGATTGCAAGTTATTGAAGTTGCCCGGTTGTCATATTTTGAAGTCAGATGACAGAAAAAAAAACAGTATCGGTTATATAATTAACGAAATTCTTATACGGGCTGAAGAAGAATTCATCAAACGGTTGTATGAGTGACGTGCAACCATGAGGGATAAGAAGTCGGGTAAGTTCAACATTATTGAGTTTCTGCACCAACTCTTCATCTTTATTGGTTCTTCATGAATCAACGAGGAACAGCTGTTTTATCTGCTCTATAGAAGGCCAGAAAACGTCAGTCATGAACTCTTTCAGGTTGTCCTTGGTCATATTTGCACTTTTACCAGCATGTGAACTAATATTGTGTGGATCGGAACGTATGTTGACTGGAAAGTGGCCTCATTCGTGTTTGTGGTTGTTTCTCATTCACGTCACCTTTACGACAGTATTACTACATTGCCATAGTGTGGAACACCTCCAGTTATAGAGGTCTCAAACTGTATTTGCCACTATTGACTTCAATAGACGATGTGCATCAAAAGCCACATGTCACATGATGCCTTTTCCGTATATTCTTCTTGCGCTAAATCCAACATGGCAGCTTTCAGATGTCTCCCATGATTGACATTACACCTATTCGGTGGAGCTCTATATGCATTCCTCACATCCAACATTTGACCTCAATCCCTCTACTCGTTTCAAAATTAACATGCCATTTCTGGACGTTTTCTAGGTTCTATGCTCGCAATTTGCTCGCACCTATCTCCCACCCTGTATAGGGTCTGCCACTAAAAACCCTCTTTTTCTCTGTTTCTTTTGGTGCTGAAGCAAGTGCTAGCAATCATTTTCAGGAATTGAATTCACCAAATCGGAATGTTCCCTTGTAAGGACACTGTAGTATCACAAACATCCTAAGTTTGGTTGCTTCTATCACACCTACAACACAACGGAGGTAAACAGAACAATGCACATCAAAAGTACCTTAGCGCTGGATACCATGGTCTTGGAATGACTTGTTTCAAATGAATAGGAACGAAGTTACAATGGATTGAACATTTATCATTTTTTTCCGAAAGGTTTAATTTCGAAAATACGCTTAGATCAATATCATATCTAGTTACTCGTATGGTTTGCAATTGACAAACAAATCATTTTGCCGTATACAGGACTTCGTCATCTAAAACCGTTCCGAAGATATGATAAGCGTTGTTGAAGTTTCTCACACTGCTTGAATCATGCAATTACGAGAACGTTTTGTAATTACAGCTACTAAAAGGGTATCAGGACACCTGCGGTACAGGACATTTGCCGTACAATGAGGAAACCAGTTTTTCTGGGTCATTTGCGGTACTGTTCAAAACTCTTCCTTAGACAATGGAACATTTGCGGTACACATTGCGGAACGTGTGTACATTCTGAAGATAAATAACGAGACAAACTTTCTGCTTGCAAATTACACCACAGACTTTAAAAATAAAAACGTTAAAATTTTCCACTGTCAATGGAACACAGTGTGTATCTGAGCACATTACGTTTTCGATGATCGGAACATTTAAGTGTTGTAGTTGGCAGTTTATCCAATTACATACAATGCACATAGACATCGGTAGTAACTTGGAGCAGACAAACATTGTCCTTTCGATCTTCGGCCTCTTACCAGCAACAAATAGTTAGACGTATTAGAGGTCTTTCAGTTTGATGAAGGCTAATATTAATGATTGGAACCCGATATTAATCAAATTGAATTTCGAGCATGCCACAATAGCATCTCTAAGAACACTGTTGCCCGGAACGCACACTGGTGGCTGTAATTTCCATTTTAATCAATGCTTGTGGAGGAAGGTTCAGGGATTAGGACTCACAAATTACTATAAATCAGCTCTAGAGGTAAGACTCTCACCACATCACGAAAGGCTTCAGAGATTTTTAGATTATTTTGTAGAACAGTGGTTGAACAATGCTGGTATTGACATCTCCCTTGGAACTTCTCGAATCAACAGCACAGAACGAATAGTGCTATTGGAGTGTGGAATCACAGACTCAAATCATTAAAAGTAAATCAACTCCTAATGTGTACTATTTGGTGAAGTATCTAACAAATGGGACTGTATATAACAACTATATGCATGAAAGATGAACTTTAAACATTGAAGATAAACGTAGACGACATTAGTACATAAGATTAGACGGAAGAATAAAAAATACATTCAATGAATGTGTAGCCTCAAAGGATGTGAAAAAAAATCTTGAGGAAAATGACACACATTCAAACGTTGAAGTAATTTTGATTTGTTTCAGAAAAGAAGCTATCTACTAATGTACTAATTGAACTCTATCATAAATCATGAGAACAAATTACTAATTCATCGATCTTTAATTTTGACTTTGTTTCTTATACTTATTTCGAGCTAGATTTCACCAAAAATCCCTAAATATGGTTATAACAATGAACAACTATGTCCCAAATGAGTAACTTGTAAGTAATCACTCCGTTAACAAGTTGCTCTTTGGATAATCCCATAATGGTTACACCTAATTACAAATATCTCAATAAAAATGAAGAAATAATATTATATTTAAAGTCTGAGTAACCTCTGGCAACGGTTATTGGAAAACTGTTAAGAAAGACTGTGCAAGGAAACAAAACAATATAAATATTACTATTTGTATTCCCTTTAAATATCATGGTTAGGTGTTCTACAATCAGAGATAAGGATTTTACTACTACTACTACTACTACTACTACTATTATTATTATTATTATTATTATTATTATTATTATTATTATTATTATTATTATTATTATTATTATTATTAATATTATTAATATTATTATTATTATTATTATTCATTTTCCTGTTTTGCCCAATTACAAACAAGCACTTGTTAACGTCTTTCAGATGTGTTACCATGTATCTTAGTAACTGTTATTTCACTTTTCTGTATAATTGATCACTATATTTGCGTTTACATGTTCTTAGGTGCTATGAGAAAGATTTGTATGTATGTACGGTGAGTTAATAATGGTTTTATATTCTGAAAGATTTTCAATCTGCTTTTAGTATGCAAAAAAGCCACTGTTCCCTGATAAAGTCATGTTATTCCTCATAGAACAACTTGCTGGCTGCACCAAGGTGATAAAACTTGGTCTTTGTATAGCAGTTGATACTGTGTGCCTATTCTCTGAACACCCGAAAATGACCTCTCTCAGTTTCTGGAATAAGTTATTTTGAATAGTACCGGAAATGTCCAAGTACCACTCATGTCGATACCGAAGTGTTGCGCTTTCTACTAAAAGCTATTGTTGTAATGCTATAAATGAAAAGGAAAAGCAAGAATCATTTTAAATATTTTCCACAAATACCCCATTTTCAACGCCATACTCACAGGCAGTTCGCAACAAGAGTTCATGGTACCATACCATTTTGTGTTTTATTTTGTCCTTACTGACTTTTATCTAGTCGCTTTCTTCCATGTAGTTACTGGCTATATTCCCTGCTTAGATGGAATGCATGTCGGTCAGCCATGAGATGTGTTAGTGAAGGAATTGTGTGTGTTTGAGAAAGTGGATGAGCAAAAGAAGAAAAGAACAAATTAATGATAAAACATACCAAAAAAAAAAAAAAAAAATGAGATGTCAGAGTTTCCCGTTTTCAGCCTATTTTAAAGAAAAAAATACCTCCAGTATTCAGAATTTCCAATTTTACGGGAAACTTCCCGTGCTAAGCCACCCGTACATGAATACGCCATTATTTAGTTTGACCAACAATAAGAACGATACTTGAGACATGCTTTGGATTGAACTCTCGAGACTGGCTAAAATGCTGCCAGAATAATTAACGGTAGGCATTCGCTTTTTATCACGGGCGTCTCTGGCAGGGAGACGAGGGGGATGCGTCCCCCCAATATTTTGAAGTACAAAATATTCAATATTGTATTCTAGTTAAATTTATTTACTAACGACAGAATAGCATACAAATAATATTTATTTGGAATATAATATTCAGGCAGTGTATAACAGAGTTCTTGATATGTCTCAGGGGGTCCGTGAAGGTAAACAGAAAGGTAACAAATGGAATCGAAGATAATAAATAGATTGGGCTAGGTACTACAATTTAAATCACTTTCTGTGATGCCCCCCCCCAAATTTTACACGCCAGAGACGCCAGTGCTTTTTATCAATGTCGTGTTGTCCCCCTTCACATGAAAAGGCATGATCATAACCCGTGCGCAGTGATTTTTGAATCGCCTTATGCAAAAAGCGGGATAGGGTACAGCGAGGTAATTTGAATAATTTCAGACATTTTATCATATATCTCATAAACTGTAATTGGTATTCAAATATAAAATTGTGAGCAAAACCTTTGAACCTTACTATTACTTAACAATTTTTCTTAAGATAGTATCTGAGATACATCGTTGTGAAATTTGGGTATTCAATTTCCCCGCCGAAATTTGGAAAAAACGTAAAAGTGAGGGGCAATTTGAATAACGAGTTGGGTAATATGAATAATCAACAAAATAAACAAGTCTTATAGAAATAATGTGTAAACTATTTAATAGTTAGATTGCAATTTCTACGGTAGTTGAAATATGCTAGTTTTGAATGAAAAGAAGTAGGCCTACATAAATTGTAAATATGCGTCACCTATAGCCATCTTTTTGAATGTAGGCCTACACTAAAAAAAAAAATTCAGAACACTGTCTAAGGCAAAGAACCGTAATTGGTTAATTCATCTTCCATCGTTCGTATTTAACGACAACGACAACAGATAAATTGTTTTCGACCTTCTGCACCGACACAGACTTCGTAGAACTATGTCTTACAGCGCTGGCAACGAATCCAGTCTCCCTTTCTAGCAGAACGTTCTGAATAGTAATTAAGAAGGCAAAAACAGCAATTCCTTGTTTGACTTTCATTGCCTGCAGCCATCTTTAGACTTAGGCCTACATTTTCGTCACTGGAAGGGGTAGAGGATATCAGTTTCTTTCGAGCATTCATTTGTTTTTTTCTTGGCAGGTTCTGTATTAGCACTCTTCTTTCTTGTAGTGTCATTGGATTTTGTTGCACCCGATGCTTACGTCTTTCCTGGGAGGTGTTTTATTCTCATTGCCCGAATATTTTCAGAAGTTGAGTGGCATGATTTTCCTGCGACACGACGTCTCTTCTGCACACAAACTTTTTCTGGGCTGGGAAGCACTTGTTTTATGGGTTGGTCTAATTTCACTGCTATTCAAATTGCCCCGTTTTGAATTATCCAAATTGCCCCGCAGTCGACGAATACTCCATTCAGAACGTGGTATGAAAACTGCTGATTAGTTGACGCCAGTGTACAGTATATCAATGCCACATATGCTACTGATACTATTATAATCTGGAGCGGTTTCATTTTGTCCAGTTCATAAGAACGAAAGCTTAAGGAAAGAACGTTGAAAATTATAACGAACTAAAAATACACACATTCGTACTTACCTTGCAGCAAGCAAAAAATCGTATAAGTCTTCAGAACCGAAGGAATAGTTTGTATTTCTTAGAGCGACTTCTGCAAGCCACCACCTACAAATCCACCGCAGGTTCACTAACATGGCGAGCCGCGTTTTCACTCCAGCTGGCAAAATGCTTAACATTATTCAAATTCCCCGCCTATTCGAATTACCCCGCTGTACCCTAATATATCAATCCTTTGATCCCACAAATAATTGCAATTTGTGGCATTGCTAAAACATTGTTTTCAATGATCACAACAGGACTTAAGAGTGTAGTCGTACAGTTTCGAACCATGAGATGGTAAGGTACTCAGTGAAATAAATCAAAGGAAAAATGTTTGTTATTTTTGTTTCTACATGTATTTTGGCAACAATATTCTTATTGTATGGCCCTGTGGAAACCTCACTTCAGCTAATACCTAGTAGAGAAATACAACAAAGATAATGACAAATAAATAGATAAGTAAAGTCAAATCAGTAAGAACTTATCCTACTGTTCTATGCATTAGGCATTTGTGGTTGCAATATATATCAAACTATAATAGTCAAGACTAGATAATAAAATACAGGGTATCCACACGATACCTTCCAGATTACAAATAATAATTGCATGGAAACTATTAGTGCCAGAGAATAACGGTTTGCGGCATCTTGAAGAGCAGCTCAAATAGTTTTTTTTTCTATATATGCACTTCTATATGAGCCCCGTTAGAAGCTCTCTGAATGTCCAGTCGATATTCAATCTCCCGCCATGTGCTGTATAGCATATCCTTTTCGATCTCGGTGTGATCGAGTTGATGGGTGCTTCAATTTTGTGATGAAGAGCAGGAATATCATGCACAGGAGTGGAGTAGACTCTATCTTTGACATAGCCCCATAGGAAGAAAATTCTTATGACTTTGTTAGGCTTCTAGTGAAGGCCTCCCTGACCTCATCCACAGTTTCCTCAGACGTTCGTGCTTTGCCCGAGCCAGGCTTTCGGTAGAGCCCCGTGGCTACAAACTTTTCAAACCATGTTTTAATGGGCTTGACGTCTGGTAGGCCCTGTTGGTAATTCCCTCTGGAGTTTCTTTGCACGATAATTGGTGATTTAGTCTCAGCCAACCACACCACACACTTCGCTGTCTCTTGGGTTGTTGTCATCTTTGTTCATGAACACCTGCAACAAATAACAAAAAATCAGATAAACTTTGTTATCATACTGAACACCTGCAACAAATAACAACAATTAACAACAAAAAATATTTGAGTTACTCTTCAAGATGCCGCAAACTGTTATGCTCTGGTACTAACACCTAAGTAGTTTCCGAACAATTAAGATGTGCAATCAGTTTGGTTTCACGTGGACACTCTGTACATTGGAAATATTTTCTAGTTATGTAACACAAAAGCTTACGGCAAGATAGGGATCAGGACATGTATGTAATTTTTACTGAGCCTTTTGTTTAATATGCTGAGTCGTGTCTTCATGGCTTGATTGCTTGATCACAACCCACTTCACTCTAATAGCTCATTTTTGCCGGATGTGACGTTGATCATTATGTTCCCCGATAAGCTCATATGTGTTTTGAATACATACCATATTGCCGTAAAATTTGTGTCGTGCATTGTGACCTGTCCTACTTGCTGGATTTCTGAATGTATCGCTCAATACTCTTCTGTCTCTTGTTCTTCTCAATTTAAAGGGTCACCACTCTAAAATCAAGGAAGAAATCTACTAGTAATTACAGAATATGTTAAATATGCTCCGAGAGCAAGAGTTTCAGAAAAGTTTTCAACAGTCAAAACAGCACTGAAAAACAATATATAGCTGCTAGAGGAAAATATTTTCGGTTATATGATACTTAAATCTAAATCAAGTATTGCAAGTGTTTTGCTCTTTGGAGGCCAAATTTCTGGGATTTTGATACCACTTCCTAAAAGTAAATATAACACACTATCTGTTATATTATACAGACACTGACATAAAGACGAGATTCGCTTTTTAATCGACCTTTCCGCATTGCTTTCCTTTTTTCCAACTACTTGTTACTCATTTTTTTTCCCCTATCCATCACTTTTAATGTTTAATGAAGGGCTGCTTAAAAGGGAACGGTTATTACAATAGGAGAATCCTTCAACTTTATTTGCAGACTCATTCTCTCGTACCCAACCACTTTCGTTCTGTTCAAGTACTGAACTTCTACCTCGCTAATTTCAAAATAGCGATGTGCCTTTGTAAGCATAAAATAGTCGAATATAAGAGGTCATACATTAATTTGATAGTTTTAAACTAAGTGTATATGTACATAAAGTTATTCAGTTTCATTATGCATTCGTTTCCTCATACCGTTCTAATTTTGTATCAAATTAACAAAACACTAATTGTACAGAAATTACGAAACAGGAGAGTATATATAATTTATTCATTGTTTCGAGTACATTTCAAGTGTAATTCAATTTTATTCTGCGTGAAACTAAATAATAGTAAAATATAATTAAAACATTATCCCATACTTTTCGATGTAAGTGTTATTATGCTTATTTTCGAATTAAATGAAACAGATAAACACTAATATTACATACTAGCTGAATATACTCATTCCTCGCATGGGTCAGATAAAATATCTATGTATACAAACAGAACGAAAAAATATCGGTCATTTTGTACTTCTTTTAATATCCCGGTAAACGCCCTGAGACTCCCTACTTCGAATTAAAAAAAAAACGCCTCTGGCCCCCAGCCGATGAGCTCTGTATTTGGAAGTGAACACCTATGGGAGTATCGCCATTCATTTCAGTGACCGCGAAAACTATGGATTTGACACTAATATCGGTCATTTTGGATAATTTTTATATTTTTTCGTCATCCCCTTGGTGACCCCAGGCCCGCAGTCGAATGAGGTGAGGGTGATTGGAGTTTCACCATTGATCTCAGCGACCACTAAAACTATGGATTTGACACTAATATCGGTCATTGTGGATAATTTTTACGTTTCGGTAACGACACCCCCCCCCCCCGCCGCGGATGATCCCGGCCCGCATACAATGGTAGATGAATTTGCTGGATGGATGCTCAGGTAGCTGAATGGTAGCCCAATGCAAAGGAGAGCATTGGAAAGGAATGCAGTTTCAATAATATTAAAATTTTCATTTATTTATTCACAAAATGCCAAATGCGAACATTCAGTTGAGTGGCAAATATAAAATTCGGTGTATAAGCTATTGAATACAAACAAGGAAATATGTTTCCAGCGTTCTTGAGAATTCCACTTCTAAGATCGAAAAACTTTGTCAATTCTATAATTTCCAAATTTCAATTTCGTTATTGAGAAAGTACTGAGTGTAAAGATTTGTTTAGATTGAAGACTTGAAATTCAGATTACATAAATAAATAAAAACAAGAGAATACGTGTTTCGGCATTTTCGAAATTATTGTTTCGAAGAGGGGAAAGAAAGATAATTTCAAAATATTAAATTTTCCCTTTTTTCTTTGATTCACAAGATGCCGAATGTGGAGATTTGCTTAAGTTGGAGATCTCAAATTCCATACATAGAGTCTTAAACAAAAAAAAAAAAAAAAAAAAAAAAAAAAAAAGGAAATACGCGTTTCAGTTTTTTTTTATTTTATTTTATTTTATTTTATTTTATTTTATTTATTTATTTATTTATTTTTTTTACAAATTCTAAGTGAGAGAAAGACCGTTTTGAATAATATTGAAACTTCCCTGTCAAATGGGGAGACTTACTTAAGTTTGAGATTATATATTCAGTTCAAAACTTCTATATCGGTTGTTGCAAAATAAGTGTTCAACTCTTGGGAGATGAATCCTGCCCCTGGGAGAAAAAAAAAGTATTCTTTAACTTTTGACTATCGGGCATAGTTTCGGACCTACAAGGTGCCGAAAGCGTGGGAAAATTACATTCGGACACCAAAAGTTCGGAGACTATCCAATGTAAAGAGGGCGGGTAAAAATTAACTGAAGAAGTCATACCTGCTGTATTCAATTATGCATGTTTCACAATCCTCCCATGCACACGCAAAGGGATTCCGCAAAGGAACGTAGGGAGTCCTAGATCGGTCAAATGAAAATTGGTCTAAATGGATACGAATTGATAGGGTTTCTACCAGGTAACAACACTTCGTTGGTATTAAGTCGATGTCTTGAACAAATACAAAATAGCGGACACCTTCATGTCTGTTGTTTGTGGTTACATAATCGCCGGGTACGGATGAAAGCCAACCTAATGGACCTAATGGACAAATGTCAACATGTCCCGTTTTCTAGAAATTTCATACTTAAGAGAGGATACGGACAAAATCTCGCGGCCGAAACGATGCCGCCCAAAATCTCGCCGGCCAAAACCTCGCAGCCCAAAATATTGCGTGGCCAAAACCTCGCCACCCAAAACATCGCGTGGCCAAAACCTCGCTGCCAAAACCTCGTGGGCCGAAATCTCGCCTGCAGCTTAATAAAAATTCAGTTTAGTATAACAATATCTGCTGCTTTTCTTATAAGTAAAAAGAAAAAAAGGAAGGAAGAGCTTGGTGTGGTGAGAGTAGGGGCGCCGAATTCTACTTTGCCTCGGGCGCCGAAATCTCTAGCTACGGCTCTGTATATATATATAACGCTCACCCTCCCTTTTGTTGTGGCGACAAAGTGAAATTATAATAGACATCCTAGGCTCGAACCTCATCTATGTTGAAAATTTGATTGAGATCAGTAGGATGGCTCAAGAGGTATAATGTAACACACATAGTCATTCATATATATATATATATATTTCCAAAGAATGCATTAGATTTTTTTGTCATTATTTTAATGTAATTATGTGTTTTTACTAAATATATACATATAGTAATATATAGAACATTCTACATTGAAGAAATCGTCGTGAAGAGGTGTTATCCTGACGACATTTCTTCCCAGGCGACACCACGTCTCGCTTAATTTAGACCAGGCGAGATTCTGTGTCGCGAGATCATTAGAACGAGGCTTTGGTCCGGCGAGATTTTGGGTATGGTGATATTTTGGGGCGCGAGGTTTTTGAAGACGAGGTTTTGGCAAGGCGAGGTTTTGGCCGGGCGAGATTTTGGCCCGCGAGGTTTTGGGTGGCGAGGTTTTGCCCCGCGAAATTTTGGCCCGCGACCTTTTGGGCGGCGAGGTTTTGGCCAGGCGGGGTTTTGGGCAGGCGAGATTTTGTCCCGCGAGGTTTTGGGCGGCGAGGTTTTGGCCAGGCGAGATTTCGGCCCGCGAGGTTTTGGGAGGCGAGGTTTTGGCCAGGAGATGTTTTGCTCCGCGAGGTTTTCGTCGCGAGGTTCTGGCCGCGAGGTTTTGTGCCCGGTTTTGGCCACGAAACCACTTAAGAGAGGAGAGGGGGACAATTTCAATAATATTGAAATATTTCTTTAGTTGTTAAAAAAGTGTTGAATGAATTGATTTGCTGAAGTTGGAGCTTGAAATACGGTATATAAACTCTTAAATGCAAATAATTTAACATATGCTTCAGTATTTTGGAAAATTATCTCCTTAAGAAGGAAAAGGTACATATTACTATCTATATATTAAAATGCTAGGTTTATATGTTTGTCTCTAAAGAAAAGTTTATACGTTTGTCTCCAATCCTTTCGACAACAACATACCACAAGTGCTAGAAACGTGCTGTTTCGCCGGTCGATTCCAAATTTTGTGCAAATTGTCAAGTTCTAATTTGATATTTAAAAAACGTGACTGTTATTTCTTTATTACATTTTAACTGGTACACTGAGGTGTTGAAATTTTTAAAAAGTAATGCGTCATATCATATAAGTTATAAATTCCAACACAGCATAATTGTATACATAGGTTGTATATCTCTCAGGCGTTTGTTTCATGATAATGAAACAATGATAATGAAAAACGAAGGATAACAATTTCTCCAGGTTAAGATGACTCTTTATTGTTTGGAGTGTTTTGCCCAATGAACCCCATATATCACTGACACTATAATTAATTATGTATGTAATGTATTTGCTTATTTCACACTTCATGTAAGGAGAAAGAAAACACTGATCATACATGAATTAGAAACTCCAACCGGAAGTACGCTCAATCTTGCAAACAGTTTGAGATATTAAAAAAAAAAGTAATCGAAAAACTCTCCCCTTTATGATACCTTTGCGAGTTTTATCAAGACTTCTTTTACATGTGTCTGTAATGGGACATGTACATATGTAGTGAGGAATGAGAAAGAGATTCATGTTCATATGTGAATGATGCACTGTGTAGACAGCGCAGGTTCAGCTAGTCTATATATTAAAATGCTTGGTTTACATGTTTGTCTCCAATCTTTTGGACAATAAAATCTCGAGAACCACAAGTGCTAGAAATGTGCCATTTTTACTGGTCGATTGCAAATTTTGTGTAAATTTTGCAGTTCTAATTTAGTATTAAAACAGCCGTATTTTTCATTATTACATTTTTAGGGGTACACCGGAAGTGTTGAAATTAAAAAAAAAAATGTAAAGCATCATATCCTATCAGTTATACATTCTAACACCACTAAGTTGTATTCAGGGATTGTATATCTGTCAGGCGTTTTCATGGCAAACGGTAATCAAAAACGAAGGATAACCATTTCTTCAGGTTAAGATGAATCTTTATTGTTTGAAGTGTTTTGCCCAATGAACACCGTATATCACTAACATTATAATTAATTGTGTATGTAATATATTTGCTTATTACATACTGCATGTAACGAGAAAATACTAATCATACATGAATTAGAAACTCCAACCGGAAGTAGGTTCAATCTTGCAAACGCTGCGATATATTGAAAAAAAAAATAATCGAAAAATCTCAACTTTATGGGAAGGCTTGTTGATTTTTATCGAGACGCCTTTCACTTATATCTGTAAAGGAATCGCAAGAAAATTCATACTCATATGTGAATGATGCGCTGTGTACGGTGCGCAGGTTCAGCTAGTAATATATAAATTTACATTTTCTGATTATTAAAAAAGTTACCATTGCGAGTGTTCGGTCAAGTTTGATATATAAACTTGATAAAAAATTATATATAAACTCTTAAATATATATAAATGTGTATTTTAGTATCAACAAAAAATCCACTTTCAGAGAGGGAAAGGGTGGCAATTTCTATATTATTAGCATTTCCCATTAGTTATTCAGAAAATGTTTAATGTACCAATTGTTTATTAATTGCATTTATTCCTACTACTGAATGAATCATTGTAGCTACTCTATATTTTTCTTATTCACTCATTTTCTAGGTGTCAAGATTTTAATCATGAAATGCACTTTAAAAAAATAAAATCTTCGTAGCAACAAGACTTTGTGGTTTTGATAATAACCTTGCATATTTACTATAACAATTTTGCTTACAATAACAATACACAACGAGATATCCTGAGATTGAGGTTTCTAACGGACACGCACTAACATAGAAAGTAACTCCCCAACACACTTACTCTTAATGATGGATATATGTCTACTTAAGGTAATACTGATGAATAATTTTACCTACAGGAGTGTTCTTTTTTCTATGAAGAATAACATTTTCATATCGCCTTACCCTGAAATTCTAGAGTTTTTTGGAAGATAATTTGAGCACAGTAAATACCATCGTTTTATATCAATTCATTTGTTTTCCACTATGTTATTACGAAATGATTTATTACAAGTTGATGAACAAGTATGAGATATTAACACTAGACATTCCTGCACTGTGACTGTCTTGTGTTAGGTGTGTTGGATGATAGAAGGTACTACGCGAAGAGATGCATTACGGATTTGTGTACAATGACTCAAAGATTGGTGGTGCAAAATGTGAGGCTTTTCCAATTTTCAAAGACAGCAAATTGTGGATACATGAATAATTCGAGCAATAAGTACCCAAGGCTGTCAACGTATTTATTTAATCGAGAGCAACAGTGCCCAAGTTAATTACAATACAGTATATGGAACCCGTGGAAAGATATCATTAGATTAAACTAAACTTAGATGAGAGCAATCTAGCATTGAAAGGGATGGTCTACAGAACTGTAGAGCTAATGGGACACAGTCGATTACGGAAATCCAATTAGCAAATGAGCGTGAAGTTTCTACAACCACAGTCAGCTTCACATTATCAAGATTCACGGTTGAGTTGTTATTTTGAAACTTCAGGTCATATGTATCCTCATCGCCAAAAGTGCCTTTACATCGCCGTGAATTGTATGTGAACGCGCAGTACTCCAAGGAAGGGATGGTTGCATAAGAAAATGTCAAAAGCACCCGACCTCAAAAGGCCACGGGTCAAAACGGCCCCGCGTTAAAAGTGCCCGAGTCGATAGGGACCAGAGCCATGCGCGGGCCGGACGCGCCCGGTTCGGTCGGGAATATGCGCAGCTCGGCCCGGCCCGGCCCGGCCCTGCCCTGCCCGTTTTAAACTTAACCGGGCCCTAACCGGACCGAACCGGGCCGAACTGTGCCAGGCACATTCTGGGCCAAACAGGTCTGGCTCGGCCCCGACACTCTGAAAGAAGGATCGAAAAGTAATGTTAGCCTATGCTAATCGTAAAGTGTTTGGGAAACTGACTCTTTATTCAAGGCTGCAAAGTACTGTAATACTACTACTATTATTACTAATACTACTACTTCTACCATTACTACTACGACCACTGCTAATACTACTACAACTGCTACGACTTCGCGTCAGCGTTAACATGTCTGGTGGTACTGAATTTACCTTCTAAGTACAGAAAAAGAACGAAGAAATACTAGCTATTATGTCCGGTCTGCGTAGAATGTGAACCGATGCTTGATCTACGAGAGACAACGGTGGCTCATTAGGAAAAGCACTCACATCTGGTGCTAGAGGTCGTCGGATCAATCCCTGCTCGTGCTATGTGAGCTTTGTGGTGGACAAACACCGTGTGCGTGGGAGTTTCCGGGGTTGCTCCGCTTCCTCCCACTGTTTCCATTCCATCAATTCATCACATCATCATCCATACAGCCTGAGCCGTAGTTATCTATAGAAAGTATGATAAAGTCAAGTACTTGACCTACTAAGTAGAATTTGGTATGCTACCATTAGACCACGGAGGCCAAAACCGTGAAATAGCGTGCTCATAAGATCAGCGCAATTTGTAGTAATGTTCATTTAGCAAGGGAAGTACCAAATGGTGTTACATGTTCCTGTATTGTTTATAGTATGATACTACAAATATAACAAAATATAATGATCAAATAAATCACCAAGATGCCAGGGTCGATTAGGTGTTCCTGGAACGGTGGCTCAGTGGTTGAGCGTTCACCTCTGGTGCATGGGGTCCCTGGTTCGATCCCAGCTCTCGCCAAGTTAACTTTGTGGTAGACAAACACCGTGTGGGAGGGAGATTCTCGACATTCTCCCGTTTCCTCCCACTTCATTCGTTCGCCATTTCTCCTTTGGCCTAGCCGGCATAACTGTCGGACGTAAAACTCAAAGATTTCATTTCGATTGCTTTGTTTTCGTATTACTAGTAATAGTAGTAGTGGTATTCGCTGTCATATTAATATAGTAATGAGTAGTAGCAGAAGTAGTAGTACACATTTCTCATTTTCCATTGCATATTGAGGGACTGACTTGACTTATCTGACTTGGTTGTTCTCAGGCCAGTTACGCCCAGCCCGTTTGTGGCCGGCTCGTTTGTGCCTGGACCGGTTACAGCCTGGCGTGTTCTCCGCCCGGCTCGAGATTCGGGCCGGGTCGAACCGGGCACAGAATACAGATACATCCGGGCCGGGCCGGGCCGTCTTCGGACCTGGGTTTGCAGCGCTCTGATAGGGACCCGCAACAAAAAGGCCTGAGTCAAAAGGACACCACATTAAAAGGGGCTAAGTCAAAAGAATCCCTCGCCAAAAAGGCCCGTGTCAAAAAGACTTCGCGTCAAAAAAGCTCGACGACAAGAAGGCCCGATTCAAAAGAGCCCTGTGTCAAAAGGGCCCCGCAACAAAAAGACCTGAGTCAAAAACACCCGCGTCAAAGGACTCGGCGCGAAAGTGGCTGAGTCAAAACAGTGCTATATCAAATGGGTCCTGAGTAATAAGGGCAGGAATCAAAAGGGCCCGAGTGAAGAGGCCCTGCATAAAAAGGCCCCGGTAAATACGGCTCCAAGGCATAAACCTGAGATCAAAGCAGGAAGAGAAATCAGGAGAAAGAAACAGATATAACAAGTGGCTTCACTAATTTTACTGCGCCCTGGGTGGATAGATCACGGATTTACTCATATACACCTCCTGCCCCACGCATTTCAGCCGCTGCGTTATGTATATGGTTGAAGATCAGAAGAGCCCGAGAGGAAGGTGAGAACAGAAATGCCCGAGTCAAAACGGTTCCATTCTAAAGGCCCCGCGACAAAAGAGCCCGAATCAAAACGGCTCTGCGTGAAAAGTACAAGGTCAAAAGGGTATAGGCGACAAAAGAGCCCGAGTCGAAACAGCCCCACATCTAAAGGGGTTGGATCAAAAGGGTCCGAGTCAAAACGGCCCCGCGTCAAAAGGGCTCGAGTCAAAATTTCCCCGCGACAAAAGGACCAGACTCAAAAGGGCTCTGCGTCATAAGAGCCCATGTCAAAAAGACCCCGCCTCAAAAGGGCACGGATCAAAATGCCCCGCATCAAAACAACCCGAGTCGATAGAGACCGCGACAAAAAAGGCCCGAGTCAAAAGGGACCACGTTGAAAAGGGCCAAGTCAAAAGAGTCCCTCGCCAAAAAAAGCGAGTTAAAAGGACCCTGGTCAAAAGGGCTCGGCTCGAAAATGTCCTAGCCAAACGGGCACTACGTCAAATGGGCCCTGCGTTACAAGGGTCCGAGTCAAAAGGGCCCCGAATAAAAATGCCCCGCAACCAAAGGGTCCGGTAAATACGGTTCCACGGCTAAAAACCTGAGATCAAAGCAGAAGTGGAAATCAGGAGAAAGAAAGATATATCACCAGTGGCTTCACTAATTTTATTGCGCTCTGGATGGATCGATCACAAATTTACTCATACTCGCCCCGTTCCCACGCATTTCAGCTGCTGCTATATATATGGTTAAATGTTAGAAGTGCGAGGACAGAAATGCCCGAGTTAAAACAGCCCCGTTAAAAGGGCCCGGCGACAAAAGAGTCAGAGTCAAATCGGCTCTGCGTCGAAAGGGCTCTTGTCGAAAGCGTCCCGCGTTGAAAGGGTCAAGTCAAAAACGCCCCGCGTCAAAAGGGCCCGGTAAATACGGTTTCACGGGTAAAAAGTCTGAGATGACAGCAAGAATTGAAATCAGGCATACACAAGAGGATAGTGTCCGCTTAGTAAGTTGAAGTGTTCTTGCAAAACAAGGGAAAATATCAGTGGTTATTAGTACAAAATAGGAAATTTGAATGGTGATATTACTTTTGTTTGTTTGGTGGACAAACACCGTGTGCGTGGGTTTTCTCGGGGTTCTCCCGTTTCCTCACACTTTCTTGATTCCACCAATTCATTCATTACTTATCATCACCGTCTCCTTTAGCCTAACCTGCATAATCGTGGGACGTAAAACTCAAAGATTTCATTTTTTAAATTTGTTTGGTTGTTGTTTGTTCTGCAACAATCGCCATCGCTTAAGGCGGTTCTCCATGAAAATTTGCTTGCACTCCAGTTTTCTGACTTTGTATTCTCGTAACATAGCCCAATCAAACTTTATATATTAATGACTTTCCCCTTAGTTCTAAAATTCCATTTCTACCCCTGGATCAAAGTATAGTATGAAAAATATTCTCTGGAAAATATTGGTTTAATTTTGCTGTGAGAAGACACATGTGGATCTGTATACAGGGTTAATCAAAAGTATTGGGACAGAACAATAATAACGATATGCGTGGACAGAGGAAAAATAAATGTTACAATTGCTATTATTGCAAATACTGTATTTATTTGGAGTGTGGCCACCATGGAAGTCATTTTGAATGCCACCATACTGTATATCACACAATACTTTTAAATATAAAAGGTTATGATTTTACACTGCAACTTAGGCTTGAATATTCCCACAAATGAGAATGTGAACTTATTATTGACACATCATTTGTTTGATATAGGATATGCTATGCTTGACATATGTACTTCTAATAGGGAATGTATTATAATAGGGCAGTAACAAATTGACACATAGACGGAGGAAACGCAAATCTTACAATTTGGCATTGTGTAGAAACTGCGTTAAATTATGTATTTATTTATTTATCGACACAACAATCATTACTGCCCAATTACAGTGTCTACGAATTTAGTGTATAGCATGGCAGCCATCTTCTTTCAAGTGAAAGGGTGGTGACAGGCAAAAACAATACATCCTATATTTGTTTCGAATACACAGTTTTCGATATAAATAGTAATATTCCAGATGTGGTATATGACCATGGTCGGCTCGATTGGCATGGGATTCAGAGAAGAAAACCGGTGAAGATTTCCGAATAGTTCCTTTGACGTTGCATCATATCCGGACCTATCAGATATATGATTTCTGGGGAACTGCCGTGGCTCCATGGAGGATTCCATCCCATCGCCCCTAACGATTTATCAGCCACTGGTGTCTGCAAGATAAGAACGTCAGCCATTTTAGGCCAGATTGGAATTCCCATCTTGCCTAATCTCATCTTGCCTAAAAGGGCGGTAAGGTGTAAGGAGGGAATTTCTGCACTAAAGAAGTAATCCCTCTACTAGCATTTTAACCAGATATTCCAATCAGCATCTGCAACCTCTGGTAGTAGAATGAAGATAGAGAGATCAATGGCAATATGGGAATGTGGGTAGCGTACACGACTTTGACATAGGAGACCCGTCTCCGATTCCCAGCGGGAGCACAACCGGTTCGGATCTCACGTTAATCTGTAGTTCTATGTGTCATATAACTTTGCTACCGATGGGATGTTAGACTCAAGTCGGATCAAATAATAGAGACAGATAATAGATAGACCCTAATTGTTGGGAAATAACTCGTGAAATGAGAATGTAGAAGAAAACAGAATAATCCCGAGAAAACTCACGGGTACGATGGTATCGGTACGTTTTATATTCTGGATCGAACGAGGTTCATCCCGCATCAGAAGTAAGCGCTCTATCACTAAGTCATCATGCACCTACTTTGGAGGAAACACTGATTTTGACAGATGTATCGATCTATGAACTGGTTGTGTGTGATAAACCAACAGACAAAGAGTACAAACGGTCAGAATGTGGAATTTGTAGAGTTTCCTTCGTTCGGAAACGGTAAGTTTTCTAAGTCAGTTATTCTTAACTGGTTGTCCGTCTCTCTCAGGATTGAGGGGGGGCGCTAATTCAGTAGTAAACAGCTTACCTCTGGTACATGGGATCTCTGATTCGATTCTCCAGACAAGTAATTGTGTGTTGGAGGCTCATAATTTTCAAAAGCCTGAGTATTACATTTTTAGGTTGATTGTAAGAAATGCTAAAGGTACAGACTAAATTCAATTTGTGAGTTTTTTATTATTATTATTATTAGTCGTATTATGGACAAGAAATAGTTCAGACAATTTTCTATTGATGGAGGAACTAGGAAAATTGTTCTACAAATACTGAGTGAAGATTCTCATAGCCAGGTAGAAAAACGTAGTAGCAAGATAATCTGTCGAAAAAAAGCACAAGTTACTTCAATTCCTACTTGATAAGGTGTAGACATGAATATGTAAGGAAATGTATTTGAACATTCCTCATATTAGCATATTTCTTCAATACCTACGCAGTCAACAATAGTGAACTAAATTGCATCGATTGCTTCACTAAGTCAGTAACTATTTCTTACACTTTAAAATATTCAGTGAAAAGTATTTTAAATTCGAATAAATTGATACAGGAACTACCTGAAGTATTCATAACAGTGACGACGCCAGTTTTAATTAATTGGATGGGAGTAAGCGGAATGACAGAAAAAAATCGGGAGACAGCAAAGTTTTGTATACGAAAATGGTAATTTTGTATTACTTCACTTATATCATAATACAATTTGTCTACAAGGGGCAGCGTCTTCACATGGGACGGACGCTCGTCCTCATATTCCCCTCTGGTGTTGTTATTGATTCTTAACTTTTACATAATTCGGGGTATCACAAACGTTTTAGGGCATCAAAAGTGGAAAAGCATGAAATCTCTACTGGGAGAACTTAAAAGAGTAAGACGGAAAAGACAGACTGATAACATATTGTATATAATAAAGTTAGAAGTTCATAAGTTGAATACTGAATTACTTCAGGAATAAACATACTAGGTATGTATTCAAAAATTTAAAAAATGAAAGAAAAAAGAAAGATAAGAGAGAGATTAGAGTAATGGATTGGTTCTAAAATGCAAAGCATTCTTAATAATTACACTTACAAAAGCTGTGCTCTCACATGCAACATACATATGTCAGTATTTTCCAAAAATGATAAGTCATACACTCAGATAAAATATCTGTCGAAAAGGTAGCTCCACCTCGGAAAATCTATTGTTCTCTGAGGCAAACTAGATTAATCAAATATGTGTATCTCTTCCTTTTATGAATTCAAACAGCGTTGTTCTAACTTGGACTGTAGCACGATTTTTGTTCGCTGACGTAATGAACTTGATTCTAGCCAGTTTTCCTCAGTCAACGTTTCATAAAAATCCCAGGAATTATCCAGTTTCTTTGGGGATCACCGTTGTGCCTTCCCTCACCACATCGAATTGTGGATTAATGGAATCTATGGCTAAAAACTTTTCCTTTTGCTAGATTTCGATCCGACATTTTGTTTTCTAGTTATGATTGTTTCTGCATTTTTCCCACAGTTTTTCTGCTTGTCATAGCGCCTAAAGGAAGCATTTATGCGCCCAGGTTGACCTATACCTTTTGTCTTATCTTAGAGTCAGGAATCAGCTCCGAAACATTGTCGATGTTATTTTGAAACACCCTGTACACTTTTGATGAATTGTGCTGCTGATACTATTTTTGAAATTGTTCAAGACATGGCCGTGACTTGTTTTCAGAGTATACAGGGTGGAAAATTAACAGAATAGAAAACTTTTTGAAAGTAGGAGATACTCTGTTTGAAATTAGGGACGCGGTGGCTCAGTGGTAGAGCGTTCACCTCCTTTGCTCGGGGTTTGTGGTTCCATCCCAGCTCGCACCGTGTGAACTTTGTGGTGGACAAATATCGTGCTCGTGGAGTTTTCGCGGTTCTCCCGTTTCCTAACACTTTCTTCATGCCACAATTTCATTCATTTCTCATCTTCACCGTATCCTTTAGCCTAACATGCATAATCGTGGGACGTAAAACTTAAGATTTTTTTTCTTTTTGAAATTGTTCTAAACATGGCTGTGACTTTTTTAGAGTATACACGGTGGAAAGTTAACAGAATATAAAACGGGATTTCCAATATTGAATGAAATATACTAAAACTAGTTTATTGATTTTCTTATGTACGAAAGATTAATACATAGAGTATTTCTTTTCTGAAATGTGAGCATGATTTCAGAATTTATTAGTGTTTGTGGTTAAAATCTTAGTATAAGAATTTTCTCTTTAGTGTAGAAATTTTATCCTTGCATCTTAGCACCATTTTAGGCGAAATGGGATTAGGCAAGATGGGAATTCCCACCTCGCCTAAAAGACTGATATTTTTGTCTTGGATACATCAGTGACTGATAAATCGTTAGGTGAGATGGGTTTAGGCGAGATGGGAGGACATCCCAGGGAGGCATTACCCCCTGATCACTCCCTCAAAACTTCACTGCTTTGCAAGGGCGTAGGCAAGAATTTATTTCAGGGATTGAAAGCTTTTTAGGGGTAAATTGTTCAGATGGTAATTTATACTTACACTAAATTATTTTGAAATTCCTCCAGGAGTCGGTGTTGCATCGGACGTTTAACTATACGTTTTTTCCTGAGTCAAAACTTTCTAAATATGTATATATATATTACAGTAAGAATGGAATTTTGTAATACCGTCCGACTATCGTTCTTGTGAAAACATTCATTATGATATGACGTAGGAAAATGAGTTACGTTAAGGTTGTAAGATCTGATATCAAAGTTGAAACATCGCAAGTAAAACAAAAGCATGTAATAGCAAATATATTTGAAAATAATTTCGGTTTAGACTAGCTGCGAGTACATTTAATTCAAAATTGAAATTCTGGAAAATATGAGCGTAGGCAAAAGAAAAAAAAATCAATAAGAAAGGTCGGTATTTGAACCTAGACCATACAAGTAGAGTCCCTTACACTAACCATGCATCTACCATATTTTATTTGCTAAAAATATTTTCCATGCGGCAAAAGGGTCATTTCACACTGAAACATTAACAACATAAAAATCTTTTCAAGAAAATTTGCCAAAGCTTATGTATTAAAGGTATCCCGGCATTCGCCTAGTGGTACTGCAAAACCACTAGTCAAGGTGCCTCGTATCGTAAATGCCTTGAGCCTACGTTCGCTCAGTAAATATTATCAAATTACTTTTCTGTAATTATTTTTGTAAAACGTTTATTATTTTCTTGAAGCAAAGAAAGCATCTTCTACTTGGGTTGAGAACTAAACCGACTATACTTTTGATAGTCAACTAATAGTTTACGTTCATTATTTCTGTCTATTTTCTACATATTACTTGCAGAGACTATTCTGAATAAATGTTTTATTTTAGTAATGTTCCATTAAAGTTTAGCCTAGGGTAATCAGTATTTCAATTTTGTTTATAAGTTTTACTTCCGGTTATGACAATGATTAGAAATGAAGTCTCCTCTTCTTATATGTTCCTTGATAATTGTGAAGTTTTTTAAAGTCAAAATTCTGAATTATTGGAAATATTTAAATTAATTAGAATGAAGAGGATAATACTAAGGAATGTAATTAGAAGAAAACATTGTTGTTTAACGAATTGACATAATCAAGCTTTTCGAAAACATAAAAAAATATACTGTAGAGTATGGGATTTGAACTGGTGATCGTGGAAAATGTAAAAATAGCTACCGATTACACACTAACCAACTACTCTACGCAGATAAGTTAAGGTTCGTTGACTTCGTAGACGCAGGAAAAGAAACCACTAACAGAAAATGCCGGATAGCATTACGCCCGAACACCTCAGCGACCTCGAAACTGTGAAACTATGAACTCTACATTAACATCGGTCGTCCTTTCGATCATTAGATGTGCTACTCCTTCTCACTCTCCCAATGTGTGCAAGGGTGTCTACATATTTTCGCAAACACAGCCAGGATTAGAGAGGGAATGACACAGAACGCACACAACTCGCAGCACAGCTTCAAATGCTTGCAACTATAAGATCCAAGGGCAACTATACTTGCCCTCCTTATAAGGCGTTCAGTCAAGAAGACAAGTTGCCGAGCTACTATCAAAGTCAGTTCCTATAGTTGAACAGGCAGTTGACAGATGAAAATAACAGCAGCATACAACTAGTCCCTTTTGTTTACGTTTCACGAATATTTATCACCATCATGCGTACAGGTCACGTACTGCGTAGATATAAATGGCATACTTGCTGTGCCAAGTATGTATTCCCTAAAAAGATATGAGTACTCAGAAGGAAAGAAAAACATGTAGCTGTTTCTGTTCTCCTTATTCTACAGGCCAGTGGAAGTGTGTGTGGTTGTTTCAATTCCCTTCTTGCAGTTTACTTAGGGTTCGCTTCCTCTTTTTAGTTGAGTGTTTGGCCATGAATACCAACGGGACAAATCGTGGTTCTTATGATAGTGGCGTTTTTCCACCCGGAGAAATTACATAAATTATAACTCGGGACCTTTTGTCGCGGGGCCCCTTTTGACGCGGAGCGGTTTGACCCGTGCCCTTTTGAGGCAGGGTCCTTTCGACCCGGGCTCTTTTGACGCACGGCGCGTTTAACCTGGGCCTTTTTGTCGCGTGATCCTTCTGACATGGAACCATATATATATATATATATATATGTGTGTGTGTGTGTGTGTGTGTGTAGGGGCGGATCCAGGATATGATCAAGGGAGGGGCTAAATCATATTTTGCCGTTTAATCCCGTGTAAAGCAGGATTTAAGCCCATTTTATCCCGTGTATACCTGAGTGTCAGGGGGGAGGCTATAGCCCCTATAGCCCCCCTTGGATCCGCCAGTGTATATATATATATAACGCTGCGGCTGAAGTGCATGGGGCAGGGGGCGCGTATGAGTAAATCGATGATCGATCGATTCAGGGCGCAATAAAATTTGTTACGCCACTGGCCATATCTCTTTCTTTCTCTACATCATAATAATCATGAGATGAATATTCTGGCTAATAGGCTACAGCGGCGACTTTAAGAAGTAAGATGACACGCTATTAATGATAAATGTTATGCCTTTTAACATATAAAGGGCAATAAAACGAAAAAGTCTATATCGGTCTTTTGCCCCCACCCTTTGGAAAAAATCCTGCGGCGTTAGTGATTATCGTGTTCCTTGGATACTGTAGTAATTGTGCTATAAACGGAATAAAAATGTCTATGTTGTAAATAATAATAAGAAACCTATTTACATTTATTACGGCCCTTGCTTTACGACAGCGAAACATATTCACGTTCAGCGTAATCAATCTCTATTATCAAATAAGGACAGTGAGACGAACAAAATAATTCACTAACACATTTAGAAAAGTGTCCTGCGTGCATGTCGTAGTAAATTCCTGAAGAGTGAAAAGGCTAGTAGCAATTATCAGCTCAGTCGGTCCCTATAATTCCTTACTGAATCACGTAAATCTTACGGATGTTTATGTTTTTTTTTTCTCGTCTCTCTACATCATGTCTGGAGACCAATGTTTTAACAAATAGGATACAAGGCAAGTTTAAAAAGTAATATGATCCACGCTATCAGTAATATATATTGTGGTGTTTAACTTAACATATAAGACAATACATTAAAAATCTGAGAATACGAATCTTTTCAGAGTGCACAGATGCTTCAAATTTGTGCCTTTACTCATTGTATCTACGTTATTTCCCTAGTCAAAATAAAAACTCTTCAAAATTAAACACACATTTTTATGCAGCCATTCCTTCCTTGGAGTACTGCGTGGTCACATACCCGTCATGGCGATGTAAAGCACTTTTGGTGATGTGGATACATTCAACACGATAGGCCAAAAAGTAGGGTCTTCTGATCATAAAATATGGATTATATGAGGACATTATGGCCTGGGTAGTCACCTTTCCTCTTGCTTGTAACAACAATACGAATTTATGCATGACGAAGACACTCAGAAGCGCTTGCTCCGGAATCTCTAAATCTTACTGTTAAATTTGTCAACAGCCATTTGATACTATTGTCTTTAAAACATGGTTTCTAGTATCTTGGTGTCATGCACTGTAATTTCATAATATCATTTTGCTTTTATCAGTAGTATTAAAAGATGAGTTAGTGCCAGAGGTTACGCGGACATTTTATGCGGCCAAGTGCATTCAGTTGTGCACATGTTCTTTCCTAGCAGCGACTCAGTGTTAGAAACTTACATGTTAAGTCTAGCTTTGAGGATTACCAGAATGATTTCAACAACTCCCGACAATCTATGATTTAAAAAAAAAGGTTGAACTAATATTCTGTTTCAGAGTAGAGACATTTGCTCAGATTTCCATATATATTTTATTGTTCATTCAATTATTTGCTGCACTGTATGAAAAGGACTCTGCATTCATCTAGAAACAAATCAGGAATGAGTCTCAATTCTGTCACAAATACAATTTGGACCTGCTGCAGGTCAGCGGATGAGTGTTCACCTCTGGCACGACTGGTCTTTGATTCGATCCTAGCTCCCGCCAAGTGAGCTTTGTGGTCTACAAATACCGTTTGTTAACGGGTTCTCCCACTTTCGTCATACCACTATTATCACTCGTCTCACTGTCATCGTTTCCCTTAGTTCTGGCTAAATGTGGTAAGATATGTATTAAATCGGATAAGTTGTATCGTGTTAAGATGTTTCCATATTTGGAAAACTATCAGTGTTTGCTTATGATATTATTTTTTAAAAAAAAAAAAAACGAAAGCGTTAATGTAAGATAAACTATTGTTTAGTCTTGTTAAAAATCGATTATCTCATGCATTTTTCCTCAACAAGCGTAAAAAATAATATTGATGCGTTTCCTATTTGGCCCTAGAACCATATGTGGTTCTATGTCCCTACCTTTTACCTAACGTTTTCGTCTTTTCACCCGTTATACTTCTTATGAGAACATTGATATGGAATACCTATCTTTTAAGGCATATAAAATTATGTTCACATTTACAAGGATATTTTTCTCATTTAATGTACAAACAAACATTATATATATAATTTTCCCTAATATTATATATATATATATATATATATATATATATATATATATATATATATATATATATATATATATATACATCTTATAGAGGAAAGAAAAATGCACATAATATTAGTTTCATATTTTGATACCACAATAGAATCCCGAACTATGCAAATATAATATTAAAACTGTACGTAATATCATATACAATTGGGTCTCTCTAACAAGCGAGGAATTCATTGATACTTTTTTACGCAAAATAAATACTCTTTCTCTTTTTCTATATTTCTTTCTCCTTTCTACTATTTTCTTTCGTTTGATTATTTCCCAATAGTGGCAATTTCCAATCATAAGCGCAATTCATTCCTGTTGCTGTTGGAAAATCAACAAGAAGTTGAATGCTCACCGCAAAGAAAAAAAAAATAATAAACAACATGGAGGTGGAACAATTAGTAGTTGAAACATACAAAACAGTACTAACATAATATCACAGGAAAAAAACAGTTACTTAATTTAAACACACACACACACACACACACACACACACACATATATATATATATATATATATATATATATATATATATATATATATATATATTCATCCTCACGGCATTGTCAAGGCTCTATATTTGTATTTTACATTTATTATTGCAACCGGGTGTTACTGACTTCCGTATACGGTAGCCCGATCATCACCCTTGTTCTTCGCGCGCACAGTCATTCGAAGAACTGAAAACGTACTCTGTACACAAACAGTTTATGGTTGTGAACTCGGAAAGCCTGGTACTTCTGCTTGTCAAGGTCAAAAAGTGGGAGAAAAAAGGATGTGTAGAATGTAAAGAGGGTGCAACAGTGACTGTTGCTTGTAAGGGAACATATTCACTTGTAGTTCGTGCACATTCCGCCTGTAGCGCTACTGTGGCACGACGTATATTGTAACTGTATAACTCTTGTACACCGCTAGTAGGTCTATTCGCGTTAGTGACGACCGAAACTATGTTGTCAGCTCTGACTGCGATAAGGCACTGCCGTGCTGCTTTTCCTTCTCTTTTTTTTCCCCTTTTCCATTTGTGAGACGCCAAACATGTTGTTTTTGCTTGTTGCACGCGCTGAACGTGTTTCGGCGAGCGAAGTATTTAAGAAGTTGACTACATATTCTTGTTTGCGATAGTTTTAAATTGGTTAACTGTTGAAAAATATACGAAAATAAAGCTGTACTTGTTAAGGTATATTAGTCGAGAACGTAGCTACTGACAGTGTTGATTACAGATTTTCTCGAGGAAGAATTTAATTACAGTAGAGGTGAAAAGGAGACGTCCATTTAGACAGCCCCCCCCCCCCTTATCAGACTCAATCGGAAATGGTCTCAATCGTTTGTACACAAATGTGCAGGCGAAATTTTCGTTTGTACACAATTAGGGGCGCCGTCAGAACGAAAACAAAGTGGGGGCTGTCTAAATGGTAGCCCCCCAACAACATGTCCTATTCAAGCACAAATTGTCGCAATCATTTGTACATCGTTTCTACAGAAATGTGAAGGCGAAATTTTCGTTTGTACACAATTAGGGGCGCCGTCAGAACGAAAACAAAGTGGGGGCTGTCTAAATGGTAGCCCCCCACCAACAAGTCCTATTCAAGCACAAATTGTCGCAATCAATTGTACATCGTTTCTACAGAAATGTGCAGGCGAAATTTTTGTTTTACACAATTAGGGGCGCCGCCAGAACAGAAAAAAATGGGGGCTGTCTAAGTGGTAGCCCCCCACCATGTCCAATTGAATCACAAATTGCCGCAATTGTTTGTACTTCGTTTGTGCAGAAATGTGTAGGCGAAATGTATGTTCGCACGCAATTAGGGGCGCCGCCAGAACGAAAAAATTGCGGGCTGTCTAAGTGGTAGCCCCCGACCATGTCCTATTAAATCACAAATTGTCGCAATCGTTTGTACTTCGTTTGTACAGAAATGTGCACCCGAAATTTTCGTTTGTACATAATTAAGGGCGCCGCCAGAACAGAAAAAAATGGGGGCTGTCTAATTTGTAGCCCCCCACCATGTCCAATTCAATCACAAGTTGTCGCATTCGTTTGTGCATCGTTTGTACAGAAATGTGCAGACGAAATGTTTGTTTGAACAAACTTAGGGGCGCCGCCAGAACGAAAACAAAGTGGGGAGCTGTCTGAGTGGTAGCTCCCCCCACGATGTCCAATTGAAACACAAAGTATCGCAATCGTTTGTACATTGTTTGTACAGAAATGTGCAGGCCAAATTTTCCTTTGTACACTATTAGGGGCGCCGCCAGAACGAAAAAAATGTGAGGGCTGTCTCAATGGTAGCCCCTCCCATTTCCAATTTAATCTCAAATTGTCACAATCGTTTCTATATCGTTTGTACAGAAATGTGCAGGCTAAATTATTGTTTGTACATAATTAAGGGCGCCGCCAGAACGAAAACAAAGTGGGGGGCTGTTTAAGTGATAGCCCCCCACCATGTCCAATTCAATCACAAATTGTCGCAATCGTTTGTACATCGTTTGTACAGAAATGTGCATGCAAAATTTTTGTTTGTACATAATTAGGGGCGCCGCCAGGGCGAAAACAAAGTGGGGGGCTTTCTAAGTGATAGCCCAATCACCATGTTCAATTCAATCACAAATTGTCGCAATCGTTTGTACATCGTTTGTACAGAAATATGCAGGCAAAATTTTCGTTTGTACACAATTAGGGGCGACCTCAGAACGAAAACAAAGGGGGGGCTGTCTAAATGGTAGCCCTCCCACCATGTGCAATTGAATCACAAATTGTCGCAATCGTTTGAATATAGTTATAAAGAAATGTGCAGGCGAGATTTTCGTTTGTACACAATTAGGGGCGCCGCCAGAACGAAAACAAAGCGGGGGGTTGTCTAAATGTTAGCCCTCCCACCATGTTCAATTCAACCACAAACTGTCGCACTTGTTTGTACGCCTTTGTACATAATAAATGTGCAGCTGAAATTTTCGTTTGCACATAAATGTGGCCCCGCCAAAACGATAACAAACTATGGGCTCTCTAATTGATAGGCCTCCCACCATGTCGAATTCAACCACAAATCGTCGCACTTGTTTGTTACGGTTTTGTACAGAAATTTGCAGGCTAAATTTTCGTTTGTACACAATTGCGGGCGCGCCAAAACGATAACAAACTATAGGCTACCTAATTGTTAGCACCCCCTACGTCCGATTCAAAAGAAAATCCTCTCAATTGTTTGCACATCGTTTGAGCAGTAATGCGCAGGCGAAATTTTTTTTCTAAGCTATTAGATGCGTGGACAGAACGAAAAAAAAGCGGAGTTGTCTAAGTGCTAGCCTTACCATGTTCGATTGAACCACAAATTGTCGCGATCGTTTATACATCGTTTGTGCAGAAATGTGCAGGTAAAATTTTCGTTTGTATTAAATAATATACGGATGTGAGTATTTTTAATATCTGCGATCAACATTAACCGGTTTGAATAACGGTTGATGAGTTTGAAAATGGTTCCTATTGCACTAGTTGAAAAAAAAATTCTTTTTCTCTGGCACACGGAAGAAAATGCCTGATTCTAATAGAACTTTTCACGTAGAATTCGAATCTGCAATCAGTTTTTCTCCATCACCCTCAGTGTTCCCGTGACAGAGGTGTTTTCGGAAAATTTCCCCTCAAATTTCTGTTCTTTTTCTTTTTTTTTTCTTTTTTTAAACCATTTTCATACTTGTAGCTTGGGTACCTTAGGTATATAAACGCACAAATTACATTGTATATTAGCCTGATTTATACTTAGTAAGCCCTCTAAGTTTCATAAGAATAGCATTATTCTATCTAGAGAAATAAACATATTTATATAAAAAATATGCTATGTGTACTGTTCATTTTACAATATTCATTAGTGCAGGTAAAATCACATATAACTTCCACGAAAATTACAATATAAGCACGGTTTATATCTTATTGGATTTGAAATAAAACATATTTTCAATGATGTATACACCGTGTCACCATTTTATATCTACTTAATAAATAATACAAAAGAAGTGAGTGGTATCTTCTTAATAAATGTGCACTTACTTACCTCAACTAATATGTTTTAGTTGTCGACTTTCTTGTGTGTTTGGTTTCTGGAACATCTCTTTTAAGTGTCCAACAGTAATCAGCTAGCATTTTTGAACTACACTGTCACTGGTACCTCTTCTCCATGGAGGAAATGTCCTGATGAAAATGTTCCCCATACTCATCACTAACAGCACCAAGCTTTTCAGGAAAGAAATGCAGGTGGGAGTCTAGAAAGTGAACTTTAAGGGACATGTTGCAACCCATTTCATTGAATGATTGCCGGAAATCACTCACAATTTCACGGTAATTTGGGGCTTTCTTGTTTCCTAAAAATTTCTCTGTTAAACATTTAAATGGACACCAAGCTGCTTTCTCAACCAGAGTTAAGAGATCCTCAAATTTTTGGTCACGAATCAAACATCTTATTTGGGGGTCTACAAAAATCCCTAGCGTCACTAACCCGAGGAATTTTTTCCTTGAGGTAACAAGATCCTGCATTACTTTTGTCCATTGTCCTAACAAAGTTTTTGAAGAACCCCAACTTTATGTGAAGAGGAGGTAGAATTATCTAATCAGGGCTCACCAGTGAGGAATAAACAGCATTCTTCTGTCCAGGAGTTAATACATGCGTTGGCCATTCCTTCTTGATGTAATGTTCCGCTTTGTTCCTGCTGTCCCATTCGCAGAGGAAACAACAATATTTCGTATAACCAAGCTGCAAACCCATTAACAAAGAAATGACTTGTAAATCACAGCAAACAGTCCACTTGTATTTCTCATACTGAATTTTTTCTAACACTATTTCGATGTTTCCATAGGTTTCTTTCATATTAGTTGCATAAGCCAAAGGCACTGAAGGAAATTTGTTGCTATTGTGCAAAAGGACAGCCTTAAAACTAGTTTTCAAAAAAGACAATAAGCAATCTCCACTCTGTACTTATATGTGCATGTCCAAGTCTATCCATCACAGCACAGACATTATTACAATACACTAAATCATTTTCTTGAGAATAGTAGTTCTGAAACTCTGTATGAAGGTTTCGAAAAATACACACTTTAGTGTCACGATGGAGCAGATTCCAGCCTTAAGTTTAGAATCAAGAAGTTCTGTCTGTGTATTGGAGAGTTTTAAATCCCGTATGAGGTCATTTAGTTCACCCGGAGTTATCAGATGGGAATCCAATGTAGATGTGCTTCCTACATAAGTAGGATCATCATTTTCATTTGGAACTTCAATAGTTGCCTTAAGTACGTAATCCTCATTTACCGTAAGATGAGAAGGAGGTACCGGTACAGGTAATTCTGCACTGTGTGGAACTGGCCTAATTGCTGATGCAAATTAGGGTACTGTACTGTGTGGTTAGATTTACTGCTTATTTCTTTTATCTGTGTCATACAAAAGTAGCAGTCTGAAGAATGATCTTTTGGTTCCCTCCAGATCATCGGTACTGCGAAGTTCATGTTTCGTCCACCATTTACCCACCCAGTCAGACGTTTCACGCAAGTACAACAAATGTAGTGAGGAACCCAGTTCTTATCCTGGTCTCCTACACAGCAACCAAAATATAACTGATAACACTTCCTCACAAGTGGAGTAAAACATCGACGTTGTGATTTAAATATCAGCTCCCCACATACATAACAGAAATTGTCCGGTTTATTTACACACTTCCTCGACATCTTGTATCCTGTAAGGTATCACACACACACACACACACACACACACACACACACACAGTAATCTACACTCCATCAAATTCCCACAAAATCCCTCTAGACATTCCCTCATACAAAAATGGTGACATGGTGTACACATCATTGAAAACGTTTTATTGGAAGTCCAATGAGGTATAAACCGTGGTATATTGTAATTTTCGTGGAAATTATATGTGTTGAAGACTGTAGAGGGCCGATGCCCTTCTACATCATCTGCATATCGAAATGCAGATGAGGGGCACATTTGCATATGGATATGTAAATATGATATTTTGTGGAATAATTATTTGCTTAGTATTTGCCTATGCAGTGCATATTTATTTGATATTATTAGTAATGAAGTGTGAAACACCTAGCATAGTACGTAAATATTAATACAATATTGTATTATATTGGATTTATTTCATTGTGGTTTATTCCATTTATAGGACTTATATAATGTATTAATGTGTTGCATATAATTACTTCGTTGTTGCATTATGCATAACTAACAGGGGATGATGGAAGATAATGAATAAAAAGCAGAGATGAAGAATTAATTAAATAAAAATGATAAGATTCTATAAGAATCATATAGATTTTCAGAACGCTGGAGGAGAGCTAGAGCTAAGAGAAGTTTTTTTTTTTCTTTCCCGACTGACTGTCGCCTTTACTACAGGATGGGAGGTCTATCTCAACTCACCACGGAAAGAAATACCCAGAATAGAAATTAAATAAGCATAGTATACCCAGGAAGAGCCTATAGTCTTCCTTTGGCGAATCTACACTGGGTTTGATACAGTGTGTTGGAACACGGAGTTCGTATTGTTTAAAATGCCATAAACTTTTTCACTTCTACATGTGAAAATTTAGGTTTCAAAAGGTGTGATTTCCAATGCACCTAGCGTCAGCGTCTCTTCCTCCCCCTTTGTTCACCAAAAACCAGTAACCTGGCTAGCGAGCCTCTTGCTTGGTTCCCACCATGCAACACCAATTTGAAATTGTATACTTTATTTTGACTTATTTTCTGTGTTTAATATTAATATTTACGTACTAAGCTATACTCGTTCTTGGAAAGACCGCATAAAATTCTGTTAATTTTTAACAACGTGTTTCCCTTATCGAACAAGACACTTAGATCTTGTATTTGTGAAAAATAAATAATTAACCAAGATGTTTCCTTCAATCTCTCTCCAAGCAAGCATGGCTGCATTAGTTAGCAGACGGTTTGAACGACGGCCACAGAAATTGGGTGTACCGCTGCTTCTGAGAGAGATGACAGTCAATAAATTGTATAAATATGTATTCTTTGTATGTTTAACTTTATTTTAATGTATAACATTATATGTTTCTATGTTTATTTGTATGTAACTAGCAAAGGAAAACAAAAGTAGGCGGAAATCTGTCATAGTTTCTGCTGTAAGCAAAAGCTTCCGTGTTGTCCGCTATCAGGAGTAGGGGCAGCACGTATCAGCCAAGAAAGGTGAAGTTGGCTACGAATGGTGGCTGAAGAAGGGCATTGACACAGGAGACCACCCGCAATATTCGCCGCAAGGCATGAACTTTTGTCAAAGGGTGCTGGGAGAAGCGAGTTTCTTCGTTTCCTGTGTTTTGCCAGAAAGATATACTCGTTTTCCTTGGAGAACGGGGTGGTTGAAGCTAGACTCGTGAAGTAACAAGAGATAGTTTTGCGGTGTAGTAGGAAGTCACCAGACTTCCTGTACAGAGTTCGAGACCCAGGACACGGTGTGAACAATTGTTCGGTTCCCCGGGATTTGTCCTGTGAACAACTGTATCGCGAGTGAGTTGTACAAAATTTCTTCAAAAACATGAAATAGTCCAGTGACAAACAGTGTGTTACTTACACATATTTTAAGTGATACGTCAGTTGTGCTTATATTATTTCAGTCACAATGGAAGTTTAAAATTTTGAAATCATTATTTAACATTTCGTCCATTGCTCTGAGTGCTACAGTCACTCAGTAGAGCTCACATAATTTGAAGCTCATTCGCAAACCCATTGTTAATATGGGACAACCCATTTCGCCAAATATGGGAGAAAATTATATCCTAACATATCTCAAGTAGAGATATATAACCAAGGCCGGTAAAGCCATTACACCGTGCCTATCCTTGGACATTTTAGCACAAGGCTGCAAGTAATTAATTGCTTGCTTTTAAGTTGGAGATACTAAACATTTTTTCCTTGAACGCCTGAAATTCAGCGTAACTTACCTTCTACAGAACATTTTCGTATAGTGGAATGCCTATCTAGGAGGACACTGTGTTCAAATTCAATTTCAATTCTTGTGAACGTCAAGTGAAGTTTGAACTGTGCTTCAGCATATAAAATTATTATCATTGTGTATCATTAATCTGTGTTTGTTAACCCACAAATATAGTGAATATGTTTCTTCGACGGTGAAAATACATCTCTCCTCTAAAACAGTTAGAGACAAGAAACATTAAATAATGAATATGAGGAGATAAATAATTTTGTAAATATTTCTATAAAAGTTTTTTTTTATTTATTTCTAAAGGTCAGACAGACCTTTCAGGTTTTCAGTTTACCAATAATTTTCTCATTCATTTTATTTTTTTTTATGTGATATATCCTCAAGTATATCAAAATATCTAAGTAATGTGTTTATGTGATAGTGCACTACAAAGGTGATAAGTATTTAGTGTATAAAGTGTGATATTATCATCGCATCTACCATGTTGAATGTTCCTGATCCCTCTGTCGGAAATAAATCTGTCAGCTCTTTCCAGAACATCTGTTTATTCAATTGCTGTAGGGTGAGTACCTGCACTAATGATATCTTTGTTTCAGGAGTGTGATTCTAGGAGACATTTTCCCCTTGATAGAGTATGTTGACCATCTCTCTGTATGGGGCTCAGAGAGAATTCTGCCCAAAAGAACAGGCTAACAGCCATGAATAGTGAGATCAATACAGGCTGCTACCTGTAAAAATTTAAAGATAGATTTTTTTTAACCTATTTGAAACGTATAACGGACTCACTATTATAGCATCCTTGAGCATGGTTGTTATGCAGATTGCCCTGAGATCTGCTGTTCTACAGAAATAAATAAATAGTTTGCTCTACCGATTTCATAAGGGAGTGGCGGCCCTTACCGGAGAGAACCTGATCTCCAAGAGGGAATAAATAACTTTCACATATTTTAATATTTGCATTCTATGCAAATATTGCAGTTAATTAAATATTCCCAGCCACTCTCCTTTCAACATTTTTTTTATATTGTGTTGGTGTCGTCAGGTAAACAGTAGCTTCGGCTCTGCCCACCTAGCACCTCACAATAAGAAGTGGCTACCCAGCTGCAGGGCACGATACTTCACGCTTGTGAATGAGAGTATAATTTTATATACTCATATGGTCAACATACAGTTGGTTTAAATTTCGGTATATGTTTTGTTTTTCTCTCCCCGAAAATTTCCAAGAACGTAGGTGTCTTGTGTACTGAAATTTATTGATGTTTGAATATTTTTGTGTAAACATTACTAGAGAATTCAGTTCTTGTTTGAACTTTGGGGGGAAGAAAGTTTTGTAATTCCGTTTTACTCGTAAATGGTGGTAACGCGAGCGCAGGCTCGAAGAGTTAGAAATACGGATAACGAGTTCGTATTTGAAGAGTTCGCTCAGAGAGCTGGGGAGCTCTCTGAAGAGAATAGTCTTGATGACGCTCAGAGAGCTAACGAGCGTCCGGTCAGCGTTGTGGGAGACGCTGCTGCGGTCGATACCGTTCCGCCAGTCCACAGTAGGGAGCCGGAAGTACCATTAAGGGAAGAATTCAGCAGAAATCAAAATGAGGTTAGCACAGCCAGTAATATGAGTAGCACCATAGATAATTCGAATAATTTGACTATTGCAGCTATGTTCAGGGAGATTTTGTTAAAACAAGAAGAGAATGTAAGGAAACTAAAGGAGGAATTAAAAGAAGAAAATAGAAGCCTAAGGGAAGATTTAGACGTTAGGTTAAAAGAAAATGCATCCAAATTAGAAAGCAAGATAGAAGAAAGTGCAAAAGGGTTGGAGAAGTTAGAGAAGAAATTAGAAGAAAGTTCAGAGAAATTAGACAGAAGAGTAGAGACTGGCCTGGAGCAGGTACATAGAGAGACGAAGGACATGTATAAACGTCTCGAACAGGCCATAGAGTCAAGTAATGCTCGTCTGGAACTCCAGTTGGAGACTGTGAGTTCGAGACTAGAGCACAGTGAACGGGAACTAACAGAGCGGATAGAGATCACCACCGTAGAGCTTAGGGGGGAGATTGAAGGCGCTCGGGAGGATCTAAATACCCATGTCACGGAAACAACTCGAAGATTTGAAGAAAACTACACTGAACTTGCTGAGAGTGTTAGACAGGTCTCGTCTCGTGTAGAACAGACCACTCTTACTCTGAATAATCAGGTCAGGCGAGTGGAAGTGAATTTCACTTCCCAACTAGCAAGGATCCGGGGGGAACTAGTGCAGGAAACGCCACTCGATGAGATCAGGTCAGAATGTAACGGCAGCATCCAACAGATGCAAGAGACCGTTCATGACGTGTGTGCACAGCTCGAGAAGAAAATGGAGGAGTGGAAGAGCTCCATTCAGAAGGAGACCAGTGAGGTTATAGAGGGGAGACTCGCTAACATCTCTGTCTCCAGTGCACCGGAAAGACCACCATCCCCGAACAATGTCTCGAGTCGCGATCTGCCTGGTTCTCAACCTGGGAACCTCGCTACTTCCCGCGAGACTGAACCTGTCCCGTCGACGTCTCGCTCATGCAATCATGAGACGAGACAACATCTCGCAACAGCCTTTGGACTAATACACAGGGATGTTACCTTACCTGTGTATTCTGGGAACGAATCTGAGACCGAAACATATAACTTTCTCCAAGATCTCGACCGGTACTTTGAGGTCACTGGAGTACCGGACGAGATGAGGCTCAGCTTCATACCGAGAGCGATTAGGAATACTTGCTACCAATGGTTTCAGGTTAACCGAAACAAAATTAACATCTATGAAGATTTTGTGCATAACTTCAGACAGTGTTACCTTAGTGAAGAGCGGCTGGCGAACCTAAGGGCAACGATTCTCACCTCCCACTTCGACAACCGTATACACAAATCCCCCGCAGAATATCTGCTAGATCTGTTACATAAAAACAGTATACTAGAACCAAGAATGTCTGACGCAACATTATTGAAGGTACTTCCGCGTCATTTCCCGAACTGGCTATTTAGGGCAATAGTCTCTTCTCGCCCGAAAACAATAGCAGAGCTTTTAAATCTTGTTCAGGAACTGCAGTCGTCGATGACGAATCGCGACCAGTTCTTCCAGGGTAACCAGAGGAAAGGGGTCAACATGCTCCAAGTGAGCATGGAAAACGAGGACAATAACCCCTCTGGCCACAGTGGGAAGCACGCTGCTCGTAAACAAAATAGAGCGAGAGAAAACCAGCGTCCTTACCAGAGAAAGAGACATCAAAACACGAATAATAACAACCACCAGCGATCCCCACCTCGCCAGCCGAGCAGTGGAAGTGGGTCGTCTGGCTGGTCACGTGGGGGGAACTCCCACTCCTCTCACAACAACAACAACATTCGTGGAGCCCGTGGTAGGAGGGGAGGAACGCGCCACACGGAAAGACCACAGGGAAATTCCTTCCGTCATGCGGACGAGGAAATCCAACTGCTGGAACACTATGACCGGGCGCCTCCTCCTACCAGTCAGAATCAAAACATGAACAGGAGTAACCAATCCTCTTCTTCTGCTCCCAGAGAATGAGGATTGTCCGCATGTACTTGGGACAACGTTAGGATGACAATGGAGAACACGAGTACATCTGAGTTGACAAATAAAAATTCCAAGTATGTGCGTAATTTAGAAGAAAATGTAGAAAATATTCATTTATACGAAGAATCATGTGAAACCGCAGTGAAAGAGATTTTTGAAAATGTAGTAGAAAAGGAAGAAGAACACTGTAATTTTTGTTCAGAAATAATAGCAAAGAAACATTTCAGTGAAGGCACGTTCAAAAATAAGTTAACCTTGTTAAGTAGGACAGGAGAACACATTGATTTAGATAGGGCTGTATATGAAGAGGCCAATGGCATTTTTAAGAATTTATTCGATTCAAGTAATGAAGAACTACCCAGTAATAACGTAATCTCACTACCAGAGATTAATGTACTTTTGTTTGGAAAGGAAGTTAATTCTTTATTAGATACAGGAGCAACTTGCTCAGCTATATCGAAAGAAATTTGGGACTCCATCTCAAATAGCCACCCCACACCCGCATTTTTGAGTGCTAAGAATATACGGGTTACGTCTGCTTTCGGAAGTAAATCAGCGACGATCATAGGCCAGACGCTGTTAGTCATTCAGATACATGGGAAGGAATTTCATACATTAGGCATCATTATTTCAGGTCTGAACAGATCTTTGATTTTAGGTTCCAACTTCTTTACAGAATCTCGTGCCGTGTTAGATTATGATACTGGCCTTCTACATCTCAAACATCCTCATGATGTAGAAGTCAAATTTAGATCTGTAGATTGCGAGACTGAGGATTTAGTAGTTCGATGTTTAGAATTGAATGGTGAGTGCGAGAAACCATATAGTTTCATTGAGGAGTTAGATAATTTTGAGTGTAATTTTTCCCCGTCAGATGAGGGACGGAAGGCCATACGGGTTAGCACACATAATGAGCATAAGACCTGCAGAGAAAAGGCTGCTCGTGCCCCGAACTTGGATGATGGGAGATTCCCAAGTGCCCACGAAATGGCAGTTCATGTATTCCCACCAGAAGAGTGGCTTAAAGTGAACACACGTGCCTCCCATTCAGATATAGAAGATTTTGTGGCGAACTACTCAGATCTCTCAGCCTCACAAAGAGAGAGTTTGAAAGCCGTTCTTTTAAAGCACCTGGCGCTTTTTGATATCAAGCCAGGTTGCATAACTAACTACGAGCACGAGGTTGGAGTAACGGACGAACGTCCCATAAAAACTAAATTGTATCCTTACCCAAAGAAATTCAGGAATTTGGTATCGAATGAAATTTCGCGTTGGGAGGCCTGGGGTGTGATCAAGAAGATGCCAACAGCTTTTATAAACCCTCTGGTAGTGACGCCAAAGAGCGACGGACGCATTCGTGTGTGTATAGATGGAAGAGCTCTGGCTAAAATTTCAGGGGATCTCTCCGACAGACCCATGCCACCCCTATCTGTTCTCCAAGATATTTGCGACAACTCTTGGTTCAGTTGCGTGGATGCAACCGAGATGTTCTTACAAATTAAGGTGAAAGAAAGTGACCAGAAATATCTTGGGTTCCTACATGAAGGCATTTCATATGTTTTTCAAAAACTTCCGTTTGGGACAAAACAGAGCCTTGCTTCTTGCGTAAGAGCATTGGATATGATAATTGGATCAGAGGCTAGAGAGTACTGCGGCGCTTATGTTGATGATTTAATTCTAGCCGACAGGAGCTTCGAAGATCACTTGGTACACCTCGACAGAGTGTTGGGTTTACTCACTGCGGGCGGCCTAACTCTCAGGCTGAAAAAGTGCAATTTTGCGAGAAAATCACTGAACATACTTGGTTTCCATCTTTCGCAATCCGGTATCGGCAAAGATCCGGCGAAAGTGAAGGCGGTGTTAGATTTTAGGACACCACGGAACGTGAAGGAACTGCGTTCCTTCATTGGCTACTGCCAATACTATCGTTGCTTTAGTAGGAAGTACTCGGAAGTTCTCCATCCGTTGTTCCAACTGCTAAAGAAGAATGTTAAGTTCAAATGGGAACCAGTGCACCAGGCAGCAATGGACAGGATTAAGCAGATCTTCCAGGAGGAAGTAGTTCTGAAAACCGTCCTGCCTGACAAGCAACTGATTCTCGAATGTGATGCGTGTGATATTGCGTGTTCTTCTCTATTGTACCAGCGTGATGACAATGATGACATCCGTGTCATTGCTTTTACATCACGTGTGTTCAATGCCGCACAACGCAACTATTCAATAACGGAGAAGGAATTTTATGGACTCATAGATGGCGTTGTTAAGTTTAAACAGTACTTAGTTGGTACTAAATTCATAGTACGCAGTGACCACCTTGCACTTAAGTTTATTCTCTATTGCAGACTTACAAACCAGCGCATCACCCGGTGGGCGATGTTGCTCTCAAATTTCAATTTCGAATTCCAGTTTGTCAAGTCAAATGAGAATCTGAGTGATTATCACTCTAGGTACCCTCCTCACACAGAAGAAGACCTCAGTGTTGCACGGAAGCCTATCCTCCAGGAGTCGCTGATGTCCATCCTGACGGAAATCCCATGTGAGTTGAGGAAGATGATAGTCATACTACCGGAGATGCAGTCTTCAGATCCTGTCTATGGCAAGATCAAGAAAGACGTCGAAGAGAAGACGGACTCACCAAAGGTGAATTGTGCTTGTCACCGTTTTGAAGTATTGAACGGGCGCTTATGCAAGCGTGACCGGGAAGGAGTCCGAATTTGCATCCCAGAAGTGTTAGTAGTTCCACTGCTCGATTATTACCATACAGATCGAGGGCACATGTCGGCCAGTAAACTACTACCACTTCTATCAGAGTTTTTCGTATGGCCAAAGATGAGGGCAAGTGTGAGGCGTTTCTGTGCTTCCTGCGAACTGTGTCAGAAAAGCAACCCCCCCAATGTTATCGTCCGGGACCACTGAATCCCGTGGTAGTTGAGAAGCCAGGCTATTTGGTCTGTGCTGATTGGTTAGGGCCTCTAACCAAGGGAATTGGGGGAGTCCATTATGTACTAGTATTTTATGATGCTTTCTCAAAACTAATAGGCTTGTACGCATGCAGAAAGGCAAACACTACCACGGCCATAAGGAAACTAAAGGAGTATCTGAAAGTTAACCCTAGTGTGGAACTAGTCTTAACAGACAGAGGGTCACCTTTCCAGTCTAACCGCTGGAAAACAGAATTAGCAGATCTTGGTATCAGGCACATCACTTCGACGCCATATTATCCGCAAGGAGAAATGGCAGAAGTAGCTGTCAAGGCTACAGTACGTTTGCTACGTAAATTGTGCCATGATAACCAAAGATTGTGGCCCAAATACTTGGAAAAGATAGAGAAGTGCTTAAATTCTGCCAAACACCTGACCACTGGCGTGTCAGCCTTTGAGTGTCACTTTGGGCAGTCTATGTCAAGAGACATAGCAAGGCTGTTTGAAATCCCAGAAGTGGATAAGCGCCATGACGTGCAGTACTATGTAGAAATTGCTAGAAAGAACCATAAAAGGAATGCTGCTGCACGAAAACGCAATTTTGACAAGTCACACCGTACTGTAGAGTACAAAGTGGGTGATCTTGTACTAACTAGAGTTTTTCCTAAGTCGGATGCTCTAGCAGGTGTGTCGAAGAAGCTCTTGCTCTTGTACTCCGGACCATGGCAGATTGTCGCCGCCACTGGTCGAAACATGTACACACTAGGGGATCCAGCGACTAAAGAAGCGAAGATGACAAGGAATGCGTTTCTATTGAAACCATACATCTCTAGAGAAGAGAAGAATCAAAGTGGTACTGGTACATAGAGAAGACACAGATCACACATATAAGCATCAAATACCGGAAGTGAGAACTAGTGTATATAGTGTAAGTGTAGTGTATATTTCTGTGTATTAGTGTAAGTGTATGTATTGGGAACTTATGTCATTTATGTTCAAGTAATTCAGGGAACACTGAATTCTCTTATTTAGCTTTGATTATTGATTTGCATTTATTATGTTTATTGTGTGTTAACATTGTTTTTTTTTTTTAACCTTGGATGTATTTTGTAACTCTAATGTTTCAGGAACAAAAATGTGCCCTCCGTATGATCTACGTCCTGTACTAGAAAGTACAGCACCTAGAATCATAGGGGGGAAATTTATGTAGAGGGCCGATGCCCTTCTACATCATCTGCATATCGAAATGCAGATTAGGGGCACATTTGCATATGGATATGTAAATATGATATTTTGTGGAATAATTATTTGCTTAGTATTTGCCTATGCAGTGCATATTTATTTGATATTATTAGTAATGAAGTGTGAAACACCTAGCATAGTACGTAAATATTAATACAATATTGTATTATATTGGATTTATTTCATTGTGGTTTATTCCATTTATAGGACTTATATAATGTATTAATGTGTTGCATATAATTACTTCGTTGTTGCATTATGCATAACTAACAGGGGATGATGGAAGATAATGAATAAAAAGCAGAGATGAAGAATTAATTAAATAAAAATGATAAGATTCTATAAGAATCATATAGATTTTCAGAACGCTGGAGGAGAGCTAGAGCTAAGAGAAGTTTTTTTTTTCTTTCCCGACTGACTGTCGCCTTTACTACAGGATGGGAGGTCTATCTCAACTCACCACGGAAAGAAATACCCAGAATAGAAATTAAATAAGCATAGTATACCCAGGAAGAGCCTATAGTCTTCCTTTGGCGAATCTACACTGGGTTTGATACAGTGTGTTGGAACACGGAGTTCGTATTGTTTAAAATGCCATAAACTTTTTCACTTCTACATGTGAAAATTTAGGTTTCAAAAGGTGTGATTTCCAATGCACCTAGCGTCAGCGTCTCTTCCTCCCCCTTTGTTCACCAAAAACCAGTAACCTGGCTAGCGAGCCTCTTGCTTGGTTCCCACCATGCAACACCAATTTGAAATTGTATACTTTATTTTGACTTATTTTCTGTGTTTAATATTAATATTTACGTACTAAGCTATACTCGTTCTTGGAAAGACCGCATAAAATTCTGTTAATTTTTAACAACGTGTTTCCCTTATCGAACAAGACACTTAGATCTTGTATTTGTGAAAAATAAATAATTAACCAAGATGTTTCCTTCAATCTCTCTCCAAGCAAGCATGGCTGCATTAGTTAGCAGACGGTTTGAACGACGGCCACAGAAATTGGGTGTACCGCTGCTTCTGAGAGAGATGACAGTCAATAAATTGTATAAATATGTATTCTTTGTATGTTTAACTTTATTTTAATGTATAACATTATATGTTTCTATGTTTATTTGTATGTAACTAGCAAAGGAAAACAAAAGTAGGCGGAAATCTGTCATAGTTTCTGCTGTAAGCAAAAGCTTCCGTGTTGTCCGCTATCAGGAGTAGGGGCAGCACGTATCAGCCAAGAAAGGTGAAGTTGGCTACGAATGGTGGCTGAAGAAGGGCATTGACACAGGAGACCACCCGCAATATTCGCCGCAAGGCATGAACTTTTGTCAAAGGGTGCTGGGAGAAGCGAGTTTCTTCGTTTCCTGTGTTTTGCCAGAAAGATATACTCGTTTTCCTTGGAGAACGGGGTGGTTGAAGCTAGACTCGTGAAGTAACAAGAGATAGTTTTGCGGTGTAGTAGGAAGTCACCAGACTTCCTGTACAGAGTTCGAGACCCAGGACACGGTGTGAACAATTGTTCGGTTCCCCGGGATTTGTCCTGTGAACAACTGTATCGCGAGTGAGTTGTACAAAATTTCTTCAAAAACATGAAATAGTCCAGTGACAAACAGTGTGTTACTTACACATATTTTAAGTGATACGTCAGTTGTGCTTATATTATTTCAGTCACAATGGAAGTTTAAAATTTTGAAATCATTATTTAACATTTCGTCCATTGCTCTGAGTGCTACAGTCACTCAGTAGAGCTCACATAATTTGAAGCTCATTCGCAAACCCATTGTTAATATGGGACAACCCATTTCGCCAAATATGGGAGAAAATTATATCCTAACATATCTCAAGTAGAGATATATAACCAAGGCCGGTAAAGCCATTACACCGTGCCTATCCTTGGACATTTTAGCACAAGGCTGCAAGTAATTAATTGCTTGCTTTTAAGTTGGAGATACTAAACATTTTTTCCTTGAACGCCTGAAATTCAGCGTAACTTACCTTCTACAGAACATTTTCGTATAGTGGAATGCCTATCTAGGAGGACACTGTGTTCAAATTCAATTTCAATTCTTGTGAACGTCAAGTGAAGTTTGAACTGTGCTTCAGCATATAAAATTATTATCATTGTGTATCATTAATCTGTGTTTGTTAACCCACAAATATAGTGAATATGTTTCTTCGACGGTGAAAATACATCTCTCCTCTAAAACAGTTAGAGACAAGAAACATTAAATAATGAATATGAGGAGATAAATAATTTTGTAAATATTTCTATAAAAGTTTTTTTTTATTTATTTCTAAAGGTCAGACAGACCTTTCAGGTTTTCAGTTTACCAATAATTTTCTCATTCATTTTATTTTTTTTTATGTGATATATCCTCAAGTATATCAAAATATCTAAGTAATGTGTTTATGTGATAGTGCACTACAAAGGTGATAAGTATTTAGTGTATAAAGTGTGATATTATCATCGCATCTACCATGTTGAATGTTCCTGATCCCTCTGTCGGAAATAAATCTGTCAGCTCTTTCCAGAACATCTGTTTATTCAATTGCTGTAGGGTGAGTACCTGCACTAATGATATCTTTGTTTCAGGAGTGTGATTCTAGGAGACATTTTCCCCTTGATAGAGTATGTTGACCATCTCTCTGTATGGGGCTCAGAGAGAATTCTGCCCAAAAGAACAGGCTAACAGCCATGAATAGTGAGATCAATACAGGCTGCTACCTGTAAAAATTTAAAGATAGATTTTTTTTTAACCTATTTGAAACGTATAACGGACTCACTATTATAGCATCCTTGAGCATGGTTGTTATGCAGATTGCCCTGAGATCTGCTGTTCTACAGAAATAAATAAATAGTTTGCTCTACCGATTTCATAAGGGAGTGGCGGCCCTTACCGGAGAGAACCTGATCTCCAAGAGGGAATAAATAACTTTCACATATTTTAATATTTGCATTCTATGCAAATATTGCAGTTAATTAAATATTCCCAGCCACTCTCCTTTCAACATTTTTTTTATATTGTGTTGGTGTCGTCAGGTAAACAGTAGCTTCGGCTCTGCCCACCTAGCACCTCACAAGACCGACCCGACCCCACCCGTGACCCAAATTGACTGACCCGACCCGACAACCCGACCCGAGCTGACCCGATTGGCCCGACCCAAAGTGACCCGAGTGAACCAACCCGAAGTGACTTAACCCGACAACCGACCCGAGTGACTTGACCTTACAATCTAACCAGTTTGAGAGAGCTAGAACTTTACAAAACTGGCACCAGAAAAAAAATGCTGACCAATTCTTATGCATAAACCATTGTTTCGGCTTTTTTTACTTGTAGTATAATTATCCTCCTCCTCCTCCTCAGTTTTCTCCCATTAATAAACAGGCCAGTTTCCGTGAACTAGGTAAGAAGCTTCCATTTTTGCGATTTCCCGCTAATATCTGCCTCGCAACCCAACATAAAGTACCACCCTCCTTATTGCAATCTATCAATTCCAACCTTCTTACACACTCTCGCTCTCCTGATATCACCCCCTTTACTACATCCCTCAGAATGCAATCCCTTAGCAAGATCAAAACTTGTGATCCGTCCATTTTTCGCTTCCTTATATCGTCTAATATTGCTCTCGTCTCTTGCATTTTTTCAGCATTTCCTAATTCGTTTTCCTCTCTACCCTGCTAACCTTCTTTATTTTACTCCACATCCAAATTTCCAAGGTTAAAATTTAGGCAATCAAGTTCGAAAGTCAAAATAAAATTTGACTGAGTTCTGAAGACAAGTTCTGAAGGCTAAAATAATAAAAGTTCTGAAGACAACATTATTTTCTAGTAAGGAATGTATATAGAACTTCTTTTAATATTTTTTGCTGTGTAACAAACAACAATTTCATCACGTTAACATTCCGATTTTTCTATTTAAAAACAGCGTTGCTGTCTGATAGAATCATAAGGAACTAATTGCACTGAAATATCATTCTGTAGGGAATTACCTTTTATTTTTTCTTGATTAAATTATCTAGAAGATATTTGCAACGTTATATAAAATTAGCAAGTATTTTATTGCGGAGAAAGTCAAATCACTACCCCAGCAATAATAATAATAATAATAATAATAATAATAATAATAATAATAATAATAATAATAATAATAATAATAATAATAATAATAATAATAATAATAATAATAATCTGAAGGTGACCAAGAAAGTTCTGTCTCTTTGTGGAGGTCTGTGTTCAATTGGCCCTCACACCGTGAGTTGAATGCGAATGGATATAAGGTGAAGGTCAGTTGTTGGACGAGATGAGACGAGACAGAATTTTCATGAAAGGGTACGAGATGAGACAGAGCTCTTTCAATAGAAACATATGCACTTTTCCAGACGAGACTACCTTCACGACACATTTTCGAAACGAGAATGCCCCAAACCAGGTCTCGTGAGCAACACTAGTAAGTATATTCAACATACTACTTGGTTGTGGCTGTTCAGATACACCGTGAACGTGCGTAAGGACTGAGTGAACATGGGGCCTTCACAGAGCGTCATAAGGGCTTGTTTGCTGTACGAGTTCAAATTGCTGCGCCGCGGGGCGGAAGATATGACAGGCCTTTGGTGAGGGTGTCGTGACTACGCGGAGAGTGCAATGGTATGACGGTTTAAGGACGGTGACGAAACACTCGAAGACGCACGACGTGCCGGAAGACAAACAGATGTTCAAAATAAAGATCTTCAGGCAGCAATTGAGGCGAAGACAGACATGTGAGGAACTGGTACTACCTTTCAGTGTAAGTGGAGAAACCATTCGGCACCACCACCATCAACTTGGGAAGCACTGCAAGTTGGGTTGATAGGTCCTACATGATTTGACTTGGAGCCAGAAAGCAACGCGAGCAGACACCTGTGTTTCTTTGGTGTCTCGTCTGAGGAAGGAGCAATTTCTGGACAGGGTGTTGACATGTGATGGGAAGTGGGTCCTGTACGAAGCTCCACGGCGCCGTCATTGTTCGTTAGCATCCCATGAACCGGTTCAAAAACACTATTGGATCCGCCATACTCCACGGACATTGTACCGTCCGATTATCACCTGTTCCATTCCTTGGACAATCACCTTAGAGAACGCCAATTCAAACAGCTAGAAGAGGTTCAATATGCACTTGATACCTTCTTCACTTCACGTCCCACCAAGTTCGACTGCGATGGAATCCATGGCCTTCCAGAACGTTTTCAGAACGTCGTCGAGGCTGATGGAGACGATTTTTGATATTCCAGGTACGTCTTAGGTTACATAACAATGTTCGAAGGTGTTGGTGAAAAGGCGGCGGAACTCTCTTGGGCACTCTTAAAGTTATAATAATAATAATAATAATAATAATAATAATAATAATAATAATAATAATAATAATAATAATAATAATAATAATAATGTGTCCTGCCCAAAGGCAGATGTTTGACCCGAAGGTCCATGGGTATTGATTCCAGCTCGTACCAAGTAAGTTTTCTGGTGGACAAACCCCATGTGCATGGGTTTTCTCGGTGTTCTCCCATTTCCTCCCACTTTCTTCATTCAACCACTTCAATTATTTCTCATCATCACTGTCTCTCTTAGCGTTGGTGCATAACGTGGGACGTTAACTAGATATTTCCTTTCAATTTCACTTAATGTGACATTTAACTTGACATAGAAACGCAGAAAGGAAAAAAGTCAGTAGTAATATTAATTACAATTACAATACCAATTAGTTAATATAGGGTAAAATTAAAATTTTATTACTATTTCACCTTCAATTAGTCACATTTATCATTCATTCACCAACTTCGAATTGAATTCCACAACAAAGCTCTTTATAGTATTCCGTATAGAAAATAAGTGAAGAATGTGACGACCCGACCCGAGTGACCTGACACGAGCTAACCCGACTGACCCGACCCGTAACCCGACCCGTTTCAGAGCACTATCAGAGGGGTACTATTTACAGTACAATTTATTTTGTATGGTTTAGCATACTTTAAGGCTACCATACTTTTTGGAAACAGAAAAAACGGGACATCTTACAAATTAGTAGTAAATATTGCATTTTGTATTAATTTTATCTTTCGAATTTTACTACAGTATCGCACTAGTTATACAACTTAAAATAATGTATTAATATAGTCCATACTCAGTGGCGTATTTAGGGGGAGGGCTTCCGGGCTCAAGCCCCCCACCGAAATCTTACTTACTATAGTAAAGTATATGAAATATCTTGCAGAATTTTCATATTTTCAGGCAAAGCACCCCCGGAAGTTAGCAAAGTCCCTCCCGAAACAAAATCGTAAATACGCCACTGTCCATACTTAATCAACAGTGCTAAAAATTATTATAGAAGCTAGAAGCTGTTATACAATATAAACGCAATCAGTGAACATACAATATTTAGGCAAAAATTATATTTTCAATATTATTACGCATACCACCTTTACATGCTCTACATGTCTATAAAGAAAAATATCCAGATTTATGAAGTTGTTTCAAAATTTCAATAGGCTGATTTATTTTTGTTAACCTAAAATGCGAACTAAAAGAAAGCAATTTGCATAATTGTTTTTCTGAAGCAGAAAAAAAAATGTGTTTTCGGGGCTGGTCTGCAACGTCACAAGAATTTGTTGCCACCTCGGGGTATACATTCTTACTTTTAGTGATAAGAGTTATACTTAGGAGGATTTAAACATTGCATGTTATATCCGGGAAAGCAGCGATTGCAATAATAATAAAGATTAGAATGAAATTGTTCCTATAGTATTGTCGGAATTGAAAGCAAAAGGAATAAGTCGATTTTATTATCTTTTCAGAAATTTTGATATGTAATTAATAATAATAATAAAGAAAAAAAACAGGACAAGAAGGAAAATTTCTGCACACCGGGACAAATTTTAAGAAACCGGGGCGTATGGTAGCCTTACATACATATTTGCATGCGGAGTGTCAGTACGGAGCCACTACGTAGCAGAGTTGAAACAAAACCTCGTAAATAGGTTGCCAACTCAGGAAAACAAAATTACCGGCACACCCTCAAAATTCTCTGTACAAATGAGAAACTGAAGACTGTATTGATCGTTATTGTATTTACCAGCAATTGTCACTTGTTTAAAATTATCGAAACAGATGAATAATACTGGGTATTAATCTTTATGTAACAATAGTTGATTCATAAAATGAAATTTATTCCATAAACTTCACTTCAAACAAAGGAAATTGCTTTAAAAAGTCATTTTCTACTCTCAATAAATTAATAAAATTATTTTACAATAAAATATAAGTGTTATCAAATTTGTTATGTTAAATAAATAAAAAAACTGCCACACGTTAAAAAATATCGATAATGTATAATACAACGGAAATTTGTGTTTGTAAAGGCACTGTTGAAAAATTTCGATGTTCAATGTTATATTCTGGATTGCAGATTCCAAAATACCGGTCATAAGGGGTCTAATAAGAAGTTTGTACCGGTCACCGGCCTTAATCAAAATTACAGCAAATACCGGCCAGTTAGCAACTCTACTCGTAAATCAGAATGCTGAATGCACCAAAATACTTCACCATGCATTCTATAGTTTCTGCAAAATGAGTTTAATGAAGATGATCAAATAAAACAAAATACTGTGTTATAATTTTCCCTTTAACAGTCTACTTTGTGAATTTGTTATATCTTCCACTTATCAATTTCCTGTACGAGATGAGAATAACGGTTTCTGCGCAAGATAGAAAGCAAAAAATACATTTTTCTCATAAGGATTCAGTTCACGTAAGAAATAATGAATAAGTTTAATAATAAGAGCCGAGGAGTGAAAAACTAACTCAGCAATAATGATTGTAAGTATAAATATAAATATAAAAAAACAAAAAAAAAAAACAACATTTAATTCCATCATCGTTAGGATAAGATCAATATAGTGAATCACACGATAGTGTGAACAAACCAAACCACACAATAGTGTGAACAAAGTTCTGTTAGAAAAATACTCCATAAATGTGACACATTTTTTTAATGCTTCTACCATTTATACAATCCCTCACATTGTTTTCGTTCTGGCGGCGCCCCTAATAGAGTACAAACGAAAATTTCGCCTGCACATTTCTGTGCAAATGATGTACAAGCGATTGATATAATTTGTGATTGAATTGGATATGGTGGGGGCTACCATTTAGACAACCCCACTTTGTTTTCGTTCTGGCGGCGCCATTAATTGTGTACAAACTAAAATTTTGCCTGAACATTTCTGTAAAAACGACGTACAAACGATTGCGACAATTTGTGATTGAATTGGACATGGTTGGGGGCTACCACTTAGACAGCCCCACTTAGTTTTCGTTCTGGCGGCGCCCCTAATTGTGTACAAACAAACATTTCGCCTGCTCGTTTCTGTACAAACGAAGTACAAACGATTGCGACAATTTGTGATTCAATTGGACATGGTGGGGAGGTATTACTTAGAAAGCACCCTACTTTGTTTTCGTTCTGGCGGCGTCCCTAATTGTGTACAAACAAACATTTCGCCTGCCCGTTTCTGTACAAACGAAGTACAAACGATTGCGACAATTTGTGATTCAATTGGACATGGTGGGGAGGTATTACTTAGAAAGCACCCTACTTTGTTTTCGTTCTGGCGCCGTCCCTAATTGTGTACAAACAAACATTTCGCCTGCCCGTTTCTGTACAAACGATTGCGATAATTTGTGATTGAATTGGACATGGTGGGGGGGTACCACTTAGACAGCCCCTTTTTTCTGTTCTGGCGGCGCCCCTAATTGTGTACAAACGAAACTTTTGCCTGCACATTTCTGTACACACGAAGTAGAAACGATTGCGATAATTTGTGATAGAATAGAACATGTTGGTGGGGGGCTACCAGTTAGACAGTCCCCCACTTTGTTTTCGTTCTAGCGGCGCCCCTAATTGTGTACGAACATACATTTTGCCTGCACATTTCTGTACAAACGAAGTACAAACGATTGTGACAATTTGTGATTCAATTGGACATGATGTGGGGGGCTACCACTTAGACAGCCCCCACTTTGTTTTCGTTCTGGCGGCGCCCCTAAGTTTGTTCAAACAAACATTTCGCCTGCACATTTCTGTACAAACGATGCACAAACGAATGCGACAACTTGTGATTGAATTAGACATGGTGGGGGGGGGGCTACCACTTAGACAGCCCCCATTTTTTTCTATTCTGGCGGCGCCCTTAATTATGTACAAACGAAAATTTCGCGTGCACTATTGTGTACAAACGAAGTACAAACGATTGCGACAATTTGTGATTGAATAGGACATGGTCGGGGGTACCACTTAGACAGCCCCCAATTTTTTTCGTTCTGGCGGCGCCCCTAATTGCGTGCGAACATACATTTCGCCTGCACATTTCTGTACAAATGAAGTACAAGCAATTGCGACAATTTGTGATTCAATTGGACATGGTGGGGGGGCTACCACTTAGACAGCCCCCATTTTTTTTGTTCTGGCGACGCCCCTAATTGTGTACAAACAAAAATTTCGCCTGCACGTTTCTGTACAAACGAAGTACAAACGATTGCTATAATTTGTGATTGAATAGGACATGTTGGTGGGGGGCTACCAGCTAGACAGCCCTTAATTTTTTTCGTTCTGGCGTCGCCCTTAATAGTGTACAAACGAAAATTTGGCCTGCACATTTCTGTACAAACAATGTACAAACGATTGCGATACTTTGTGATTCAATTGGACATCGTGGGGGGAGCTACCACTCAGACAGCTCCCCACTTTGTTTTCGTTCTGGCGGCGCCCCTAAGTTTGTTCAAACAAACATTTCGCCTGCACATTTCTGTACAAACGATGCACAAACGAATGCGACAACTTGTGATTGAATTGGACATGGTGGGGGGGGGGGCTACAACTTAGACAGCCCATATTTTTTTCTGTTCTGGCGGCGCCCTTAATTATGTTCAAACGAAAATTTCGGGTGCACATTTCTGTACAAAAGAAGTACAAACGATTGCGACAATTTGTGATTGAATAGGACATGGTCGGGGGCTACCACTTAGACAGCCCCCAATTTTTTTCGTTCTGGCGGCGCCCCTAATTGCGTGCGAACATACATTTCGCCTACACATTTCTGTACAAACGAAGTACAAACAATTGCGGCAATTTGTGATTCAATTGGACATGGTGGGGGGCTACCACTTAGACAGCCCCCATTTTTTTCTGTTCTGGCGGCGCCCCTAATTGTGTACAAACGAAAATTTCGCCTGCACATTTCTGTACAAACGAAGTACAAACGATTGCGATAATTAGTGATTGAATAGAACATGTTGGGGGGGGGACTACCAGTTAAACAGCCCCAATTTGTTTTCGTTCTGGCGGCGCCCCTAATAGTGTACAAACGAAAATTTGGCCTGTACATTTCTGTACAAACAATGTACAAACGATTGCGACAATTTGTGATTTAATTGGACATGGTAGGGCCTACCATTTAGGGGAACTCCCTCGAGAGGAATCACTCTACTTATTTATTGCAAAAAGCAGAATTTAAAAATTCGCATTCGTCCAAAGTTATCGTGTGAAGTAACAGCCGTTTGTATGTACGTACTAATATTGATAAGTTCCACTACGCGATCCCAATTAATAGTTCATATACCCGCGCCACACACACACACACACTAGCATTTGTACACACGAAAGTATACCTAGTAGTATCAACACGGTTACGCCGGAAACTAGAAACAAACAAACAAACACACACACACACACACACACACACACACAGGGAGAGAGAGAGAGAGAAAGAGAATATCTTGTTGTACCTTTATACTGAATGCACACTTACTCACAAAATCAGTTAAAAAAGAAAAAAGAAAAAAGTTGTAAATGAAACTTTCAAAGATTGGTAGCACTGCTGCGTGTCACACATGAGATTGTTCCATAATGATTGATTCGTAATATGATGTATATGGGTTTCTTAATGGTAGTATAACATAATGCCTTCAAATTGACCACTAAATAAAAAGTGAAATTTATTTCTCAAATTTTGTAAAATCGAAGTCGGTGGGCATTATGGGAACAGTCTACAATAAGAATATATGCAAATAAATATTAATATACTTCACGTTTTCCAGTGGGTGCAAGAAAGCTTCGAATAGTATTTGTTGCCAGAAGCATTAGCTGATGTATATATATATATATATATATATATATATATATATATATATATATATATATATATATATATATATATATATATATATATATATATATATATATATATATAAACCGTTTTGTTAATAAGACAAAAAAGAACAAGTAAATTATATACATACCTTACATTGTATTAAATAATAATAAACTTTTACTATACATGAATTGCGCGCTCTATTCTGATTTTAAAATTTTTGAAAACGTATTTGAGATCTGTCTCCCTTTGTTTTATTTTCTAAAGTAGTTACATGCTCAGGTTCCATAGGATAAGGTGAATAAATTGGTTTAATTACATTGAAGTACTCGCGAACTTGCTAATAAACCAGATCTATTAACACTGGTAGAGGGAAAGGAGAAAATATCTCCTTTTTCCCGGTGGCCTGCTTCAGACGAATGCTTCAAGTTCACCCAGGTGCGTAAATCCACTGAATGTGCGTTAAGGTAAGTTTCAATTTTACATAAATCTTGATGATGTCATAAAAAATAATAATAATCTTGCAACCTGATCTTTCTATTTACTCTTTACACATTACAATTTTCTGAAAGCAAGAAAGATATCTCCATCCATGCAGCACTGCACTCCACTGGACAAATAGTGGACCTTTTCATTAAAACCGTGTATTTTGGCGCGATCCCCTCCCTGTTCAAAATATTCCGTTGTTTCGGAAGCGGCAAAACTGGTTTTCTCCTGTCAGTGGGAGGGCGATAGCAGGTAGCAAGCAAAACGACCCAGAAATTTGCACATGGTTTAACTTCTTGCAAGATGGAAAAAAAGTTTTGCATGTCCCTTTCAAGTTTATGTTTACATAGAGAAATATTCTAGGGTGTCATTTTTTTTAATGACAGTTACAAGATTCATGTAAAATGGATGCGCCACCTTACAGGGACTACTATTCCCCTGCTTTCACTTGGTGTTCTTAAGGAAATGTACACTGAGGCGAATTCACTTTTGCCACCGTATTAAATAACTGACAAGCGCAACGTATCCTCGTACTTAAGATGGGCAAATTAGATATCTTGGCGTTTTAATAGGAGGTTGCCAATTACTATGGTGAGATAACTATGCCATTGACTGCTAATGATCGTCCAACATGCTTGACTTTTTAGAGATAGCCACTGTATGTAATACAATCACGCATTTTTCTGACTTTTTTACGTGGTGGACGTTGTCAGCGTCGTGAAACGACTGTACTTTTATAATCCTAACTGTATTACTATAAATTGGCAGTCTATGTGTGCTCTTGCCTCAGAGTTGAGGCCGTCATGCTGTGTTCAAAAAAAAAAAAAAAAAAAAAAAAATCGGAAGAAGAATTTTCTGACGAGGCTTAAGTTATCCGGATCATAATCCGTCAAGTGGGCTTACACTTAAGCGCCAAGTAACGATGAAACGTGGTCTGTTTTGATACGCTAAATCATCCATGTAATTGATATTATTTTATGTTGCAAAAAAATGACCAATAATTGAAATTGGTTCCTAGGGCTTTGCCTTATCAAAGTTATAAGTACGTGAGAACACGAATTTCGCTGAAACACTGAATAAATCAACTATTGATCTGAGTATCTATTCTCATGGCATTGATTATTTTCTTAAAAATATTGACAGAAAAAATGCTTCTCAATATATTTTAATGTTTTCTCAGTATTAATGTTTTCGCTGTTAGTGTTGAAATCGAAAATCGGAACTTTCCGCCACTTTCGTTTTCAATTGACGGGTAATGATAAAAAAGCATTAACATGCTTAGGACACTGAATCTACACACACACACACACACACACATATATATATATATATATATATATATATATATATATATATATATATATATATAGGGTGTTTCAAAACAACACGAACAACGTTTGGGAGGTGGTTCTTGACACCAAGGTAAGACGAAAAGTATAGACCAACCTGGGTGCACAAATGCTTCCTTTCGGAGTGATAGGCTGCCGGAAACAAGGAAAAAAATGAACTTTAAAAGTCCATAGCTCCAACACAAAGAGTTGCTCTATAGCTCCAACATAATGAGTTTGCAACCCTTGTGAGTATGTGACTCTAAATGTGCTCCAGTTTAAATGATGTGAGTCAGTATTTTTTTTTCAGCATGTGAGAGGCAGCAAGTAAGTACCAGTGCCATCGATCAATATGGTATACATTCATTTTATTTCATTGGTCATTATAAAATCCACTTATCGGTTTGCGTGATACTCTAGCATCGAATGCAAACAAACTGTTCAGTATTGCTAACTCACTCTTGGTAATTGTCACAAGTGCGTAGTACCAGGTCATATACAAGCAAAAACTTTGAATTCAAGTAGTGACATTAAAAACTGGTGAAAAATACGTATTACATAATTGGCATATTTACAAATATTAAAAAAAAGTTAGTTTCTTACCTGTCAGGAAACCAATCATTTAAATAAAAGAACAATTTGGGAGAACAATATTTGGGTGCACATCGTTTTTGTTTGTTCTTCTTTTTCTTCTTTTTTTCCCTTGAGTGGTACATCATGGGAATCTGCGTTAAATGTTCGAAATCAGTGTCTAGACTAGATGTAAATTCAAAAATTCAGTGTAAGGAGTGCAGCAATATTTATCACAGTGCTTGTGTTGACTTGAAGGAAGAAGATGTGAAATTTTTTTTTAAATTCTCAGATAATGTATGGTAATGTAAAGATTGTGAGAAGGCCCGACGGAAATCCATGTCTGGTGACAGTTCTGTGGATAAGGCTGAAAAACTCCCCACTTTGTCTGAAGTACACAATTTGTTACTATCGATCAAAAAGGAAGTCGACGAAATTAAAGGCGCTAATAAAAGACTGGAGGATGTGTTAGGTGCTTCCTTAAACACCATCCATGAAAAACTTGATGATAATTGTAACCTCATCAAATATCAAACTGAGGAATTGAATAAATGCATGAATACGGTTGACGAATTAAAGAATCAAAATCTATCGTTAAAAAAAATGACAAATTAAAAGTTCAAGTATATGAATTGGACCAGTATAGTAAAAGGAACGCAATTGAGATACAAGATATTCCTGTCTTACCAAATGAAGATGTTAATAATATAATTAAGAGAGTAGGTACAGCATTGGACATAAGTGTTATTAATGATATGATAGATGTATGTCATAGGTTGAAGAAATCTCCCAACCAACCAGAACCAGGTATTATTGTTAGATTTGTTAGGAGATCAGATAAGGATAAATTTATTGCAAAAAGAAAAGTAAAAATAAATCTCCGTTGTAAAGATCTGGGTCTGTCAGTAGGTGGGAGTATTTATGTCAACCAGAGTTTGACATTACACCGTAGAATAATCTTTAGTGAGGCCAGGAAGTTTAAGAGAGAGAGAGAGAGAGAGAAATTGCTTTCCTCTGGGTTGACTATGCGGGTAATATCAAATTTAGGAAAAAGGCTGATGACTCATTTGTATATATTCTCACTACTATTGATGAGGTCAGAAGTATAACGTAAAATACGAACAGCAATGATCAGACGTTATTTTTAAATTATCAAAATGTTAGGGGTATTAGAACAAAATTAGATAAACTGTACACAGGTATTGCAGCCACTAATATAGACATAATATTTTTGACCGAAACTTGGCTGTGTGACGGTATATATAATAATGAATTTATTGACGAAAGGTATAATGTATTTAGATATGATAGAATTCACAAGGATGGAGGAGGTGCACTTGTAGCAATTTTAAAGAACTATAGTGTTACTGAAATTCCAATTGCTATAAATTGTGTTGAAGCATTATGTATAAAAGTTAAAATAGCAACTAAATATATTTATGTCATTATTGTATACTTTCCACCGAATACTAAAGTGAAAAAATATCTTGTATTCTTTAAAAAAAATGAACAAATAGATGATATACAATTTCATAATATTGTTATAGTTGGTGATTTTAATATTCCTTCAATTATGGACTGCTCTTTTGATTTGTTAGATGGTGATGTTATCTGTAAGTCCTTGGCAAACTTTATCTCATTTCATAATTTAAGCTCAACGAACTCCTAAAAGTAAAGAATGCGTATGGTAAAACCCTTGACTTAGTTCTCTCTAGTGTTGAGTTGTAAGTTAACGTATCTAGAAATATGTATCATTTATTAGAAGAAGATAAACATCATCCCTCATTACATTGTCAACTGTACCTTAATAACACTATTTCGCGTATCAAACATACTACTAGTATTGTATATGATTTTAGTAAAGCTAATTTCCTTAATTTATATAGTTCTTTAAGTCAACAAAACTGGTCAGATTTACTTGCTATAAAAGATGTTAATCTAGCAGTGAATTACTTTTATAATATTTTAAATGTTACTGTCGATAGTAATGTGCCCAGGAAGAAAATATTCATAAGGCACCGTCACCGCTGCTGGTTTACGCAGGAAATTGTTAGTATACTTAAAGAAAAAAAAATACTATAGAAAACATATGCATGTTTCAGTTTATAATTTGAATAAATTTAAGGAGCTACGAAAGCAAGCTAAAACTCTTATTAATAATGCTTACGAATTTGATATAAGGAAATCAGAAAATAACTTAAGGAGAAACCCTAAATGCTTTTGGAATAACCTTAAGAGCAAAAAGAGTAATAATTTAGAATCAGTCATATGGTATATAACAATCAAATACTTACTTCTGATTCTGCCATTGCCAATAATTTTGCTCAATATTTCAAAAGCGTTTACTCTTCATGTCGTCCAAATTATAATGTGTATTATTCTCCCATCCTAAATGTTAATAACTGTCTTGTGATCGATTCCATTACTGAACAAGATTATGTGAATGCCATTAAAAAGCTAAAATCGTCTAAATCCTCTGGTCCTGACTTAATTCCTTAGTACATTGTTAAGGGATATGGGGAAGTTCTGAAGATACCTCTATGTCACATCTATAATCTCATATTAAAAACTTCTCTCTATCCTGATGTTTGGAAAATTAACAAAGTCCGTCCTATATTAAAGAAGGGCAATCCTACAGCCAGGGACGTACGGAAGGGGGGGACACGGGGGTCCGGACCCCCCCCCCCGAAATTTCGACTTTTTAAAAATTTAGCCTAATTTTAGGGGCAATTTTAGCAATTTTAATATAAAATAGCTTCATATTTAGTTTGGACCCCCCCGAAATAAATTCCTGGGTACGCTACTGCCTACAGCAATAGAAAATTATAGACCAATCTCGTTAATTTCTACAATAGCTAAAGTTTTCGAACACATCATTTAAAATAAAATTTTTAATCACGATAAACCATATATATCAATTTATCAACATGGTTTTTATCCCAGGAGAGCAACAGTTACAAATCTTGTTACTTTCGTTCAGTATATATCAGATTCCCTCAATAATAATCACTCAGTTGATACAATTTATACAGATTTTTCAAAAGGTTTCGACAAATTGGATCACGTTTAATTATGAAGTTGTCTAGTTTTGGATTTTCAGAACAATTGCTTCTATTGATTTCATCTTACCTAAAAGACAGAAAACAATATGTGGTGTTCAATAATCAAAGATCTACTTCATTTGATGTTTACTCAGGTGTGCCACAAGGATCTAACTTAGGACCTTTATTTTTTGTATTATTTATCAATGATTTGCCGTCTGTTCTCAAAAATTCAAATTGCTTATTGTACGCCGATAATATGAAACTGTATAGACAAATAAGAGAATCTAATGATGTTTGGAAGCTTCGAGATGATTTAAATAGCTGCTATAACTGGAGCCTTAAAAATAAACTGCATTTCAATATCAATAAATGTACTGCAATAACCTTTTCAAGAAAAAATAATCCCACTTATTTAGATTATAAGATTAATAACTTAAATATCAAAATATGCCAAGATGTAAATGATTGGGGAATTATTATCAATAATAGGATGCCTTTTAATGTACATATTGAGAAAGTATGATATGAGGCTTTTAAGCTTTTGGGATTTGTAATGAACACCAGAGACTTCCATAATGTGCATGCTATAATAACTGTATTTAATACCCTTGTTAGAAGTAGACTTGATTATGCTTCTATAGTCTGGGATCCTTGTTACAAAAACTATATTAACAAAGTTGAACGTATCCAAAATAAAGTTTTGAGATATCTGTATTATAAGGTTTTTAATATTAATTCTTATGAAGCAAAGGTATCGTACAAAACTCTTCTGAGTATTTTTTGTTGTAGTTCATTGGCAATTAGACATGAGCGCTCTCAGCTAATTTTCCTCTAGAAATTAGTGAACGGAATTGTCGAGAGCTCAGAGTGTCTAAAGTTACTGAATTTTAATATAAAATAAAGAAAATAATAAGAAGTCGTTTACCTTTTATCTGCAATAGGCCTCAAACTATGACACATTTAAACTCACCTATTACGAGAGTTTATCGATTATACAACAAGCTGATACAGGAGAATGTCGACTTAGATTTTGCTATGCCTTATTCAGTCTATGTAAAAAAAAAAAAACCCTCTTAAATATATTTTTTGATTAAGAGAGACTTTCAATTCGATCCTGACATTGATTATGATATTTTGAAATTAAAAGAGTATTTCTATTAAATGAAAATATTTCTGCTTCTTGACAGAAATCCCATTTCAACATCTATATTTTGGATATTTATATTTTTGTTATGTTCTGTTTGTTTTTCTTTCATTTTTTGTCACGAAGGGCTGATTTTATAGTCTTTACTAAGTTCTATTTGTATATTTGCATTTCTTATTGGAGGAATTAACATAAATATTTCTCTTGTGTTTTCTCATGTTCGTGATGTTAATTGCATGTTTATTTTATTTTTCTTTTTTGTTGTGTGTTTCAATATTTATAAAGCTTGTAATTATGTAAGCCTATTGTAAATGGGAATATTCTTTTCCTGTAATAGGTGTCCAATAAATAAATAAATAAACACTATGACACCTACAGTAGTTGGGTCAAGATTTCACTTAGGGATTAATATGTGCCCTATCCGAATATCAACGTTTCAGAATGCGGCGGTACTCACTGAGGAATTTTTATGGAAGGTGTTGGTGAGTACTTCAAATTATAAGCCCGTAGACAAACTGCCTCTATAAAAATTGTTGAGTGAGTACCGCAGGATCCTGAAACATGCATTTTTGGAAAGCACACATAGTTCCTAAGTGAAGTCTTGATCTGACTACGGTATGTCCCATAGTTTTGTAGCTACGGACCTTTAAACTTCATTTTGTCATGTTTTCGGCAGTCTATAACTCCGAAAGGAAGCACTTGTGCAACCAGGTTGGTCTATACTTTTCATATAATCTTGATGTCAGGAATCACCTCCCAAAAGTTGTCGGTGCTGCTTCAAAACACCCTATATATATATATATATATATATATATATATATATATATATAATGAAATATAGAAAAAAACTGTAAGAGGTGATTCCCTACATTAAAATAAGATAAAAAGTTCATACGCGCATATGGCGAAAAGCGCATAGTTTCAGAGCTAGGGCTGTCCAAAATCGCGAAAAGGCTAAATTTCAATAGGCCATATTTCAAATTCCATAAATTGTGGATGGTCGTTCTTATCAGCTTAAAGGAAACCAAGTACACACAATGAAAGGTGCATATTTCATCAACTGTCAATGGGTGTAAAGGTTATTCCTTACAGGGTGTAATTCTCAGATAGGTTTTCAATAGAGTTTTCAGATACTCGTATACGCTGTTTTGAAGAAGGGTCCAAAGTAGGCAGGAGGTGAACCCTGACAACAATGGACATCCAATGTTTCGGAGGGAAGAGGAAAGTGTTAGGAACCGGCAGCTACATGTTTCTTTGTGTTCTCAAATACGTGTGATGATATGTATTTCGTCACGGTATATTTCATGTTTTCTTCACTTATAAGCGTGAAAGATAACATCGCACAATGCGTTGTCCCGAGTACGAGAGACCGTGGTGCTGACGATCCATAACGCTTCCGACATCGCACCAAAGCATTACGTGTTCACTGCTATCAAGGCTTATTGAAGCAATTATAAATCAGAGCATATCTCAAAATTCGGTTTATGGCATATCTGGGAATTTCACCCTGCAGGTAATACTCTGTACACCCATTGAACTTTAATGAAATATGCATTTTTGGATTGTATATGCGTGACTTCATTTACGCTGATAAGGACAACCATCCACATTGTCTCGAATTCAAAAAGGGACTCTTGAAATTTGGCTTTTTTTTGTGATTTTGGACAGCCCTAGCTCTGAAACTATGCTCTTTTCGCCATATGCCCATATGTACGTTTCCTCTTACTTTGATGTGAAGAATAATTTCCTAAAGTTTGTGGGTATAGTTCATTAATACCCTGTATAGGAAGTGTAAGTGTGGTCTCCCCTTCCCGGTCCTAGAATTGAATTTATTCTTGGGATCCTGCAGTGAGAAAATATGTAGGTGGCGCACTTAAAAACGTAGGTTACACGCGTAATTCATGTAGTTTTTTGGACAATGTACAGCAGACGCACAACTGAAAACGCATGTTTTATAATATTTCTCGTAGAACTGTTCCATTCATACGTACTTTCCCTATGAAACAATATAGGTGGGCAGGATCTTACATACAAATGGACGTGTATAACATATAGCTGAAAAATGTCACATAAGTACATGCATGTGATATACGGAAAACTGTTGGATGTCCGACATCCTGCAATGGGATGATGTAACATCTAAGGACAGTGTCTATGTAGCATACGGATAACGTATGCTCGTACTTATTTCTGTAGTAAGCAAGATGATTCTGTATATTTGTACAATATACCGCTGTTCGGAGAACGTACAGACGTGTTCTAATTATTAGGCTCAACATTCAGTTTGTGAATATTTTAATTATCTTAAAATGTTACGCAGAAAACGCATTTGAACTTGGTCCAAATTACTGTTCTGTGTGTCTGTTCTAATTTCTTGTGGTCATGGCACATGCTTTTCAATATCAATAAAACAAACGCGTACGTGACATTCAAATATAAATACTATGGAGTGTGTGTGTATCTAAATTGGAAACAAAAAAAAAATCAAATACTTACAAACAAATATTATATCTTACACAAAGATTAATATTTCGTATGAAATCTGTTATTCTTTTATAAGTTTTTATCCTTCGTGGCATGCTAGATACGAATTTAGCACATTTTGGGTTCAATTCAGCATCATGATACCACAAATTATTGATGTTCTCCATAAATTGATGTTTGGTTCTAATATGCTTCTTCTTCAGCTTTTTCTTTATGAAGCTCCAAGAGTTTTCAATCGGGTTCATATCAGGACTATTGCCCGGCCACTGTAGAACAGTAATTTCGTTGTTCTCGAAGAATTTTGTCATAGTTTTGCCCCGGTGGCATAGGGCTCCTTCACACATGAAGATGAAGTATGCATCTTCAAAGCAGACTGCAGTCTGAGGAAACAGTTCCTTTTGATGAACTTGTAGGTATTGGTCATGCTTCATTGTTCCCTCTTTTATGTACAATTTCCCAGGCCCAAAGACAGACATCACACGCCAGACCACGACTGAAGTAGGATGCTTCACAGGTTATTGGCGGCATTCCAACTTGAATTCCTCCTCATTTCGACGTCGCACATATTGTGTACAGTAATCAGACACGAAGATACATGATTCATCACTGAAACACCTACTCTCCAATCATCAGTAGACCAATGTTCTAGGCCTCGTACTTATTCGAAGTGCTTCTTTGCCATGATTAGGGTAATTTTTGCATTCTTCCTTGACTTGAGTGATTTTATTCCCTCAGCAAAAAGAACCCTTCGAACATTTTCACGCGAAATGTTCACCATACTCAGCCATTTTTATGGTTAAGTCTCTAGAAATTGCGTTTCTGTTTCCCAGAGCCAACCTTTATAGTTTTCTGATACCTCTTAGCGATAGCTTTGAGTTTCGCCCACACTTCCCATCCCTATTTTGGCTCTTGTTCATTTCAACAGAGTTCTACTAAGATCTTTGTTCTATCCCAACTTTACTAGCAATTTGGTTGTTTTGTACATCTTCCTTCCGCCAGAAGTATTTTGATAACTTCCAGTGTACGCGGAGAAAGGAATTTGGCTTTTCTCACTATGCCACGATTACAGGACTTCACAGAATAAAAGATTAATACACAAAACCTGTCACGATCACTTTAAACTGGCCCATTCAAACTGTTGAAAGCTTTGAATGTCATAACTGCTTACGACTGCAACCACAATATTTCGGATTGTAACTTATTAATATAAGCCACAATAGCTGAAATACTACTTACAGAAATCCCTCTCCTCTAGTAATGCCATCTGCTGTTCAATGGTGATATCACCACTTCAACTGTGCAGTAAACAAATGAAGGATTGGATTAACCATTAAATTACATGTTCTAGACCTCCGAAACTAGGACTGAAACATCAATTTTGCAGTTTTCAACCGTGAGTCTAATAATTTGAACACGTCTGTAGGTGTGAATCGGTTAAACCTAGAAACAGCACTCATCACTATACAGGGTGGGCCATAAGTCCCTTACCACCCCTTGTAAAATCCGTGTTCGTGGAAAATAGTGAACAGCAACCACGTAGTAACATAGTAGGTCTAGGGGGAAGTAGGATTGTGATAGTGACCAAGATGGCGGACATCTTGAAAACTGCCATATTGAAATCACGTCAAGATTTTTAAATAGGAAGATGGTCATGTGGCACATCATTTTAGGCTAGAATTTAAAGGCAAATACAATGGTGAAATCGGTTTGTTGATATCTTAATGTGTTCAAAAGTTACAGACATTTCAAATTGCTAATTTAACCGTACTGTTTCTGTTGTTGCAGGTGAACAATTATGCCGCTAACGACAGCAGAGAGGAAAGAGTTGATCAGAGCATGGGGAGGAAAGAGCGAAAGGGCTGTAGCAGCTGAACTCAATGCCAGGCACCCAAATTGACATCATGTGTTCCATGCTGGTGTCGCCCAACTCTTCCATGGTTCATGGATACTGGTTCCATAGCAGATAAACCCAAGTGTGGAAGATCCACGACCGAAACAGATAAAGCCACATCAGTAGCAGTGCTGGCATCATTTGCTACATCACCGCAAAGCAGTACCCATCGTCTGTCCATGGAATGTGGTGTCAGCCGTACATCCATCAAACGTATCTTACAGAAAAGCAAGTGGCATCCGTACAAATTGCAACTTTATCATATATCTGAAGATGACTCTGATCATCGTGTGGAATTTTGCGACTGGGCCCTTGCACAGTTGCAAACAGATCCCACATTCCACACACAAATTGTATTTTTCGATGAGGCCGATTTTTATGTCACTGGGTAAGTGAATAAGCAAAACTGACGCTATTGGTCCCCGACAAATCCTCAGTGGGTTGAACCTTGCAAAATGGTAGGTACAGGCAAATTAATGGTGTGGTGTGGTCTATGGGGCACCAAATTAATTGGTCCATTCATCATTCCTGGTACCCTCAGTGCTGAACGGTATTTGGATATGTTGCGGGATCTCATCCTCCCTTCCATATTGTCCGAGGACGGCAAATTTCCACTCTTTTTCCAGTAGGATGGTGCCCCTCCATATTACGGTAACAGGTCCTACCTATCTGGATGAACAATTTGCTGGACGTTGAATTGGGCGCCATGGCCCCATTGAATGGCCACCACAATCTCCAGATCTGAACCCTTGGATTTTTTTTTTATCTGTGGGGTCATCTGAAGGCAAAGGTATACGCCGAAAAGATCCGGAATCTTGAACACCTGGAAGAACGCATATTTGCAGCCTGTGCCGACATTTCGCCAGAAACTCTTTTGACGATCATGGACAATTGGGTTGAACGACTTACCTTGTGCATAACTTGGGATGGGGGCCACGTAGAGCACGTGCTCCGCCATGCGTGACAGGTAAAATTAGCAATTTGAAATGGCTGTAACCTTCGAAAAATTAAGATATCAACCAGTGGCGTATTTACGATTTTATTTCGGGGGACTTTGCTAACTTTCGGGAGGCCTTTGCCTGAAAATGTGAAATTCTTCAAGATAGGCCTATTTCACGTAGTTTACCGTAGTAAGTAAGATTTTGGGGGGTCTTAAGCCCGGAAGCCTCCCTCCTAAATACGCCACTGATATTAACAAACCGATTTCACCATTGTGTTTGTCTTTAAATTCTAGCCTAAAATGACCATATTCTTATTTTAAAATCTTGACGTGAATTCAAGATGGCGGCTTTCAAGATGGTCCCCATCTTGGTCACCATCACAATCCGACTTCCCCCTCGGCCTACTCTGCTACTACATGGTTGTTGTTCACTATTTTCCAGGAACACGGGTTTTTACAAGGGGTGGTAAGGGACATATGGCCCACCCTGTATATTAAAAACCACAAATCACTTGGCGTAACAACCTTTTTTGTGGACCTAAGCCGCACCATCTATTAGCGACCAGCTGAACTACATGTAACCTAGCGACGAACATATGCTCAGCACGCTGCGTCGCCCTGTCTTTTAACAGGCGTATCAGAAGCTTTCTAAACCTAGTGGCCGTCTCGCCTTTTACTCATGTCACTCCGACCGGAAATCGAACGGCAGCATGCAGATGTGAGTCCAACGCTCCAACCACTGGACTACGGTGCTACCTATCACTATATTTTAGGATTTTTATTGAATGGCGATCAACGTTGAAATTTAAAATGATTGGTTTCTACTCTCTCTCATTTGAGTAGAGGTTAAAGAAGGAGATGGAACATATTTGTAGAATGATGAGTAGATTTAAAAAAGAAAAGAAAACGCTTTTCATTGCCACTTTCTCTTTCTTTTTTTTTAATGTGATTCCTATAGACATACAGACGGATACGCAGGCATAGGTGTTGTATAAGGCAGTCAAAAATGCATTGCAATAACGTTTCTTGTTTTTCTCGGTTACGAAAATGGAGAACTACCACATCTGACTTCGCAATTTCAATGGAAGAGGAATTGTGAAAACAATATCCTAAAAAGGCTCCTTTGTGGCTAAGCGGTTAGCGTACGCGCCTTTGCCGTGGGAGACACGGTTTCGATTTCTGGCGGGAGCTCATGTGGTTCGTATTCCACGTTAATCAGTAGGCCCATGTCTCATATAGCCTCGCTGCTGAAAGGGGCGTTAAACTGAAAATCAACTCAACAATATTTTAAAATCCGGACTAATGCAACCTTTACGATTAATGCAAAACTAAAAGAACGATAATTAAAAGTAAGTATAAATGTAACAGTAATGGATTAAAAAATATTATGGACATTGTCTTATTACACGCATCGCTAGAGATTTTGCTTGTCGCACACCAAACGTGTCCCAATTTTTCACTTTGAAAACTTTGCATCCCTAGCTATATAATATGTTAAAAAAGAAGAAGCATGTCCATTTTTTCTTTATTTTCCGAAAAAAAAACTCTCAAAATTTGAGAAATAACGCAAATGGCGAAACAGCAAAATTTTGTCTTGATATCCCTGAAAGTATGCTAATTACTCGACGCTAATCTTTCGATGCTTTTTTTTTTTTTTTTAAGTGAAGTAAATGGAATCAATTGTACAGAAAGAAACTGAAAGCACCATACACGTAGTTTATCATTGATTAATCCAGCTACAGACCTTTAGATAGTTTTCTCTTTTACACATATATACACATACGCACAAACATGTCTACACGCACCCATATATATATATATATATATATATATATATATATATATATATATATATATATCTTGGGAGTCTAAGGAAAAGAGGTAAGACACTCCTCTTAAAGAATAATAAATATAAAACACGTGTGGTGAAGAGAATGGTATATGTGAACAAGGGGCAATCAAAAAGAGTGCCTTTATTTCAACAAAGGTATCCTTTTTTAGTTTTTGTTTTTGTTTTCGTTTCGATGAGGATTCTAGCTCTTGATATGTTTTTTTTTTCTTACACTCTTTTTCGTTCGTGAAATTTCATTCTTGTAGTCTGTGATAGACTACTGTTGTCTCTGGCAAAATATATATATAAAAAAAAAGAAGATGAAACGATCCATCGAAACGTTTTCGGTTACGAGTTTGCACCGACTACCTACCAACTCTCAACAAGCGAATCTTCTTCACTCGTGACGTCATACTATCTAAAATGTTCCGTTCCCATGACAACAATGCAAAGAGTGAATGAGAGAGAGCGTAGAAGGTTAGACAAAGAGCGGCAATTGGAAATTCAAACTAAACCAGTACCACAAAAAATGTAATAATGTCTTGGCAATGGCAAAATCCATACCTCAAAAGAATTGAATGTTCTCAAATCAACAGTATGTCTTCCTTTCTTTTTAAAACTCATTGTTAGAGTATTATGTGTATTCACATATTCAAATATTGAAGCAAATATTGAACTTTTAATATTGTACGCACGTTCGAACATATTCAAAGTCGGATTTTAATGAAAATATATATACAAGGTGGGAGAGTAAAGAGATAAAAGAAGCATATCTGCTATCATCGAGAACTGGAACTGCCGCTATTGTGTTTTTTAGTGTGGCTGGAACTGGTTACCATGTTTCGTTTTTTTTTTTTTTTTTTTTTAACTGGCGAGGAAGGTCTATAAACCGTGAGAGTTGAATTTTGATGAAAATTTGTGACAAGATTCAGTTCAAGTTGCTAAGCAACGTAGTAATAGTCACTCGATGCGAAAATGCTTCGTTGAGCTGCTACACCAACGCCATCTTGAAATCCTGTAGGCAATGTCCAAGAATACCTTTTAGCACAATAATGAAAAAGCTTTTGATAAATCTGACTTCAGTATTGTAAACCAAGGTAGATCATCTACATGTGAGAGTACTTCCAGTGCATGATCACCATCTTGAAAGGCGCCATATTGAATCGCCGTCAAATATAATAAATGGCAAGGGAGTCATGTGGGGTATGGAATAGCACTGGAATTTACTCCTGAATCCATTTCCGTAACCAAAGTTTACATATCTGTTTTCACTTCAGAGTTAAGAGATCTCTTACCCACACGAACATATAAAAACTGTGCGAGTTAAACTTGTGTCATGAAACACGGTCGTGCGAACATTTGCACGATTTTAACTAATGCAGTAGTTAATGCAGTACAATAGCCACTATACCAATCAGATCTTGAGACTAGTAAGATAAATCGTTAATTAAATTGAGATTTCTGTAGTGAAAAATGGAATATCAGCATGCTACAAGTTATACCTATGTCAAAGTGCGACGGAATAGACTGCTGGTCGATGAAACACATGCCTAATAGTACTGACAAGCAGAGAATACCAAAGGGATTGTTCGGATATACAGTTTGTTACAACATAATTGCACCACCTACTAAAACTTCAAGGTTTTAATTTCCCTTAGAAAATTGTTAATTAATTTTATCTCTAAAGGGACTTAACGTATCATACACTAGTTAGCCATTGCATTTTGATGTATTTTTGTTTATTACTACTCATGGAATTTGTGTGATCTTTGCTCAACAGATGGCAGGGCATTCAATATGCAAATGGCTGCCTCTAGTATGCGCAAGTGAATGGTGATCCGCTGATCATTGTCAATGAAAATTTGTTCCATACGTGACCTTTTGTGCTTGTAGGTTGTAGTTTATGATCTGTATATGATATTTAGTGCTTTGTGATTGTTCCTCAATAGTTTGTGTGATTACATACTAAACATGAGTAAAATACTGAAAGACACATCCCCTCGTATACAAGAGAAAATACTGACGTTGAACTATAGTGGCATTTCGCAACGTCAAATTGCAAAACAACTTGAACTGCATCATACAACGGTCGGAAGACTTATTGAAAAGCAAACAATGTATAACAAGTCCTCTTTGAGAGACAAATGTGGCCGAAGGCGAAAAAGAAGCCCTCGTATAGACAGAAACATAAATGCCCTAGCTCTGACAAACAGAGCATCATCTTCACGTCAAATTGCTCAAACTGTCAAACTGTGTCCGATGATACTGGTGTTAGTGTAAGCTACGTGACAGATGTTAGACGGCTAAAGGAAAAAGGAGTTCGGAAGAAAACACCTAGAAAGAAGCCAATACTTAACACGAATCACGTAAGAGCCAGGAAACACTTTCTTACCATGTATAAAGCGTGGGGTGTGGAAGAATGTGAACATGTGATTTCCTCCCATGAGAAAAAGTTTAGGATGCTTGGGAATGACAGTGGCGTCCGACTATGGATGAGAAGTAGGGAAAAACTTAATAGCGTCTGTATATCATCGACAGAGAAGTTTGGTGAGAGTGTAATGGTGTGGGGCTGTTTCACGTCGAAAGGTGTTAGAAGATTAGAAATTTGCAACAGGTCAGTTAACGCACAGTATTACATGGACATTTTAAACGAGTTAAACCGCAAACTTCTATCAACAGCAAGGGATCATTTCTCAGTCAGAAACTTAGATTACATATTTCAAGATGATAATGCGCTGTGTCACAGAGCTGCTGTGATTAAGAAGTGGTTTGCAGACATGCATATCGAAAGGTTATGGTGGCCACCTAACTCTCCAGACATGAAAACTATTGAAAATTTATGGCATATCATGTCTTGCAAGCTTTCAGGCAGCGGCGGATCTGTTTAAGGGGCACCCGGTCACGTGCCCTGCCATTCATGATCTAAATAGAACTGCAATTATTAAATCAGTACTAATATATTAACATAAGTTTTTTTTCTTTTGTAATGTTTGGATTTGTTCCGCCACAGCCGTGTTTGCGAGTGAAGGAGGCTGTTGTTATGCGCTCTTGTAGGATAGACGAAACTTGGCAACGCAGCGACGGTGGTTTTTTTGGCTGCGGACTTCCAATCTCTATGCTTTGACAGTAGCCCTATCATCAGAGGTGGCAGGGGATCTTATGGTTATGCCAATTGAAAATGGGCACAGTAATGTTGAGACCTGTCGGATGAGGCGCTATGTTCTGTCTTATAGAACATACATCAGTAGAAGGTCGCGACAAGGAAACTCAACTCAGTACAGACTGGAACGTGAGGGGGAAGGAGGATCAAGCCATTTTCAGAATTTGGGGATGGAAAAGGTTTATGCTTGGCCGAATGACATATTAAGGGTTGCCACCATGGCGCAGTTAATTTACAATACATTGACCTAAAATTTACACGCATAATTACCAATCGGCATCTGCAATCGTATTTTCAAATAGGAGCTACACTTTACGTATATAATGTTTCCCAGAAAAGTAATAAAGAAACCATACATAATTGAAGAAAATGGACATATAGTAGTTGAAACAAATTGTTCTTGAAAACAAATAAATAATTCGTTACACAAAATATCAATCAGGAGCGTTTTTACACATGGGCCAACATGGGTCATGGCCTGGGACGGTGAGTTTTCTGAGAACATTTTTTTTAAATACCAGCTTTGGAAATTTCAGGTATTTATTTATTATGCATAATTATGGTGATATGACACGGGATTATTGCATTTGTAAATATATATAAAAAATATGCTTGGCAAGAAGTAACTAATTAGCATTCTAGTTATTAATTTATATCAATTATTTCCCCTCTCGTTTTGTTGACACCTTATTCTTTTATCGTAATTTTAAAACATTTCCATTGTTGATAAACTTCCAGAATTACCTACAATTTTCAAACATCAACCGAGCCGCTAACGCAAGAAATTTGAATGTTTCAATGTTGTATTATTATTCTTGAACTTGGCTGATCTCATATTACTCTTAAACTTGGTTTCATAATCAGCAACTGTCTCAGAATTTCTATACTGCAAGGGCGCCCATCAGGGGAACAAGGTGGGGCGCTCGCTCCTAGAGGAAATTGTACTTCAGAGTATCGAAAATCCAATAGAATTTTTACATTAGTTACAGCAAAATTTGAAACTATTTTTGAAACGTCGCTTATACTTGCCCCCCTTGTAAACCACAACATGGGCGCCCTTGCTATACTGGTATTTAATTTATTGTTATTGACGGGGCGGCATTTTTACAATGGCTCGAAGGTGGCAAAAATGTTAAATACGTCCCTGAATATCACGCTACTGATCTTCAACGATGGCAGGATTCAAAAGAATGGTCACTCCTAATGTTATCCTAGCGTGTAGCAGTAGATTATTTCAGATGATGGTAGGGGAGCGGGAGGCAAGACTATCCACCGACATGATTGAAATTTATAATTAGTATTTTACTATAGTAGATTATTAATTATATATATATATATATATATATATATATATATATATATATATATATGACGCCCTAGTAAGTAGGTATTTTGGATGTGCCCCACCATTTTTAAATTCCACGAGCCGCCACTGCTTTCAGGGAAGTGCTTTCAAACAAGGAAGGAGCTTATTGAAGCTGTGGTGCAAGTGTGGTTTCATGAGTTAGACGAATCCTTGTGCCAATCTCTTGTGCACAGCATGCCAAGTAGGTTGGCAGCACTGAAAGCTGCAAATGGAAAACATACAAAGTACTGAATGGGGTACTTAACAGTACTGTTAAAAAAAAAAAAAAAAAAAAACTCGCATTCATTTCTTGTTCATTAATAAGATGTTAACATGCGTTCATACAAAGTGCATGAAAACAAATATATTAGTACTTTTTGTAATAGTAGCTATTTGTAGCATAGTATTATGCAATATATTGTATTTAAATATTTTGTCTTTATATATGCAGTAGATAAAACACCAAACGATGTATGACAAATAATTTGAAACCATTGCTATTAATATTTTTCATAATATTTATAAATATTCGCAAAATGTATAGATTTTTATTAGGAGGTGCAGTTATTTTGTAACAGACTGTATATTAGAAAAATGATATAAACTGGTACATATTAGTTGAACGACCAAAATGGTTCGGATTCCACTATAATCAGTAGGTCAATGTCTCCTTTAGCGTAGCAGGCGTGTGGGATGTTGAATTGTATCAAACCAAAGATCTACTTTAGGCAATTTTACGTGGTCCATTATAGTGTGTTAAGTTTTCTTTTCCAATCTAGAAACCTTACGCAAAGACCATCATTGTTGCAGAATATTGCATTCTTTTCCAATATTCATACTTGACAACCTATAATTTACCGTGTATATTACGAAGTTAAAATACTTTAATGTATTTATTGACAGTTTCTCCAAATACAATCGATTTATTGCTGCCGCATTGAACAATGAAGGAGATTTAAATTATCAGTTCGCAGTCAATTCTTAGAAGATGCACCTTGAAACTTAGAATTCACTTTTCTTTTGTCTGTTCTCCTATTAGTGATAAGAGAATGCATGCACACATGCTAAGAATATGTGGCTGTAAAGATTGTTACAAGATTCAATTCCAAGTTGCAATCCATAAAACAAGTCCCCTTCTTGCTTTTCCCTTCGATATTAAATAATTAAATATCTGCATTTTTCCACCTTTAAGCATAAAACACTTGCTTATAATAAGGGCAAGACTAGTTTTCATATCAAAACTGTGATAAATAACTGATTGTAGCAGGTGTTCACTTGTTCGGTGTACAAGTTATATGACAGAATTTTCATAAAGAAAATGCATTATGTTGTGTATCAGCAATTTTGTGCGCCAGTCCTAAAGGACATGCTTGCATATGCATAGCAGAAATGTGAGTACGTAACAGGAGCAATAGTTGATTCATTTACAAATGTTCTGAAGACTAGTAGAAAATAGTGTCTGTGGTCATGAAGATTGTGACGAAAGTACATTTGTTAAGTGTTTGCACTGCTCCATGATGCTGTGTGCTAATCACTACGTTTTGGATCTCCATCAAATCACAACTGAAGAGCAAAAGGTTACTAGTTTAATATTTGCTTATGTGCAATAGTTTATATTATTTTTCTAATATTTTTTCTATTATTATTTGTATTAATTTTCTAATAACTTCAAGACAGATTCTTGTAAAATCATATGTACCGTTGCACCTAACTTATATTACAGCATTTAAATGCTATGCATAATCGCAACTTACACAGACTCATACATATAGCGCACTTTGAAATTGGTATAATTTGTTACAGTGCTGCTATTCCACTTTTCACTACAGGCATTTCAATTTAATTAACGATTTATCTTACTAGTCTCAAGATCTGATTGGTATAGTGGCTATTGTAGATCAAGTGACTACTACTGTATTAGTTAAAATCATGCAAGTGTTCGCACGACTGCATTTCATAACACAGTTTAACTTGCTCAGTTTATATATGTTCCTGTGAGCAAGAGAGCTCTTAACTCTGAAGTGAAAACAGATATGTAAACTTTGGTTACGGAAATTGATTCAGGAGTAAATTCCAGTGCTATTCCACCCCACATGATCCCCTTGCCATTTATCATATTTGACGGCGATTCAATATGGCGCCTTTCAAGATGGCTATCATGCACTGGAAGTACTCTCACATATAGATGATCTACCTTAGTTTACAATACTGAAGTCAGATCCATCAAAAGCTTTTTCATTTTTGTGCTAAAAGGGTATTCTTGGACATTGCCTACAGGATTTCAAGATGGCGTCGGTGTAGCAGCTCAACGAAGCATTTGCGCATCGAGTGACTATTACTACGTTACTTAGCAACTCGAACTGAATCTTGTCACTAATTTTCATCAAAATTCAACTCTCACGGTTTATGGACCTTTCTCGTGAGTGAAGTTGTGCCGAGTAGTACAAGTGTTAAGATAAACCGCAAATTAAAAAGAAACTGCGTCTTGTCGTGCTACAAGCTTGGTGGAAACAATAAACACACAAGTGTAGTGACAGCAGATTTGTAGAGAAGATTTCGAGATGTGGAATCATCATCACGTCAACCCATGAGAAACCTGAACCAACGATTCAAAGTTATAATTTGTATTTGTGGTTTACCGCAAAGCGGACAAGCACAATGTGTGCGAAATAAATGGAACAATTTACTTGCTGCTTAAAGTTATGTACCTAGCTCAAATAAGTCTACCTGAAGGCGTGCGCGTGACCTGAGAGTAGCGTACATCCTTAAGGAACATGCGAACAGATTTGAAGATGAAACCTTTCCGGTCAAACATTCTGCACGTTGCACGAGTGTGATCCGAACCGGTATGTTGCGTTCTGTGAGTGGTCTCTTATTTGAAACGAAGCTTATTGGTGCTTTTGGAAAGGAATTTTGCCTTCAGATGAGACTTCATTCAAGATAAACGGTCACGTAAAAAGACACAAGTGTGCTTGTTGAGATGGTGCCAATGCACATCAAATTGTAGCGACGAAGAGTTAAACTGGTTTCAGTATTTGGGGGGAAGAATGTTTGAAGTGGTGGTGTCATAGGGTCATTATTTATTGAAGAAACTGCTATCAGTGACACATAACTTCAGATGTTGCGAAGTTGCCATTTCAGAACTAAAATAACGTTAATCACCAAAATATTCAGTTCAAGTGGAAACACGATGGAGCACTGCCTCATTTTAGTTTTGTTTTGAGATATTTTTGGGACAAATTTCTATGAATGGATTTGTCGTCGGGTAAGATAGAATTGCCACCCCGATCATGTGGTCTTACACCAAGAGACTTGTTCGCGTTTGGTTGTCAAGAATGATTTTCTTTTAGGACAACTGAAGGATTTGGATAACTTCAAACATGTAACTGAACATACATTCGATATATTTGATGTTAATCCTAGTTTGTGTCATAGTATTTGCAAATCAACATTAAAGAGGTGTGCCTTGTTCATTGAACATACTGTTATACAGTTTGAGCAACAATCGTAACTGCATAGGTACAATAAATATTGTAATATCACCTAGTTTATTTTATTTATTCATATATTGGATAAGGATACTTTGTGTCCACCCTGTATATATAAGAAAATTATGAAAATTGTATTACATCGGAATTCTACCGCTTTTTGCGTCCGAATAGTAGATGCCAAATGATAATCCGCTATATTTCTGCCTCTGTGACTATGTAGTAAAAGCATTAAACTTAAAAAAAAAAAAAAAAAAAAACTATATTTGTTAAAAAAATGCATTTTAATGACTCAAAATGTTCTTTGACGAGTAATAACTACAAGCAATGTTTTCCAAGTGCCACACTTTGATTTGCTTGAACCTCCTAGAATGAATAAAGAAATCAAAAGTGGGGCGTAAGTGTTATTTTTTTTCATAACGGCCAACGTGAGGATGAAGGGGGTAAACATCTCCTAAAATGGGAACATAGGACAATATGACACCTTTTAGCAATGTCACAACTAGCAACGCACAGTGCGGCTTTGCTTAAAATTCCTGGAGTGAATAAAACATCAAAAGTAGGACATACACTTTTTTTATATCGGCCAGCGTAGGGGGTTGAAACGGGTAAGCAACCCCTTAAATTGAGATAATAGGACAATATCACTTTTTTTAGCAAGGCCATTACGAGCAACGCACTGTGCCGATTCACTAAACGGTTTTAAAATTCGTAGAGAAAGAAAACAATAAGGGAAAAACATTGTAATATTACTCTATTCTTCTGGCAAATGTCGAATCAATTACGAATATCATGTCGTCATCTCCATGCAATGTGAGAAAAACTATGCATTTCTGAACGGCAAATACACACCTCTGATTGTCTTGAAACTGTTACTATGGTAGATTTAAGAAAACCAATAGATGAATCTCTTGTAAATATTGACCAAGGTGAGAGATAAGATTGGAATCCTTTACTGCAGTTGAATTGTAGTTTGAACTTTTTTCAGAAAGCAACGTCTTGAGTGTTTAGAGCATGGTTACATCACTCTAAACTAAAAATTAAATGATAATTACAATTTACAACACAATTGGACACTGAATTTAAATCGTTTTATTCTTGATAAGCGTGTTTCAAGTTTAACGTTATCTCGCATTAATAAAAAGACAATCACACTAGAGTAAAGCGTCTATAAAAAAAATGTTCAAGTACAAGTGTGTCGATAAGTTATCAGTGAATAATGGTCAATGTGTTAATCGTATGCCTTGTGTCCTATATATCGTTGATGACGTGCACTGTATATATATATTGGGTGGTAATAAGACAAAGCTATAGGGCCCTCTTCAAAATGGATGTAAACCAGGAATGGAAAATGAACCGGTTCTTGTGAAAACACTCCGGAACGGTTCCTGAACCGTTTCTTAGTTATGGGTGTTGTTCAGGAACACCGGTTTCGGTACATCGGTTCTGACAATGATTCTTACATGTTTGCGAAATATATATCGAAAAAGAATATGTGTCCAGTGATAATGATACTAGATTTCGATATGTATACATTTATTGAGTGACAGCGCTTCTTTTTGAATATTCCACTGAATGTAACTTGTCTTATACTGACATTATGCATCTGAAAATCAATTCTTTGTGTTATTACATTTTCCTTTCTTTTTTATTTTTGTACTGTACATCCATGTATTATCTCGACTTTATTTTATATTAGACCTTAATTACAAATTTGCCTTTCTCAAATTATTCTGCTTTTCTTTGTCAATAGTATTGTGAATATAATATTTGTTTAGTATTACATGTATTTTCCACTAATCTTAAGTTGTTCTATAAAATTAACTCTATATTGTAATTATAATAATATCGAGTTAACTAATGCACATATTTTATTAACAACCAATATATTATCCTATTGCACACAAATACACCATATATTTATTGTATATAAACATAAACTGTACACCTTCTATAACTTGAGTTACATAGGCGAGTAAGGGAATAATTAAGAAACTAAATAATGGAATAAATAAATAAATAAATCAGTTCATCATTGCCTACAGAGGAAACAATGTCTGGTTGGAAAAACAACGGAAGGTAGCGTTGACTCTGATTGAATCTGATGACAAGAATGATTGAAGAATATGTGCTGTCAATTGATAACCTGTTTGATTGCACATGAAACAAATATAATTCACTGGCAATGGAAATAACAGAAAGATTTGCAAAGCCTACATGATTGAAGCTTACTTAGTCGACGCGTTGTATTCTTCGCTTACTCTCACTACTTTCGCCTTTTGATAAGCTTTGGCTTCTCGACTACACACACACACACAAACACAATGACATCAAAACCACTGCAGTTGTATGAAACAAATACATTTATTCAATTGTTTTCCATTACATTGTCATTAACATTTCGCAAATATGTCACTCTAGTAGCATAGAATATCCTGGTGACGTCCCGTGGCTATCTCATGGACGTCACGACGCAAATAGGATGTCCATGAGACGTCCCAGGCATGTCTTACTTGTTCTCGTACGGTGTCCACGAACCGTTATCGACTGTCACAGAACCGGGTTTTGTTTCATGTTTTCAGGTTTGGTACAATCCGCGGCAAAAAACCTGCAACATGAGGATGTAAGTTTATTGTGAAACTACGCCTAATAGCACAGGGAATGAACATACCTCTAAGTGGAACGAATCAAGCCAGGATAAACCTCGGCCTCCTCCCGTGCACATTTATTTTGGAGCAAAAGACTTCGTCATTTCACAATAAACTTATATGCTCATGTTGCAGGTTTTTTGCCGCGGATAGTACAAACGCTGGTCCTTTCTTCTTCTGACTTCTCAGAAAGAGCATCAGAACCGGTTCTAGATTTGTCTTACATTTAAAAACCGGGTACACTTTGACCTTACATAAAAGACTAACACAAGAACCGGTATATGTAGCTTCTTCTTGTTAAAAGCGTCATTCTACACTTGTTCTTGCATAAATATCATACGTTACATACGTTGTTTGCTGCATACCAACAGAGGAAACAGCAAGAGTCTCTGTAGCTGCACGCCCGCTGTATTACAATACTTGAAAATCACGAACATCATCGTGTCGTGTGACAGGCGAAGTGTTTCGTTTACTAAACTGAAGAAGGCGTGTTTCTATTCCATAGGTAGCATTTCAGTATCTGTACCTGTGCGTTGTCTATGCTCTTGGTCGGTAGCGGGATTAGTGCGGGAGTGAAATGGAGTTCACGTTTGAAGAACTTGCATACATGATGTTTGTGTATGGGCTAGCTAATTGAAACAGTCGTGCAGCTGCAAGATTGTATCACAACAAATATTCAGACAGGCGACATCTACAGTACCTCATGTTTCCGAGGCTATATCTGCGTTTACGGGAAACGGGACACTTGCACCCATTACGTCACGACCACGGAAGGAGAGAAACAACCAGGACTCCAGACCTTGAAGGAGAGGTTCTTGCTCATGTGAAAGAACAACCTTCGAGAATAATCTATTTACTTTCAGAGAACTGTATCTTTGTTTTTCACTACCACACAGTAATTTTTAACTATTGAAATATAAAGCTTCTCCATATACAAGAAGTATTACTAATAATATTTTGATCAGATAAAGACTCATATTTATTCAATTATTAAAATATTAAGAATAATCTAGAACAGTGCTATTCAACCTTTTTTCCTCGCGTACCTCTAGACTCAGTTCGCTATCCAATTGTGTACCCCAGAAGATATTTAAAAGAAATCAAATCGAAATGAACTTATTAATACACATATGCTGATAATAAAAAAGGGCGACAAACAGAGACCCAACAAAAGGACAATCAGTGTGCCAATGGAAAGACTATTTACAGGGGTATAAAGTGCACATAAAAAAGTGTGAAATTTCAAAACATATGGAGACATCCAGTTCTACTGAGGGGAATTTTCCCCTCATCTTTCCTGATAATTCGCACACTGAGAACAATCTTAAAAATTCAAAAACTAAAAGTAACTCTAGAACTAACCTTTTAGTGAGCTTGTTTCCGGGATGCCAAATCCTCGATTCTTGATCCAATCTTTGAGAATGCGAGAATCAGAGCTGATTCTGGATTCAAACAATTTATGTGCTTCATTTTTATTGTTATTAACACAGAGAAACCATTGGAAAGAAAATACTTCTGCAACAATGATAGTTCAATATATATTGGAAACATGTTTATTTTAGGATTATGTACCACCAGAAACATCTTCGTGTACCTTCAGGGCACGCGTACCCCCGGTTGAATACCACTGATCTAGAAGGTTCTTTACTTTCTATGAACTAAATATTTCAATACACATCTTTAATAACATAGTTTACATTTTAAGTTTCAAAGAAGAGAGTGTAATTCTTCTTGGGGTTGCACTATACCAGATTTTTATGTCTTAGGCTATATGGAAAAGTTCCAGTTCACGAGGATCTTCCAAAGATATTACAACAAGTGAACTTAGTGATGTAGTGTAAGTTTTTTGTCTTAATTTAGTACAAATTCGTGCCATACTGATAATGATTTTTCAACTTTCCAGGTACCTATAGGACACACACTTAATATGACAGCCACATCTCGTAGCGTAGGAAAACCGCCCCAATATCTTCCACTTGAATTTTACATAAGACATGAGTCAACTTCGTCTTCTTCTCTGCATACTTCTTTAAAATCGAATGAAGACACATACATTCAGTAACGCACTCTTCAAAATTCTAAAAAAAAAAAAAAAAAAACAATCACACAAAGATTTGAGTTCTTGTATCGCATTAATCCATAGGCGTAATGTCACCATAATTGTACACTTTGAACGATAAATAAATTTTGCCAACGGCATCCCCAAATCTTCTATCAAAATTTTCTAGTAACGCTATCAGATATGACCGCAGAACTTCATTATGGAGCTTATCATGGTCTTCAAAATCTGCCTTCAGAAATACGTACAAATTTTCTTCCATTACTTTCTTGTGATATTTGTGAAATTCTTCCAAATAAGTTGATGAATCACTTATAATATCCTTCAAACGAGAGGTTGCTACTGACACTTGCATCGGTAAATCACTAAGAGTAAGTTTTTCCTACTGTAAAATTAGAGTCAAGGAATTAATTGGTTTCATTGCTTCTAATATAGCAAACAATAAGACCGTTAGCTTTTTGTTCTGGATTACTAACAACAATCCTCCTGCCTCTGATGACAAACCTCCGTAATCTCTTTGTATTTCTTGCAGAGTTACTACGATTTGTGCCAAACAGTCTACAAGGGCATTGACAACTTGAAAGTGAGACGTCTAACGTCTGTCTCCTACCCTCATAAGCTTCATGATAGCTTGTAATGTTTTTAAATTTGTATGCTTTTTCGGTGACTGTTGAAAGAACTTCCATAAATTTCCCCGATTCTTCAAATAACTCTCTTATAAAGAAATATAACATTCGAAGCATTACACCTTAAAAAGCACAAATACACTACATTAAAACCCGATCAGCACACTGATTTTTTTTCTGTCGTTGCTTTGTGCTGATAATATCGTTTAGTGTTCAGCCTATCAGATAAAATACAATTTTGCAGAGAATTTTAGCAAGCGTTTTCTCGAAATGACAAGGAATGTGACAAGTCGATGTGACATTTTGTGGAATATAAAAAAAGGACAGACTGAAAACTCGCAAATTGAAAAAAAAAAAACATGAACTGCACGTTAAATTTGAAACCGGATATATATATATATATATATATATATATATATATATATATATATATATATATATATATATATATATATATATATAGGGGGAGCCAAAAAATAAAACACTTCATACAGGACACGTAAGTTTGGCCCTCCACTGTATAACGCGTGTTGCGGTTGCCGATCGTTTTTGTTTTCAATGTGTCATGTGGACCTTCCTCTTCCGTGAGCAGTAACCCGTACACCTGTGGGTGTCGTGTTGTGAAAGTGGTGCGGTAAAATGGGCGACCTGACATACTTCCAAAGAGGCATGATCGGTGGTGCCCGTCTGATTGGAGCTTCAGTGGGAACAGTGGCGAACATTGTGGAGGTATCGAAAGGCACTGTGTCCAATGTCACGAGGACATACACAGTTCATGGGCAAACGATGTCTGCAAAGTACAACAGTGGTCGAAAAACAATCCTGTCAGATAGGGACCGGAGGGCATTAAAACGGATTGTACAGCTAAAAAGAACACCACTGCAATGAAAATTACGTCTGAACTCAATTGCAGCCTACAGAACCCTTTTTCATCCAAAACAGTCAGACGAGAACTTCATAAAATGAAAATTTATGGCAGGGCCGCTATCGCCAAACCCTCGGTCAAAACAGTAAATGCGAAGAGGCGTATTCAGTGGTGCAAGGACCACAAGGCGTGGACTCATGAGCAGTGGAAACACGTAATGTGGTCCGATGTATCGACCATCTCCTTGTTTCCAACAACCGGTCGTGTTTACGTATGGAGAACACCGTCGCAGGCCTATGATACAGACTGCCTGCTCCCAACTGTAAAACATGTGGGTGGTTCTTTTACAGTATGGGCAGTGATATCGTGGTTTTCCGCAGGTCCCAACATAGCTCTGCATAGAATGATGAATGCTAAGGTTTATGAGGCCATTTTGGGAGACCAGGTTCTACCCATGGCCCAAATATTGTTCCCTGATGGTGATGGCATCTACCAAGATCATTTGGCACCCTGTCACGATGCAAAAAAGGTGAAATCGAGGTTTGAGGAGCATGACCAGGAGCTATCACACATCCCTTTTGTCCCACAATCACCAGATCTGAACATCATTGATCCGTTGTGGCCTGAATTAGAAAGGCGTGTTCGGTCTGATTACCCTCCACCAGCATTCCTTAAGGAACTGGAGCATGGTTTGGGGAAACAATGGTACAAAATTCCATACACCACGATTTGTATACGTCCATTCCACGTGGGATCCAAGCTGTTTTGAACGCAAAAGGAGGTCCCATACCATACTAGGTATTATTTTCACACTTCCGCAAACGTTTTAGATTTTTTGTCCAAAACTTTTGTGGGGAATTCTACAACTTTGGGGGAAAATGTTCCCGTCCTAAGACGTCTGGATAAGACACTGGTTACATACTTCCATCTACATGTGAGATCCTGACTACCTATGCACGTACTGTTCTTTTGTTCCTACGGAAAGTACGTTTACTCGAAACATTTATACGGGAAGTACTATAAAACACACTTTTTCAGGTATACACTGCGTTTGCTGTCTAAAAATATATGATTTACACATGTAACCTACATGTTTACGTAGGTCACATAGGCCCTTTTTTCTCTCAGTGTGTATTTAAATAAATATTCAGCTAACGAATATAAAGATATTTTCTTTTCTTTGTATAAATAAAAATGCGAGATATTCTATTAGCGATGCCTAACGTTGTGTGTACCCAAACGTTCAAACATTGGAAATTGACAAAGAGAGGTAAACGTTGGAGAAGGAACATTGGATGAGTCGTTGAACACAGTTTATTTCTTTCATTAAAAAAAGAATATCCCTACCATAACCCCATCTCCTCCAAATATGGTATAAGGTTATTTCCTCAAGTACGTTTCCCTCAAGCCCAAAAATGTGAGACATTTCCTCAAGTGTCTTATCTTGATGTTGATTGTAAACTAGGCATCCATGACAGGAGTAAAAATCTCGGCTAATAGCCAGAAAGGGAGATGCAATTTTCGTATGGGATAAAATAAATGTAGTATTGCTGCTGGACAGGTAAAATTTTACTTTTTTTTAACGGAGGTAATTTTCGTCAAAGGAGAACTGATATTTCTCAACTATATACATACATATTCAGCTTAGGATTCAATCATTTGAATTGTCACGTTCTCTTTCTGGCTTACAAGGTTAAAACTCTGTATCTGAGCCATTCAAAATAAAAGTTGCATTTATTTAATGCTTATTTAAGACTTATGAAAAATAGAATAAATAATTGAATCGATGAGTTCGAAAAGTAGTCATCTTCATATTTTGACCAAATTGGGATTATTGCACTTTCCAACTCAAACTGGACACACACTTAGGTTGGAAACAAGTCATCTGCTCCCACTAGTTATATAAAACATTAAACATTGAAATCTTTATTTAGTTGGTAAACATGCCACATCCTGGAGATGACTTGTTCTCGAATTAAATTTTCATGGAGTTGGCACAGAACCGAACAGTTTGTTGAGTTATGGGCTTGCTTGTGCTTACCACAACATGAATTGTTCAGATAATAGACCTTCAAATGGTATGTCCAAGAAAAGAAAGAGGGATAAAATAAACTATGAACCACATAGAATGAAAATGGCTGAAGTGAAGGATTCACGATTTATCACAAAGGAAGGCAAATATATTCCTGAGATATATACAGTACATGTGAATACTGTAGGTAAGACATAATATATTATTATTATTATTATTATTATTATTATTATTATTATTATTATTATTATTATTATTATTATTATTATTATACATGATACATGGAAATGATACAAGGACACATTTCGTTCTCATATATGTGATATGATCTTGTAACGTGGGTTCCCGTCACCACGGCATGGCGCGTCCTCAGGTTGCGGATCGAGGAGATGGCCTCTAGATATAGAGGTTAGCTGCGAATGTACTGAATAAGCAGTCGCGGACAGACGACTAGGAGTGGTCCTCCAGCTTGGGGGTTTGGGTAAGGCTAACACCCTCATCCTGTAAAAAAAAGGTACTTGTTCAGAAACATTCACAAAAGCCTCGGACAAGGACTGATAACTTGGCACGACATCAGCAAAAGAAAATGGACATGAGATTTGGAACATGGAATATTAGAAGTCTTTATAGGGCAGGCGCGTTAAAATCTGTAACGAGTGAGTTAGAGAAATACAGGATGGACGTAGTAGGAGTTCAGGAAGTTAGGTGGGAAGGAAATGGATCTGAGAATTCCGGAAATTTTACGTTCTTTTACGGGGAAGGAAATAAAAATCACCAGTTAGGAACAGGGTTTTTCGTTCACAAACGAATATTACCAGCAATTAAACGGGTTGAATTTGTTACTGACAGACTTTCTTTTATTACTCTTAAGGGACGGTGGTGTGATATTATTGTTTTAAATGTACATGCTCCAACTGAAGATAAGGGTGACGATATAAAAGATAGTTTTTACGAAGAAGTGGAACGGATATTTGACCAACTCCCGCGATACCATATGAAGATTCTATTAGGGGATTTCAATGCGAAGGTAGGACGAGAGGATATTTTCAAACCGATTATAGGGAACGAAAGCTTGCATAAGGAAAGTAATGACAACGGTGTTAGACTCGTGAACTTTGCAACATCCAAAAACCTAATCGTGAAGAGTACAAAATTCCCACATCGCGACGTTCATAAATACACTTGGACATCACCAGACGGAAAAACACATAATCAAATTGATCACATTTTAGTAGATAGAAGAAGACAATCTAGCATAATTAACGTCCGGTCGTTTAGAGGGGCTGATTGTGACACTGATCACTACCTGGTAGTAGCGATAATACGGGAGAGATTATCGTTGAATAAAGGTAATATTCAATGTCCGAAAACGGAGAGATTTAATTTAAAGAAATTAGAAGAGAGCCAGGTAAGAGAGGAATACCAGATTGAAGTTTCGAATAGATTCGCGGTTTTAGAAGACTCGGAGTGCACTAGTGTTGAGGATACTTGGATTGAAATTAGAGATAGCATTAAAAGTTCAGCAATAGAAAAATTGGGACACGCGGAAATACGTAGGAACAAACCATGGTTCGACCAAGAATGCATTAAACTAGCAGAGAGGAGAAAACAGGCAAAATTACGGTGGCTACAAAATCCGAATAAAACAACTACACAAAATTTCGCAGATACCAGGCGGGAAACTTCCAAAACTTTTAGAACAAAGAAACGGGATTTTTTGAAAGCTAAAATTAAGGAACTTGAAGATAATAGTAAAAATAAAAATATTCGGGACATGTATAAGGGGATCAGCGAATTTAAGAAAGGCTATTAACCTCGTGCTTATATATTAAAGAAATCTGACGGAACAGTTCTCACCGATACGGATAGCCTCTTAAATAGATGGAAAGATTTCTTTGACGATTTGCTGAACAAGCAGCCAAAAACTAATGTGCGTGGAGAAAAGGAGATACACACCGCAGAACCGTATATTCCAGAACCCAATCGAATAGAAGTGGAAGCCACTATAAAGAAATTGAAGAAACACAAATCTCCGGGTGTAGATGAAATTCCGGCTGAGTTAATTTTAGCTGGAGGCGAAAAATTGTGGAACAAGATACACAAACTCATTCTCCTTATCTGGAACAAGGAAGAATTGCCACAAGAGTGGAAAGAATCAATCATTGTTCCAATTCACAAGAAAGGCGACAAAACTGACTGTAATAATTATCGAGGCATTTCTCTTCTGTCAACATCCTATAAAATCCTTTCAAATATTCTGTTAGCAAGATTGACCCCATACGCAGATGAAATTATTGGAGATTATCAGTGCGGATTTAGACGAAATCGATCAACTATCGACCAAATATTTACCATTCGCCAAATACTCGAAAAGAAGTGGGAATACAATACCCCGGTACATCAACTATTTATTGATTTTAGAAAGGCTTACGACTAGGTTAGGAGAGAAACATTATACAACGTTCTTACAGAACTTGGAATACCGAGAAAGCTAATTAGATTAATTAAGATATGTTTAAGTGAATCCCAAAGTAAAGTCCGGGTAGGAAAATTTTTGTCCACGAGCTTCCACGTCGAAAATGGCCTGAAACAAGGAGATGCGTTGTCGCCATTATTATTTAACTTTGTGCTGGAATACGCCATAAGGAAAATCAAAGATAGCAACCAGGGCCTAGAGTTGAACGGCATTCACCAGGTTATGGCATATGCTGATGATGTAAATTTAATAGGGGATGATAGGAGAACAGTAGAAATAAATGCAGAGATCTTATTAAACGCTTGCAGGGACATGGGTTTAGAAGTAAATGCAGAGAAAACTAAATACATGGAAGTGCGTCGGGACCGTAATACGGCAAATTGTGGAGGCGTTAAAATATTAAATAATACTTTTGATAAAGCGGATACTTTCAAATATTTAGGATCAATATTAACAGACGAAAATCATATTCACGAAGAAATTAAATGTCGACTAAAATCAGGGAATTCGTGTTACTATTCGGTTCAAAATCTCTTGTCGTCGCAAATTCTGTCGAGGAATTTGAAGCTTAAAATATATAAAACGATAATCATGCCTGTTGTTCTGTATGGTTGTGAAACATGGTCGCTTACTCTGAGGGAAGAACATAGACTGAAAGTATTTGAGAACAGGATCCTGAGAAGAATATTCGGACCCAAGAGGAACGAGAATGGGGAATGGCGGAAGCTTCATAACGAGGAACTACATAGTTTATACGGTTTACCCAACATTGTTACGGTCGTCAAGTCTAGGAGGCTTAGGTGGGCAGGTCATGTAGCTAGAATGGAAGAAAGTAGAAACGCTTTCAAAGTCTTGACTGGTAGACCCATAGGAAAACGACCATTAGGAAGACCTAGGCGCAGATGGGAGGACAATATTAAGATGGATCTCGCAGAGATAGGAATACAAAGTAGAAACTGGATGCAATTAGCTAAGGATAGAAGTCAGTGGAGAGCTTTTGTGAACGCGGCACTGAACCTTCGGGTTCCATAGGCCATAGAGTTAGTTAGTTAGTTATATGTGATATGATGTAATCTTAGGTATTACGTATATTGCGAAAACGTTGCATAAAGCTACACACACATGTTATATGTTAGAAAGATAGTCGTATTACTGACAAATCTTGGATCATAAGGCTTATATGCAAATTATCCCGTTGATTTCATGTATATGCATATATTTATTAACTTACAATTCCCTTTCGAAACTTACAATGTGTCTATACCTGTTATTATAAAATGAAAATGTATATAAAACTTGAGGCAGCTTGAGGAATCATTTTGCATTATTCAACTGAGGTTATTGCTCCCATGGGGTTACTTTAGTCTGATATCAAACCATTTTAGGGGCGAGACTCACAAAATACAAAAAAAAAAAAAAAGCTAAGAATATTAACAACCTTAATATATATACACAGAAAGTCACTGATGTTTCGACGGGATGCCGCTAGGGACGAAATAAGGGCTGCCATTTTGTGGAGGAACTACCACCCGTTCAGTGCTCATCCAGCTGTGCACGTGTGAAATTCGTATTGTTTCTGTTCTGTTCATAAAACATTGCTGACATGAGTGCTCCATCGAAAATCATGTCAGTTATGAAGTGAGATCGGTCATACAATTTTGGTGGCGAAAAACACTAATCAAATTGACATTCATCGAAAACTAGGTGAAGTTTACAATAAATATGTGTTGAGTAAAAATGGATGGAGGCGCCGGTTCCTAGTGTTTAAAGATGTCAGCACAAACCTTCACGACGAATATCGATGTGAGAGATTAAGCATTGTGACAGATGAACTGGTCGTAAAAATCAATGACGCGATTCATAAAACTCGCTGTTTTACGATACCAGAAATCTTGTTTGAGTTTCCACTTATTTAACGAGACCTATTGCATGAAATTGTGACCCAAAAGTTAGGCTATCATAAGTTTAGTGCACGATGTGTTCCAAACATTTTGACTGAGAAACACAAAGCTCAGAGGATGGTAACCACCTAGAAATTCTTTGAAGCTTATAAGAAACACGCTGATTCAATTATTGATAACATCGTCACCGCAGATGAGACTTGGGTTAAGCACGTTAATTGTGAAACAAAAATAAAAGAAAAAAAGAAAAAGAAAAAAGAAAAGAAACAAAATCCGTAGAGTAGGGATACACCAGACCACAAAAAATAGTTCTTGAAATAATACATGAGTAAAACGTATGACTACCCTGTTTTGGAATAGGAAAGATGTACTGCTTCTCCACTTTTTGGAACATGGTGTAGTAATTACTGCTGAAAATTTTTGCGAGACGTTTTACAAATTGTAAAGAACAATTCAAAACAAATTCCTGTGGTTCCATGACAACACTTGGCCAAACGGACTCAGGAACTCTTACAAGTCTTTTGATGCGAGAGTTTCACTCATCTGCAATGTAGCTTGGATTTCATACCAAGAAACTATCATTTGTTTCCCCACATAAAGACATGGCTAGCGACGCAACGCTTTGAAGGCAACGTAGCTCTTCATGCTGTCGTGCAGGAATGGTTGAAATCAGAGAAAGAAAACTTCTTGTGAGAATGGACAGCAAAATTGTTTTCATTGCTATGAAAAGTGCCTAAACGCTTATGGTGACTATGTCAAAAAGTGATGAAAGAGTATCACTGCAAAATCCATGCAATAAAAATGTCTTGTTTTCACTGCAAGACGTGAGTGAGTTACTTGCTGGATAGATCTTCTATATATCCAGGTGTTTAAAAACAACACTGACTACGTTTGAAAGATGATTCCTGACATCAAGATAAGACAAAAAGTATAGACCAACCTGGGTGCACAAATGCTTCCTTTCGGAGGTATAGGCTGCCGAAAGTGTGAAGAAATGAACGTTAAAGGTTCATAGCTCCAGTACTATGAGACCTACCCTAGTTGGGTCAAGACTTCACTTAGGAACTAATATGAGCCCTATCCAAAAATCCATATTTCAGAATCGTAAGGTATTCACGCAACATTTTTATAGAAATAGTTTGGCTACGGGCATATCATTTGAAGTACTCACAACTACCTCTATAAAAATTGTTGCGGTCCCATAGTTTTGGAGCTATGGACATTTCAAGTTACCTTTCTCAAGTTTTCAGCAGCCTATAACTCTGAAAGGATGCATTTCTGCACATAGGTTGGTCTGTAGTTTTTGTCTTATTGTGGTGTAAGGAATCACCTTCCGAACGTTGTCGGTATTGTTTTGAAATACTATATATATAGGGTTTTAATATGTATATTCCCTCCCATTAAAATGCAACACCAGTTTCGAGACAAGATTACACTACCATCGTTGGCAGGCAGGGAATGATAATCAAGTACCAAATACTGTTTGAAGCATGAACTTACTGTATAATCAATGTATTAAGCGTGATAACTTGGCAGCAGCAGAGCTCAACTGGCGACACGGTTAATAGCCTCTGGACCCATTTTGGGCAGTCGGAACAGCTGAAACACAGCAATACATCAAGAGGATGAGGCCCTAGATGCCATTCTGGTGTGATGCAAACCATGTATTTTTGGCACGATATCACAGTTCATCAACTGTTGCTGGCGGAATATGCCGGTGTGAGGGACGTTATGCAACCTTTGATCTGGCGTGTTCTGTCGGAAAAACCCTCCGGGAAAGGAAATAGAGGAAAAATGTAACCAGTCAGGAAGTGTAAAGCAATGCATATAACGAGAGGGCACACATTATCTTGCGGGAATGTAGTCCCAGGCATGATCTACAGTAAAGGGCCGCAATCACGTCCGGCAGCTTAGAAATGTATCGTTGGCTGATCCAATGTCTGTCAATGTCTAGAATGTATGAACAGACAAGGAATTCAATTGCAACCTACACCATAACACTTAATGCCAAAACGACGTAGGTATGCAGAAAGCAGGCAGCGTCCAACCTAGTGTCACGGTAGTGGCATATACGAATGCAGTCATAACGATGCTGCAGACAGAAGTGGAATTTACCGGAAAAAAATCTCCTGCAATTTGTCTATGTGCGACATTCTAGCCTTCAATATCTATGATGTGCTGTCATCGGAATACGATGCATGGAAATATACCTTGATCTGGTAGACGGCGTTGTGAGACAGTCTCCAGTGTGTGGGATGTGGCTTTCCGATCCGTCAGAGGCATATGCGAAAAGCGTTAGACCCCGTGGTCCGTGGTATGGCGTGGCTATTGTTATTCAGAGTGTCGCTGCATAATATCATTGTGGAACTATCGAATTCATATACGCTGCACTGTGTCAGCATTCTGTCCAATATGGGCACCGATGTTGAGGAAATATAACCACACTCATGAAACGCTACTATTTGTCTGCTATCAAGGGCGGAAACCTACTAGGATGACTACCACATTAAACGATGGGACATACTTTGGCCTTATGTACACACTCATGTCATGCCAACCACCACTACCTGTAGATTGTGCCACTCTCACCATCCTCCGCTTCCCTACCTAATGTCTCTGCTAATTCACTACAATATCATACTTTTAATTGTTTGTCATACTTTACATATTTTGTAAATTTGAACCCCACCTTATTCCAGAGTAGAACAAAATAAATCATAACAGCATTGAACACCTAATGCATAGTCTATAGTCTTAGCAACTGCCAGCTCTGTGCTTCCTTGTATTCTTAAGAACGTGCCATGCTATGTTTTTCACGCTTTACGTGAAAAGAAAAACGTGTATTTTGCTGTCAAAAACAAATTGAGTTTTTCCGAACATGAGTAACAATGATCTATATATCACTAACACTTTCGATTTCCTCCAAACAGAATGTGTCCAATGCTGTCACCGTTTTATTTTCTTCTACATTGGACCTATCTTTAAATCTACGAATATCTGAGTACTCTGTTTGGAGCATTTCTGAGAATTGTGTCCTTTAGGTAGTTCTTTTGATTTGATTTAATGTATATTACTGAAATATGTACTTTTGGATAGCGTATGTGTAACTTCCTTTACCCCCATAAACATCTTTACTCTATGGTTTTTCTTGTTCGAAATAGTATGTGTTACAGCTTATTTTTTTCTTGCCTTTGGTCGGCTCCAGCTCCGAAATTATTCACTTTTCCCTGTATACCTGCATGGACTTTTTCTTAGTTTAATATAAGGGTTCATTCGGTCTAATATGTTAACACACTTATATTAAATACATGAATTAAGAACTTTTATATGCAAAGCATACACAAGAGGATAGTACAGTTTCAACAGATAAAATTAAAGAAATGAATTATTGTATACGAGCACAATATGAATTGTTAGTACTGGCACTTGTCGAAGTTTCTCATACGTTGATCCCAATCTTGAAATATGGGCAGCCTGATCACCAGACACATATCCACGCGGTAATCAAACTTGTCCAAACTTGATATGATTGCCTGCAGTGCAACCGCTATCCGATCACGGAGTGCTTCAACGAATAGGCAATACTGGTCACTAAACATGGTATTAACGAACTTCCAAATGAAGCAATCTCATGGAACGGAATGGCCAAGGAAGAAAGTTGGAATGCCCATTCGTGACACGTTCAATTCAATAAAAAATGAGATCTTCCCACAGTAAAGATGGAAGTGAATGCAAAAAGGGCATGAAGAAACTGAAGAGTTCTTGCTTTTGTTTATGTGGTGCCCGTTAACTGGATAAATAAACGTGTTTACTTCTTGAAAAGAACAATTACTTTTGAGGACGCCCTATATATGCATAATTAAAATTGGTGTTCTTGTGCTATGCACATAATGTAATAATTGTTTCAATCTACTATCTTATCGTAATGATTACATTGGTAGGTTGCACCCGAAATAACCTTGCTAAAACCTAATTATATTTGCATTGTTTGCATAATAAGATTCGTTGTCTTGATAGAACACAGCCAAAGCTCTCACAATTTTCTGTCAAGGTTCATATATATATATAAAAAAGAAAGAGACTATTCAAATTTAAGTAATTGATCTTGATCTGAAATGTTTAAAGCAGATGAGCTCAAACAATAAGTTTGTTTTAGTCAGAAAACTTCCCATAAGCCTCCAATATGTTAATGGGAGATTTTCGCCTTGACTCAAGAGAGAGAATTTCTCTGGGATATTATGAAATTCAGAAGGGTGTCAGTGAATCCAGCAAGAAAATAGCTTCCTAGAGACGAGAAGAATGTCAGCTCCAGAGTTGAAAGCAATTAGCTTCACAATGCGTACCATTTTCCAACGAAAGAGAAAATCTCCAGATATTTCCGTTGGTTTACAACCCGAGAACATTTTCCACGTCGCTGCTTTATCAGTTGCCAACAGATAAGACTGTATATTGCACATTTCAAATAAACTGCACACCGATGGTCGCAAGAATTAACTGTGCAATGAAAGTCAATGTTTTCATACAATGCAACTAATGGAACAACATTAGCGGATATGAAATAAAATATGGACAATTCACTCATTTTTTTTATCTAAGACAAAATTAGCGTAATCGTGAGCAAAATAGACTTACATAATATCACGCCAATTTTGTATCGCATCAAGTGTGCTCTGGTCAACAAATAAACTTAGTATTGGTGATTATCATCATCACAATCATCAGCGGTATTCTGCCTTTATTGGCAGGTCACTTGCCACGATTGAAAAGCCTTCATGCTCCACTGTATTCCAATAACCGCTTCATCTTCAGGTACGATTTCTGTTTTGATATCGTCCATTAATTACAGTTTTCTTCGCCCTCTCCCTATCTTTCATGCCACCATACCCTCCAGCTCGTCCTTCATGATACAGTTCTTTCTTAGCTAATGTTTCACTTCCTTTTTCTTAACAACATCTAAAATCGTTATTTTCTCCTCTACCATTTCTAACACCCTCTCGTTCGTTTCGCGCTCGATCCAGCTGATTCTTTCCATTCTTCTCAACACTCACATTTCGAAAGATTCCATTCGTTTTCTTCATTTTCTATGTAATGTTCACGTTTCTGACCCGTAAAGTACAATACTTCACATGAAGCATTTTATAAGTCTTTTTCTCAACTCTTTATTCAAGGTCCCACAACATAGTACTTTCTTCCTATATCCTTGCTTTTATTTCACGTTCATATTTCATATCATCACTAATAATATTACCCAGATATCGAAAACTAGTCACCTGTACTATTTTCTCTCACTCTATGTTTGACACTGACCCGTTCGTTTCAATTACCATGGCCTTTGTCTTTTTAGCATTTATTTCATTCTATAATTGAGGATAAAGCAAATCTCAAATTATCTTCCTGATAAAACATCAAATCAGCTTTATCTTTCTTTGATCGGCATCACTCAAGCGAAATGAGACCAATTCGTTACCCCAAATTTAAATTCATATTTCATGGTAATATTCGTGAAGAAAAAAAAAGACACAAGAAAAATTTAAACAGAAAAGAAAAGAAATTATCTCGTTTTTGAAATGCACAGTAATAATAGATATAAATATATCCTTTCAATTTTAGTTGTTTTATACTATATACATCAAATTAGTTTGATGTTTCAAATGCAATAACACTGCATTAGGATGACCATTTTCCTCTGAAGTTCAACTATTGTATTATTTATGCAAAAAAACACAAAAGATATACGTAAAAATGAAAAGAAAGAAGACGAAACTAGGTATTCAGGTTTTTGATTTTCCTGAGAAGTAATGTGTTTTTTATTCCTCGTATTCCAGCCAAGCGTTGACATAATCTGGTACATTGGAAAGATGTCAGCTGACATAACGGCCATTTTAATACCGTACGCGAGAAAATAAACAGACCAAACCCCCAATTTCTGAATTTAATTTTACACCGAAATAGCGAACAGTCTGTGGAAAATAAACAATATGCTAAGACTTCCCTGAGCATAGGACATAACAGCAGCTGGAACAGGAAACAGATCTTTTGGTATTTATAGCAGAGTCAAGTATGACGTAATTGTTACCATCAGTCATTAGAAGTTATCACTTGTTTCTCATTACAGGTATTATAAATATACTGTTTTAATTGAATATTTGGAGAAAATTAGTTCGCATGCTAATTATTTTCATTTTATTTTTCAATAGCAGAAGTTATTGTTCTTCATTCAAGCGTAGAACCTAAAGCATTTACACATCGCTCGAAAATAAACATTTCGTGCCAAAGGCCGTGGCAAGTTAGATGTAATGAAAAATGAAATTATTATTTCCAGTTATGTTTGATTTTTTTTTCTGTTTGTGAAAAAAAAAAAGTCTCGGTAGATGAACAATTAGCATGTTAGTCATTATAAACTGTAATTTTATGTCATAATTCATATACCAATGGTTAACGGAACCATACATGGTGATTAAAAAGTTCTACAACGCCATTTCTTTCCAAAATAGATGAGGTTACGACAGATCTGACGTATAAAAATCCGGTTAATGGCCTACGTTTTAGTCAATAATTTCGTTTCGTATATATTACGATAAAACCTCCATGTTGAATATATGTCAAATTTTGTAATGGCAATTATCTCATAGATGTAATTAGTTTTAGGCCGCTCTAAGGAATCAACTATTTAATTTCCGTTTAAAAGGTTGCTACCCTATAGGGAAGTTTCCACTGGCGTCTCTGGCATGTAAGATTTGGGGGAGACATCAAAGAAACTGATTTAAATGGTACTACCTAGCCCAACCTGTTTATTATCTTCGATTCCATTTGTTACATTTCTGCTTACCTTCACAGACCCCCTAAGGCATATCAGGAACTTTGTCATAATCGTTTCATAGCCTCAAATATTATATTCCAAATAAATCTAATTGAGGAGTTTGATGCAATAAGGGCGTAAGTCTGAAGCATGCAGTTGGAGAGAAACAATGTTGAAAATTTAAGTAGTGCTTTTCTTACATAAAACAATGTAATATGCGGCATTTTATTCCGATATTGAATTGAAATGTTACCAGGAGGCTAAACAAGCATGACAAAAGCCACAAATGGGTTTGATGCATAAAGGGCGTATTACATCGAACTCCTCAATTATTAGACTATTATTTATGTGTTATTCTTTAGTTAGTAAATAAATTAAATTAGAATAGAATGTTGAACATTTTCTACTTCAAAATATTAAGGGACGCGTCCCCCTCGTCCCCCCGCCAGAGATGCAAATTGAAGTTTCCATAGGTAGATTCTACACGATGTATTTAATAGTTTGTTCCCCCACACCAGACAATTTAACGTATGCAATCCACCCTACTTATACCGCCACATGGATATTTAGTGAGGGTAGGGTGAGTACCGGTTTCTATGATACAACAGTAAAGGTGAAGCTGCTGTGGTTTGTGTACTGTGTTAAAATTCTCTCTCTCTCTCTCTCTCTCTATATATATATATATATATATATATATATATATATATATATATATATTCAAAGGAAACATGGAGCTCCTCGGGTTCGATTCCCGGCGGGAGCTCATGTGGTTCGGATTCCACGTTAATCAGTAGGTCCACGTCTCATATAGCCTCGCTGCTGAACGGGACGTAAAACTCAAAACCAATCAATTCAAAGGAAACATGGAAATGAGCTCGAGTGATATGGGTAGGAATTCCACGGATCCAATCCAGTGGTTGGAAACTTAAGCATCAAACAATTGATGCATTTCTTTCTCGTAATGTTCTGGTGACCTATTTTGTTGCAGGTAACCAGGAAGAGTACCATATTTTGTGAGAAGATGCATTATATTCTGAGAGTATCTTAACCCAATTATATAGGTACCTCATTTTTCACACCCCATTACTATGAATTATTATCTACCAGCTCCTAGATCAATCTATTTCAACCAGTGAATGTATCTATTCGATTTAAGGTTTTGCCATTTCACCGATAGTTTAGCCAGTTTGCCATGCTATTTACACGGAAAATACAAGTCAAAGAGACATAAGATGTTCTGTGTAAGAGATGGATTCTGTTGGTTTTGACGTAAAGCCTAGATAGGAAATTTGATTCATCTGTCTGTGTCATTAGTTATTGTATAAGCTCTAGTGTAATTTTATCTCATAGAAATGCTACTTGTGAGTTTGCAGAAACTAGCTAATGGGCGTTTAAATTATAGCACACCCTGATGATAGACGTAATTCTCATTTGAGCTATTACTAAGAATACAGCGTTTCATCGATAGTAGCCGTTTGAGGGCAGTAACTGTGGGGGTCGTCTGATATATATATATATATATCATTGACTTTGTAATCAAACGTGTGACGGTTCTGTAGGAAATTGGAGGCACCTGCTGAAGTATCTTGTTGAATGCGATAGTAGTTGTGTTCTCCAGTTGTCAGAACCAATTTAATTTTCTTTCTCATTGCCATGAACATTGTCCTTTACTGCAGCAAACATAGATCGAGTCAGCATTTAAGTGTAAACAATTATTGCTCCCTTAAAGCTATTTTTAAGAAACAATTACATAGTATATTTTCGAAAATATTTTCAGGATTATCCCTTGCTTTTGCAAAATCTGAAGATGAACCAATATCGCATATTTCAGTATGACAACCACGAGCAAATACCGTAAAACATTGGACTTCTATCCCGATTTTCACATGTGAACTGTCGTAAAATCATTCATTTCGAAGACAAAATTATGTTTTGTGACTTTTGAATTACTCTGTACTGTTTATAAATTTAAGTTCTTTTAATGTTTATTATTTTTAGTAACTATTAAAGCAGGTTAGCAAACTTGGGTGTATTAATTTAAACTTTATCACTGGTTCCACTGATTTCCAAATTTTACATATCTATATAAATATTTATCATTTCAGAAACCTTTGTTATCCTTATCGTGGTAGTATAGCACTTTTAGCTAAATTAATGAGTCTTTAACTTATAGAACTGCTAATTGAAACATATAATAAAGCTATTTAATGAATGCTGATATAATATGTATTGTGTAATTGTAATTAAGCCAGTGATATATATATATATATATATATATATATATATATATAGACAGACTAAATGTATAAATATAAACGTATATTAGACTTACGCTATAAATAGAATAGCGGATGAGACTAAATAAATTCTCAAGACGGATGGAGGGAACGTATACATGCTTTGAAATGAGATAGTCCCACATTGGAATCTCTTGACCATTTTGAAATTTTAGTTAGGCTGATCCGTCATTCTTAGAACGAGTTTCCGAGTAGTCGATTGTTTCCTGCAGCATACTAAAAGATTTAAATTTGAATACACATTAAACTGTACAACCGAATCTTCATGTCAGGGGTGCTGAAATGGAAACATTAGACTTCAAACACCCAAGGTAATTTTTCTAAAATATCTTGGTCGATACCTTTGTCTTATATTCTTTCTCACATTTCGTAAAATAAATCTAGCATTACTACTGAAAATGTGTTTGATAAGTACTTTATAATATACACTTTACTTTACTACTTTTACTTTATACAGATTCCTTTATATATATTAGATGTCAAACGTGAAATAAACAAAGCACACACACATATATTACTTATACCTTCAAGTGATTTGAACGTGTATATTAATTATAAATACAGCACACGAATCCTTTCATTTCGTCACTAATTCCCTTTCATTTTTACGAAAGCCTTTTGACACAATATATTCGTTAAAATTTTGATCTAAAAAAAATTCTCGAGCTGTGCTGCTTTATATTACACAATTTATATGTCGTTATGCTGCACCACGATTCGTTTTCATCTCATAAGGCAATAAACAAGAATTATTCTTACTCGTTTTTCTTTTACTTCGTTATTTCAAGCTTTCGTGACAAACAAAAGTACTATTTCCACGCGTCGTCTCCACATAAACCTCAAATCCCTTTCGCTGACTCTAAGGGTTCTCTCCCGTTGGTAGCATGATTTATTGGTAAAATCCTTATGAAAGATTTTCGTTGAACAAACCAAATAAATTAATGTCGCGTCTTTTGACGAAAGTAAACAGACAATTTGCATCATAACTTCTTTCCTAAGATACTTCAAATATGCTGTTCTGTCAAAGCGCATTAAGCTCTATATTACTTGGGAATATCTGTACAGTCAAGCAATGTTGCTTTTCTTTTTTTTTTTAAAAAAAAAAGGAAACATGCAATTGTGAATTAATATTTTCCTTTTTAATTCATTCCACGCTGGTACATCTACTATCATTATCAAGAGAATCTTAAGTTTCCTTCATTACTATAGTCCGCTTCACTTGAATTGACGTACGGCGTCAGCCAATAAGCTTTCAGTGCGCTGTTTCCAAGTTTTCAGTGAGCAATATAATTTTTCATATTTGATTTTGTTCATATTTATGGTCATTTACGAATGATTAGATGAGCTCTTTTGTGGCTAAGCGGTTAGCGTGCGCGCCTTTGGCGAGGGGAGACCAGGGTTCGATTCCCGGCGGGAGCTCCTGTGGTTCGGATTCCACGTTAATCTGTAGGTCCACGTCTTATATAGCCTCGCTGCTGAACAGGACGAAAAGCTCAAAATCAATCAATCAATGATTAGATACCTCACTGAAGATTTGGCAACAGCGCACTACAAGCTTATTGGTTGAGCCATACGCCAATTCGAGTTACGCAGACTATAGCAAATTTTAAGCAATTGAAATGTTTCCATGTCATGTAGTTTCCTGCTAACTTGTCCTTCTTGTACGTATTACTAGCTTTAATACAAACCATTTACTAGCGTCTTATTTCTCTCTCGCTATAGTTCCTATCATTCTACTATCCATACTTAAGTACAAATTTTCTTCACAAATTGTTTCCAACTTTTTCACTGTCTCTAACATTGTTCTATTTTCATTTTTTTCCCCAACACATCTAGATGAATATTCCTTTCCCTTCAGGTGACTCCAGTTTAATCCATATTCACATTTCAAAGATTTAATAGTTATTTTAAACATTCAGTGACCATGTTTTTTCTTTGCACAGTACAATTCATTTAAAGTCAGGAAGGAGTAAGACATTTTTAAAATGCATTGTTTCCAACATATGTAAAAAATACTAATATGCACATAAATGCGTTTCCAAGTACATAGTTCGATGAGAATTTCTAAAGCATGCACAAATAACAATCAAAATGGTAGAAACACCAGTGTTTGGACATACGTCATATATCTGGGCTGCTGACTATCAGGCAATGAGTGCAGCGTTGAAATACCGTACCATACTACGTGAGTAGTAGTATAACCGTAGTGTGCAGTGAAATAAGCAAACGGTGATAGCCTAAAAGGCGACCTCTATGATTTCCAACTAGGAAAAGTTGTTGTTGTTCGGTTAAGTGGCGCGAATGCGACGAAATATGCAAGTGTGTTGGATTTGACGCGATGGATAGTGTCTAAGGTACTACCATGAGCAAAATAAATGACGCGTCTCTTTATTTTGAAGTTTTTTTGAAAATATCTCCGTTTTCTTTATATGTTCGAAATTTCGGAAGGTTTCCCCAGCAGAACAGGTTAATAACAAACCCGTTTTTAATATTTGTGTTAGATATTAGCTTAAAATAAAGAAATTAGAAGCAAAAAACATTAAATCGACAGAAATCTCGAGAATTACCAACTCTGCTAAAGTGGGAAATTTTCAAGAACGCGAGGGAATTCTGCAGTTCAACACGAAGCAGCGACATCTATGTTTTGAGAGAAGCGTGGATTAGATCTAAAAACGAAAATTTTAACGAAATATTTCTAGTATGTCTTATTATATGCATTATCAGCGAACTCCAAATATATGAATCTATGCTAAGTATTAACGTATAGATAGCGCAAATAGTGGAAATTACCTATGGAAAAAGACGAATTGTTAGCCCAATCGTAATGAAAAATCGTCTTTACTGTAGAACAGGTTCAGCTTATGTAAGAGAGCAAATAGCTCAGTTAGGTAAAGCAACGAGTTTGTATACCAAAGGTAGACGGTTCGAATCCCTTGGAAATACTGTTGTCATTTTTATCACTAAGGTTATTTTATTTATTTTTTATTTGGGAAAGAATCAAATTGTAACATATGTGTAAAACTCATGACGATACCAAAAAAAAGAGAGAAAATATCGTCGCATTTGCATTAGTGTGTCTAATTTTTGTTTGCAAACAGATTCGTAATTATTTCCCCTGTGCTCACTGATGCATAACGAATGTTTTCCAGTAAATGTTAATTCTAATTTGGAGAATTTTATAGTTTCACAATGTTTCTCACTACATAGTCTTCTATCTACGTGTTTGGATATTTTGATAACAGATTTCCCTATTAAATGTTTAATTTTCTCTATAAATATTTGTCTTAAATTGAAATTGTTTTGAATTTAATACATAAGCAAAGTTGCCCGAAGGAGGGGAGCTCAAGTAATAGATATTCTACGCAACCTATTGTAGAATGATGATGCTTCTTACCTTCAGCACATAATCTTAACGTTAGAGAGTCAGAGAGAGAAAAATCCTGGTTTTTCCTCCTCTATGACCACCCATCTTAAACCTCTACATATCATTGTTCGTCTCACATAATTTCGGCTCTCCAAAGACATTCATATTTATTATTATTATTATTATTATTATTATTATTATTATTATTATTATTATTATTATTATTATTATTATTAATGAATATGCCACACTTACATAATATTGTAATTTTACACATCTTAGTTTAAAGTGCTTTCTTTAGTAATAATTTGAGCAACCACGTCACAAAATTTAAAATGTATGAGGGGGCACGACGTTTTATTTCCCCTCCTCTCTTTTCAGCACCCTCCAACAGAAGGTATATAATTTCTGAGAAGCAGGGCAGACAAAATGAATAAGAAATATATTTAGAGCATCCTTTCCTCCTTCGTGAATGTAATATCACGTAGCATTTTTTATTCTACTGAAGACGACCCTAGGCCGTTATGGTTAGGTAACAAAAGAAATACCTAATATATTTATAGCGCCCCTTATCTGTAATATTACCTCTTCTTTATTTGTTCGAGGCTTCCCTACACAACCAAGGGTGACAAAAAGAATAGGAAAAGTGTCTAAAGATTACAAAAGACTTTATATTTTGTCAGAAACAAGGCAGTATATACACAACATTGCTTTCGTTAACAAGTGTTTCACCCTTGAGTCGCTTATAAAATTATGCAGAATAACTTTTGCCGATCATTGTTCTAGAGGGATTTGTCCAGGATGGTTTGGTGTCGAGCTAATAACGATAAGTATATTTATTTACATCACTGTTAAAGAAATAGCAAACTTTCTGAAAGGAACTTACTTAGGAAACAGATCTTCCTTCTACTTAGCCAGAGCCCACTCTGAAAAATTGCATCTGGCATTCTGAGTGAAAGTTCTATGGGACTATTAGAAAAATATATTCCCGTTTTTACGCTGATGGTAGAATTTCTTAAACAGTTATTGAATTACGTTCGAAGGGTAGGCGTAAATAGCGCCCCCGCAACAATGTGGCGTGGGGACCGCACAAGCTGCAAGGCCAAAAAATATACAGAAAGTACGCAGGGGCGGAGCAGGCCAAATTTTCACACGGGCAAAGTGACTTTTTGGCGCCCTTCCCCTAGTAGTAGCCTATATTTTACATTTTATCATAGTGTTTTTAATAGTTTAAACCAGGAGCGTCATTTCAGATTTTGCTTTGGGGGGGGGCAAGACCTCTTGATATAAGTAAAATTTCGCGTTTTTCACTGATTTACTACTATTCTAATGATAAAATCTATATACATCTCAAACTCACGGGGGGCAAATGCCCCTCCCTGCCCTCCCTAAATGACGCCCCTGTTTTAAACCCATTTTCAAAAAGAAATACATTACCTAGGAAAAGTTCACAAAGAATATGGCCCGCTATAAACAATACCAACTCCACCCCCCCTGGTCTAGTGGCTAGCACGCCTGCCTTCTGTGGTACCGGGTCCAATTCCCGGTGGATTACTGTTGAACGATAAAAGTGGTTCGGATTCCACTATAATTAGTATCCACATCTCCCTTGCCCATTAAGGCATAACCGTGGAACGCTAAACTCAAGCAAACAAACAAACAATACTTAATTCCCGGCACTCTTTATTCTACATGCCATCTCTCAATTTTTCGATACAGCCCCCTTAATACTATGAAACTCTCTTCTTCCATAGTGAAATGGAAAAAGATCATATAATTGCCACTACTTTACAAGAATATAAACCAAAAACGTCAGTAGAAAGCACATTATAAAATTTACTTTTTGAGGCTCGTTTTGGTGCCCCTCTTTCTCTGGCGCCCCGGGCAGTCGCCCGGCCCTTAGTCCGCCCTTGAAAGTACGGACGCATAACTAAGGACTGCGGAGGAGAGGTTAACCTTCATGTTATGCCACTGGTTTGACGTGTTTGAAATGTTCAGTAAGTGATCAGTTGGTGAAATAATTTCGACGGTTACTGATGTTTAGAGTTTAGCTAAGACAAAGCTACCTAATCAAATACATTTGATATCGCGATGTCACAATTTGATTTTTCCTCACATAAAAAAGATAAAAACAATAGTAATAAAAACCCTTACTAATACTGGGCTCCTAACTAACTAACAACCTAATTCTTACAGACTAGTTGCTCTGACCAACTAAGTTTCGATTTCTTACGCGAAAGAAGTCTGTTATATTAAGAGGCATGCTTTTCATTATCAAAACTGTTCGAAGTAATACGAAGATGGCTTAAGAACAGAGACGGAACTGAATTACCACTCGATTGACCTTGAGGGCAAATCACCAAAGCGTAGCAAGCAAGTTGTGTGCAGTATTCTTATCTGCCAGTCATGCTTGTTCGTAGGAGTAATATGTTACAAACCTAACCTTTCGATAGAGCACAATGACAGAGAATCAAAATTAATGAATTCTTGCCCTTGTGAACTTGGGATACCACCATGTGCAATAAAACTGTCGCGTCTTCTGAAGTGATATTTTATCGAAAAAAACTCGTTTTCCTTTATATATCCGAAGTTTTTGAGGGTTTCAAAATGAGGAAACGTTACTGACAAACAAGGACGCATTTAGGGGTGGGTCCAGGTGGTCCGGACTCCCCTCTGAAATCCCAACTTCTCTGTAAATTTAGCCTAAATTTAAGGATTATCTTTTAAATTTTATTATAATTTATCCTAATATTGAAGTCGGACTTCTCCCGAAATAAATTACTGCATACGTGCCTGCTGACAATTTTCAATATATTCCTTAAATAAGTAAAATAACTAAATTAGGAGCAAAAAGCTTCAACACGGGCTAACTTTTGTCCACTGCCAATATTGGTAGAAGGGATATTAATAGCAAAAACTGCTAGGCAATGCTGAACCTTGGAACTTCACTCCGAACAGCAAGCTTATTATTGAGAACTACATATGAAACATTTTATCAAAACTTATCTAGCTTTTACCTGGCATGAAATTATTATATACACCAAAATTCACTCTCCTAAAATGTGTATCTAAACATTGCTCCACGTATCTACGAAGCAATGAAAATTATTTATCGAAATATGTGAGCAGGGAATTCTAACAGCCAGCCATTTTATTTAAATCGTAGTAAACCCTGTAACCGGGCGTTAACGTGAAGACAAAGCTTGGTCCATTGGTAAAGTGTTGGAAGAATATAAACTCAATGTTCGTAGGTTCGAATCTATCCACTCACCATAACATTTTGTTCTTATGTGTAACGATGAAATAAGAAAGAAAAAATGTATAACCGTTAAGACAAAACTTCAACCAAGTCTGAAGAGAACAATACTAAAATAGCAATACAATGACGTCAACCAAAAATTATTTCATGTAGCGTTTGGACGAAATTACAGCTGTTAACAATTGCAGAAATAAAAACAGGCTGTAATGCAGTCTAGACTTCTGAATGCATTTACTTCCTGAAAACTTCCGTCTCGTCATTGATATGCCGTTAATCATTGTAAAACCTTTCAATTGGAAGTGAAATGACACAAACTAAAACAGTTTTAAATCAATAAATGTCTATGTGTAAAAGTAGGTGTCTTTTATCTGTAGTTCTGAGTTCCTTTTACTTTGAAGTGACAAATGAGAGAAGAAAGTATGGTGTTCGAAAAAAAATCAAATTTGAGATTTCAACGAATTTACACGTATTATAGCCCCTAACACCGAAAAAGTTATTTTTCGATACATGTCCATCAGTTCGTCCGTCCGTTCGCTACACTTTTCTGTGCACTCGCCTAGAAGCCATACCTGAAGCCATACCTCGCCTAGAAGCCATACTTGAACATACCGTAAATTAGTTGAAAAATTTACGGTATGTTCAACTTATCTGCACCAAATTCTAGTTTAAGATTTTCATAGTATTTCCTATAGTTTTTTTTTATTTCCCTCCTACTCCCAAAACAAGGGTAGTTTCCTGTACGATGAAAATAAAAAAAAAGATATTTTCTCATAACTGGCTCTAACGATCTTGTTTTCTTTCTTTTTTTATAAATCAATATTTAATTAGCAACCCTATTTTGTGGTATAAGGCATTTATCTGAGAAAAATCTACAAGGGGTAGTTTATACTAAGGGGGTGAGTTTTTTCTCAGTGATTTTCTCAAAATGGACTCAAATGTTTTCGTTCATATTTCATAAATAAAGATTTCATTAAGAACTTATCAATATGGCATAACTCGTTTGTCCTAAAAAAAAATGCGAGGGGTAGTTTTCTTGGTGGAGTGTTGTCTGGGCGATTTTCTCAAAAACGACTCAAAAGAGTTTATTCATATTTCAAAAATAAATATTTCGTTAATAACCGAACAATATGGCAAAACTCGTTTGTCCTGAAAAAATATGCGAGGGGTAGTTTACTCTTGGGGGTGTTTTTCCTCCACGGTTTTCTCAAAAATGAGTCAAGCAATTTTGTTCGTACTCAGAAATAAATATTTCATTAAAAACCTAGTAATATGGAATAACTCGCTTACCCTGAAAGAATCCTCAAGAGATAGTTTATTCGGGGAGTTATTTTTCCCTCACGATTTTCTCAACAATTACTCGGACAATTTTATTGATAATTCATAAATAAGTATTTCATTAATAACCCTATATTTTAGTATAAGTCATTTCTATGAAAAACAATTACAACGGATAGTTTATTTTTGGGGTCAAGGTTTTTTCTCCGACAATTTTCTCGAACGACAGGCGATTTTGTTCAAATTTCGCAAATAAATATTTCATTAATAACCAAAAGTATATCTTAACTCATTGTTCGAAACAATTCACAAGAGGTAGGTTACTCCTGACGTGTTCTTTTTGAACGACTTTCTCAAAGTGACTCATTTGATTTTTTTTCATATTTCATAAACAATGATTGCATTAATTGGTCTATTATATGTCTAATGAAAATGTGCTCAAAGTGTGAGTTAGTTTTGTAGTATGGATTTTCTTCAATCGAAGTTTTTTATTCGATAATCTGACATTCGATGTATTTGAACAATACGATAATTTTATTCGTATTATCCAAATACACACTTCAGTAACAACTGCGGCCTAACACAGTTAAGAAATTGAATTGAAAAAGTTTAGTGCGGTGGCCCTGTAATTGAATATTTTTTGAGAAACTCCCTAGCTTTTTGTGGTAAACTCAGGCTTTTCTTTTTCGAGCGACAAAAGAGAGAAGAAAATATAGTGATTGTGAAAATAATATCAAATTCAGATTTCAACGGATTTACATGTTTCATGGCGTCTACATACCGAAAAATTGACTTTTCGACACCCGTCCTTCCGGTCCGTCCGTTCGGCACACTTTTATATGCACTCGCCTAGAGGCCATACCGTTCAACTTATCTACACCAAATTTTAAACTTAGGGTTTACTTAGTATTCTTACAGGAGCTTTTCCATTTTTTCCTACCACCTAAAATAAGTATGGTTTAATAACAGGCGAAAATCGAAAAACGCTATTTTCTCAAAAATGGTTTTAGCAATTTTGTTTATTTTTCATTAATCAATATTTAATTAACAACCCTATATTGCAGTATCAGATATTTCTCTTAGAAAAATTTACAAGGGGTAGTTTATTCTTGGAGGTGACTTTTTCTCGACGATTTTCTCAGAAAAGACCCTGGCGAATTTTGTACACACTTCATAAATAAATATTTGACCTTACAACATGGTATAAGTCAATTGACCTGAAAAATATATGAGTAGTAGTTTATTCTTGGACTTGAATTTATTCCCAGTGAGTTTCTCAAACACGACCAGTTGGCAACCCTGTATCTCGACAACGAAGCTGAATTCGAAAACTGCAAGAGGACCATTTGTCTCCTTTTGTTGTCACGAATCACCTCCCGAAGTTTGTGGACATCTTTCAGGTTCACCCTTAATGAAGCTTCTTTTCGAAAAGTTAACTATTAACTTTAGGCATTGTTTATCTTTTTTTAAATCACAAATGTCGTTATTAATTTTAAGGCAGAGAACTACTTCTGAGAGAATAGATCTTGAAAAATAATTTTAAAACTTAGACTTTTGTTTTCGAGACATTCCAGACAAGACGAGACATTTTACAAGCTATCTCGTGTCCAAAACATTTGCCTCGTATTATCTTGGATGTCACAAAGCGCGTCTTGTCTCTTTCTCGAGACATGTCTTATCTCGTGCGCATTCGTTAACACTTGGGAAGGATTATCTTTCTACTCAAAGCATTGTTTTTATAATGGTTGCATATTTATGATAATTGCTGTCCACATAAATTACAGTCCTTTCAGTTGAATTAATTTTTATTATTATTATTATTGAAATTGCAATATCTAGTTTAACGTTGGACGATTATGCACCTACGCTAAGGGAGAATGATGATGAATGAAATGGTGAAATGAAGAAAGTGGGAGGAAAATGGAAAATATCAAGAAAACACATACCCATGCACACGGTATTTGTCCACCTCAAATTTCACTTGGCACGAAGTGGAATCGAGCCACGGACCCTCTGCACCAAAGGTCCCTGCAATGCTTTATTATTATTATTATTATTATTATTATTATTATTATTAATAATAATAATAATAATAATAATAATAATAATAATAATAATAATAATAATAATAATAATAATAATAATAATTGAAGCGAGCTTAACGAGTTTCAACCGTACGACTCAACCAACGTTTGGGTGCCTGTTCGTTCGTCAGCTCCTCTCATAAAAGACATTTCATTTTAATGAAACTAGTAAGTGCCTTCTTTTAGCTCTGCGAAGTAACTATTGCTTGGAATATGAATCTGCAAAACATAAAAGGTAAAATTAACCAAATGGTGCAAGTTTCCACTTATATATACAAAACAATTTTGCAATATCAACTACGTGAATCTTATCCCATAAAGAAGCCGAAACCCCTACACCGAAGAGCCCTCCGAGATTTGATCATTGTCCACACGGACTGAAATTGTCATTTGAAGCCAAGACTTTAATATGAAGCCAATAATTTCTTTAAAATAGACGGAAAATTCGGAAGTTATAAGCATTTTCATATTTTTGTCTTTTCCCATAAGGGAGCCGTAGCCCCCTATACTGAAGCCCCCCCGGATATTTGATCATTGTCCACTCGGACCGAATTTGTCATTTGGAACCAACACTTTAATACGAAGCAAAATATTTCTTTAAAATAGACGAAAAATTCGAAAGTTATAAACATGTTAATAATTTTGCCTTTTCTCATAAGGGGGCCGTATTAGCCTACACTGAAGAGCCCCACGAGATTTGATCATTGACCACTTGGACTGAAATTCTCATTTGAAACCAAAACTTTAATATGAATCCAAAAATTAAACTTTTACATCAATTTAAACTGACTGGGTTCCAGTTCCCCCCACTATTGTTTAGTTTAGTTAAGTGGTAATTTGTGACAGCTTCACATCATCAAAAGAATGTTTCACTTCCCCTCCCCTCCCCCAGGAGTTCGTGCTGGATCCACCACTGGAATCAATAGACACTCTTCCTATTCTTTTTGTCACCCTTGATTGTGTAGGGGCTCCCTCGTACAAATAAAGAAGCGGTAATATTACAATCAAGGGGCGCTATATATTAGGTATTTTTTTAGTTACCTACCCCTAACCGCACAGGGCCATCTTTCGTAGAATAAAAAATATTACGTGATATTCCAATCATGAAAGGGGAGAGGATGCTGTAAATATATTTCTTATTCATTTTGTCTGTCCTGCTTATCAAAAATTACTTTCTGTTGGAAGGCTACTGAAATGAGAGGGGCAAAATAAAAAGTCGTACCCCCTCCTACATGGTTGCTCAAATAAGTACTAAAGAAAGCATTTTAAACTAAGATATTTAAGATTTAAACTAGGAAACTAAGATATCCTACATTATGTAAGGATGGCATATTCAGGATTATTATTATTATTATTATTATTATTATTATTATTATTATTATTATTATTATTATTATTATTATTTGAATGTTTTTGGAGCACCGAAATTTTGTGAGACAAACAATGATATGTAGAGGTTTAAGATGGGTGGTCATAGAGGAGGAAAAACCAGGATTTTTCTCTCTCTGACTCTCTAACGTTAAGATTATGTGCTGAAGGTAAGAAGCATCATCATTCTACAATAGGTTGCTTTTACGTAGAATATCAATTACTTGAGTTCTCCTCCTTCGGTCTACTTACCTTATGTAGTAAATTCAAAACAATTTCAATTCAATACAAATACATTGTAAAACTTTTCCGTAATTAAACATCTAGGGAAATATAAACATTTAATAGGGAAATCTGTTATCAAAATATCCAAACACGTAGATAGAAGACTATCTAGTAAGAAATATTGTGAAACTTTATAAAATTCTTCAAATTAGAATTAACATTTACTGGGAAACATTCGTTATGCGCCAGCGAGCATATGGTGAGCAGTGAGCACAGGGGAAATAATTACGAAACTGTTTGCAAACAAAATTAGGGACGCTAATGCAAGTGCGACAACAGCATTTTTTCTATTTTTGGTATCGTCATGAGTTTTACACATACGTTACAATTTGATTCTTTCCCAAATAAAAAAATAAAAAAATAACCGTAGTGTAGTGATAAAAATGATAAAGGCACTTCCACGGGTTCGAAAACGCTACCTTCAGCATACAGACTCGTTGTTTTAACTAACTGAGCTATTTGTTTTTTTACGTGAACTGAGCCTGTTCCGGTAAAGACGATATTTCATTACGATCGTCCTACGAATTCGTCCTTTTCCATAGATAATTTCCACTATTTGCTCTATCTTTATGTTAATACTTAGCATATATTCATATATTTGGAGTTTGCAGATAATGCATATAATAAGACATACTAGAAATATTCGTTAAAATTTTCGTTTGTAGATCTAATCCACGCTTCTCTCAATGACATAGATGTCGCTGCTTCGTGTTGAAATGCAGAATTCCCTCGTGTTCTTGAAAATTTCCCACTTTAGCAGAGTTGGTAATTCTCGAGATTTCTGTCGATTTAATGTTTTTTGCTTCTAATTTCTTTATTTTAAGCTAATATCTAACACAAATATTAAAAACGGGTTTGTTATTAACATGTCCTGCTGGGGAAACCTTCCGAAATTTCGAACATATAAAGAAAACGGATATATTTTCAAAAAACTTCAAAATAAAGAGACGCGTCATTTATTTTGCTCATGGTAGTACAACGGCCACACTGGTAAAGATGGACAGTGGTTGGTAAAGTTTGTGTAGTAATCCGTGTTACTAGTTGTTACGATTTAAGACTAGGGATGAGCAAAACAGTTTTTTTTTATAAAAACTGGAAACCGGTTTCTAGAAAAACCAAATCCGTCAAAAACGTGACTTCGGTTTCCTCAAAAAACCTGTTCGGTTTTCACCGAAACCGGTTTCGGTTTTCTTCAAAACCGGTTCGGTTTTCACCGAAATTGGTTTCGGTGGAAATTTTTGGAAAACACAAAACTATTTCTGTGGAAACGAAATCGGTGTCCGGAGAACAACAAAACACTATTCTGGTCAGAAATAGAAAATTTTGAAAATCACTAAACCGGTTTTGAAGAAAACCGAAACCAAATCCGGTGGAAAACCGAACCGGTTTTGGAGAAAACCGAAACCGGTTTCGATGAAAACAGAACTGGTTTTGGAGAAAAACCGAAACCGATTTTAGTGAAATCCGGTTTCATTGAAAAAACGTTTTGTGAACAATTTCAAAAACCGGTTTCGTTTTCTTTAAACCGAAAACAGAAATATCGTTTTTTGTGCCCACCACTATGTAAGACCTGTATGACTGCATTTTACGTCTCAGAGTTGTTCTAAGTGCGAAAGGTGGTCCAATATATTATTAGTTTAATAAGCTGTATCTTTTAGGTATTCCTATTATTTTGAAAACCATATGCACTTATTTGGAGGTGTGACTTCCCTAAAGTAATGAGAGCAGGAGTTAATGGTGTAATCTTATAATCTAGATGTATTGGAGGCGGAATAGTGTGGTGGGGAACGGCATATTCTCTGACATATTTTCTTCTCTCAACTGCGCCAAGGTCAAGCCCGCTCGTGATTCTGAGCTCGCATTAATAATAGGTCACTATGTCCTTCATTCGGCATTGCATAATGAGTAAAACATAGTATTTAATCTCTAAAGTGATTATAAATATGAGAATATCCGGCAGTTTGCAATTTGCTGTAAAGAGGACATTGAGAACAATTAGGGATAACAGTGCATCGATGTTCGTTATAATATGATAATAGAAAATCATAAAGATGAATGAAGTCTATATTATCTAGATTTCGTACGAGCTTATGAAGTTAGATGGGAAGGTAATGGGGAACTGAGAAGCAAAGCATATCGATTTCTTGGGGTACGAACATGCCGAAGAGACCTCGCGATCGAGGTCGAGGTTTAAGTCGCGGTCGCCCCCTCGATGCTGCCAACAAACTCATGGATTCAAATGTGTAAGTCGAATATGTACGCTACATCGCGACCTAAAGGTCTACCACGAGGGTGAATTAGTGGTCGCGATGATAAACAACAGAGTTTGTTTTTACATCGATGTTCAGCGGAAGCATTGCTGTGGCTCGAAATTATCATTGGTTCTCCCTGAAGCGCTGCACGGAATAAGGTCTTCATTTGTCTAGAATTTTGTCTGCAGAGGATTGTTTGTGCCTATGTTCGAGAGGTTTTGTTGCACTATTAGATTTGATTATGAAAGACATATTAACAGAACTAGTGAGGAATGTTCCAGCATTATGGGATAAGAAACACAAATATTTCAATAGGCACGTTTTAAATAGAGAATGGAAGAAAACAGCAACTGAAATGGGAATGTCAGATAAGTTATTCATATTTATATGAGAACTAGCATTAATAACCCGCTTCGCTGGGTTAAATTAAGAAAAAAATAGTAATATTTTATATTGGTCAGTCAATTTTTACTATTACTAAAGCGATCCTTGATATTGGTCATTTTCGATGATTTTTATATATACCCTCTCCTCCCCATGTTGCAGGTTACACCATTGGAAGTGTCATTGTTCATCTCAGCGACCCCGAAAAGTATGAATTCAACACTGATATTGAAATTTTTGATTTTATATATATCCCTCTACCCTCCCACAATATTTGCGGAGCTCAATTTTGATTTAAATGGCATCACAAGTGTCATTGTTCATCTCAGCGACCTCAAAAGCTATAAATTCGAAACTAATATCGGTCATTTTTGATCATTTGTAAATGTCTTTACCCTCCTTTACGTTACATCGTCAAAGTGATATTACAAAAATCATCTCATGTTTGAACTTAATCTAGGTTAAAAATTTGATCGAGATCGGTCCGGTGGTTCAAGAGTTATTAAGTTTTAAGTTCCCCTCCTACCTCCATCCGTGAGTTCTATCGTTAAAGTGAATAGTTAAATAACATCCCAGGTCCAAACCTCATCCATGTTGAAAATTTGATCGAGATCAGTCAGGTGGTTCAAGACTGAAGTCACATAGACAGTCATTTTCATTTTCATTTTCTTACATATATATATATATCTCCGCCTCTAACTCCCCCTCCCCTATGTTGCACCGTCACAGGTAGATGATAAAAATTATTCCAAGCCCGAACGTCGTCTATGTTGAAAATTTGATCGAGATTGGTTGGGTGGTTCAAGAGTTATTATGTTTTATTCATTTTTGTTTATTTGTCCCCTTCCCTCACCGACCCCTAAGGTCAACCGTTAAAGTGATATGATAAAAAACACCTCAGGTCCGAACCTCATGTATGTTTTTTTTTTTTTTTTTTTTTAAGATCGGGCAGGTGGTTTAAGCGTGATGAAGTCACAAAGACAGTCACTTTTATTTTTACTTTTGTTGACATATATCTCCTCCCTCCCCCTCCCCTTCGTTGCATTGTAAAAGTGAAATGAAGAAGATATTCCAGGCCCGAATCTTCTCTATGTTGAAAGCTTGATCGCGATCAGTCGGGTGGTTCAAGAGTTATTAAGTATTATTTATTTTTGCTGTCCCCTCCTCCCCCCTAAGTTGTACCGTCAAAGTAAATAGCTAAAAACACTCCCAGGCCAGAACCGCATCTACGTTGAAAATGTGATCGAGATCGGTCGGGCGGTTCAAGAGGTTAAGAGTTACAAACATAATCACTTTCAATTTTATAATATAGATTAGTCTTTGGCCAAGTCTGTGAACACCTACTCGCTGCAAACACTGACTGCAGAATGAAGATCCAACGAAAGGACAACAGTCTCCTACATGAGTTGATAGTTAAAACAAGAATAACTTGGACTGAATATCATTCATATAGCAAACAGCAAGAACAATGAGTACTTACGGACTTTTTGTCAAGTGTGCATTTTGACTTGTCTCGCCTTCTGCTGATAGTGGCATTCTTCATCTGTGCTGCTATGCGTGTGATAAGACAGTGTTACAACTAAAGGAAAGAAACGAGCTTGAGAGCCTTGACTAGACGAACCATTCATCCTACTTTATTTTACTTCACAACAACAAATTTCCAGTTGAATTTGTGAACAAAACACTTCCTAGATTATGACGTCATTACATAATACTTTAATCCCCTTCTGCTCAAAAACACAAAACGAACTTCGTTGTGTGTTATGGTATACTAGAGGAGTAACTGTTCCCAAAATTTCACATTTTTTGTATCCAGGCCCATTGATGTTGGACAGTGAAACACGCCAAATTGACATAATTCTGCAGATTTACGATTTTTTCAGACCTTTAAGAGCAGCTACAGGTCTGAAATTTTTTTGTGTATTAACTTATGACCTCGGACTACATACACACACAAATTCAGACCTCTACGTCAGTTGTTTCCTCTTCCCAAACATAGCTTAAATGTCCAAAAATGTTGCTACTGTAGGTCCTGATTTCACACATTTCAAGTGGTTTTAGGCAAAAATGTTGAGAGATAAAAGTTTTAGCTCTGCACGAGTTGGAGAAGTCCAGCAATTTTCAATTTGGTATGATAAAAACTCGCTGAGATATTCAAAACAACGTAAACGTCTAAAATAAAAATATATAAAAAAAACGCAAAATGGCGGCAGCCGCTGTGTCGCCATGGTATGTTGTAAAAACAACTAAGTGTGGTTTTGAAATACCCTGATATAGAGAAAACATTCATGGGGAAAAAGTAGATTTTTTTGGTGATGGTCGAGCGGCACATACTTGATCACTTAGAATGGATAGACTCAATAGTGATACAGATATATGCACCAACCATTTCGTATACAACTAAAAACATAAAGGAAATTGTGAGAAAATAGAAAAATAATAGATAGGGAGTAAAATGATACATGCATACCTTTAATGGGATATTTCCATGCAGCTGTGAAAGGACAGATAGCAAATGTAGGCAACTACGGCTTGCGCGAAAGAAATAAAGGGGGAGAGGGACGGGTCAGTCTCTCCAGATATACTTCACTAGTAATTGGGAACATTTGTTTCAATCGGCACCTGAGAGCCCGACATTCTATCTGCGCATTATATCACTGGTCGAAGTAGATATTTGACTGAAAAATGTAGGTAAAAAGAGAAGTAGGCAACAAGTATTTGAATTCTGAGAAGTTGGAAAATAAGAAAGTTAGAAACATTTGCATGCAGAACTTCGAATAAAAATATTCAAATAAGGAAATGATAGGTGCAGGTACTAATGGATGGTAAGTTGTAGCGTATTAAACTTAGCATACAACAAGGTGAAAATGAAATATTAAGTTAAGGTGAACACAAGAGGGCTAAAAAAGCATAAGTTATACGCGCGCTGCAGAAAATGAGAAGGAGGGCGTGACAAGAAGTTAATATAGATTAGGGCAGAAGAGGGAAGTCTTTTTGTTTGTTTTGTTTTGTTTGACGTCGTATGATAACGCATCGATATTAAGAATATTGTGATGATGCAATTTGTTGTAATGGTTGAATAAATAAAGTGGAAGAAACAAGATTACTTAGAGAAGGCCCACGTACATGGCGTTTGTCCACTACAAGCTTACTTGATGTGAGCTAGGTCAAACCAGGTATCCCACGCACTAGAAGTGAACGGTATGGAACGTTTAGTAGCGAGTTACAAAGAGAAACAGATTGAACAAGAAAAGGATTTTACAAACGAAAGATTGAGGACTGAGACTAATAAGAATGGGTTGGGAAATATGAGGAAATATACAATGAAGTGAGATCTAAGGAACTCCGAAAGAAACAAGGGACATTAAGATGGGTGTGGAAAATAACAATTGATCTGACACTAGAAGTTTCAATTTCGTCTGGTAGATGTCAACGGCTGGAGAATATTTGCAGATATCTAACAGCGAGATATGTAACTTCTTCTACTTTTCTCGGTAGTAGAAATAGAATAGATATGGAAGTCACTGTACCAATGAAGATGTCAACGAATTGACTAAGCTGAAATAATTGCTCTATTGAAGAAAAAATATTTATTTCAAGAACTGCAGTGTTAAGTAACTAACGAAAGCAAGCTACTCTTAACCGTTAAGAAGTTAACGGATTGGCATAATTAATGAATTCTTCCAAAATATGTGTTGTTGTTATTTGTTCAGGAAAAAAAAATAGTTCAAACACCCTTTCCGTTCAAGAGTTATCGAATTGAGTACCTAGCGGATAGCCGAACGGACGTCCCAGTATTACAAGATTATAAATCCTACTTGCGCGATCCTGAGAAGAGTGGGGAAATAGTCTTGAGAAGAAGTGACGTCTTAGGAATATGGAAATAATATATTAAGGACTCTTATGAGAGTAGGGCCTTGATGTTCGAGTAGAAAATGAAGAACGCGAGGATGATGAAGTGTTCAATAATCCTTAAGATGATTTTGAAAATGCTACATCCAAGATTATGAATGGAAAGGAAACCGGAATAGATAAGATAATAATCGAATCCGTTAAGAATTATACCTCTAAAGTCTCAATCACACTTAATTGTTTGCATACTTCCACAAAATATACAATCACCAAATTTCGCATACATGTTCATCATGTGATGTGAATAACGGGAAAATTCTGATATCTTGAAAAAGGTGACATTTTCCATGTAAATGAAGGGTCGAAATTTTTCGTCATTTCGAAATGCTGGTTTTTATAGTAGTTGCACACACCATAGAAACGTCATATTTTGTCAGGCAGTGAAGCTAGGAACATAGTTTGTGCTAGAGAAAAGAGCATTGAAATTTTCGTTTGGTGGCGCAAATCGAGAAAATGCGAAATTTGTAATGGCTGTTTCTAGAACGTCGAAATTTCAAGCTGAAGTTTACTATGATGCGTCGTTTCCGAATGCGTGCTTATACTTGAAAAAAAAATAGTCATCTTCGGGGTAAGAAAGTGCTAGGGATGTTTTAAGGGGGCGTCTAATTCTAGACAACTTGAAGATATGGTGGAGACACGAAATTGCGTTAGAATGTGTAGATTGCAGCGTGAGTAAGAGGAAAAATCGAACATGTTGGAAAAGTCGTCATCTTCGATTTAATATGGCGGCTCAAAAATTTGTAACCATGAAAATTGTAAGTTGTGCTCACGGTAGGTAAGTGAGGTTTTGGTATATTATTAAGGATGAAGTGCAGTTTAAGTGAAGAAACAAATCATTGGAGAAGTCGCCATCTCGAATTCAAAGTTGCCATATTGTTGTTGTGTGCTATGTAAAGGGTAATAGGACAAACATAAATCAACGTAGTGACTTGCCTCTGAGGAATCGCGTCTGCTTTCTAAGTAGTAGGTTGGGGTTCGATTCCCAACTAAACCTTATTTTGACTTGCGTTTTTTTCTTATCACCATTGCTTCGTGTTAGCAAAGTAGTTTCTGTTTGTATCGCGCGAACAAAATATTTTCGTTATTACACACGTAGAGCGAAATGATATATTTATACTGCAACTGTTGAGATGGCCCGTACAGGAGGTACTATGTTCGTGTGCAGCTTCGAGACGACACAGAAGTCTTTACATACAAACATATGTAGGCTTTGGAGATGGGACATCACCAGTGTTTCTTTCAGAAACAATGTTCGGGGGGCACATTCGGTATTCTGGGGAGCACTGGTAATAATATTCTACTTATTATGGTATTTTAGACGTATTATTTTGGTCTTCTCCGGGGGCACTCACAGAGCTTGGGGGCAGTACCCCCCAAAATATACAGGTCTGGCAGAAACACTGGGCATCACTTCCTAGATATAGTGTCCAGACCAGACGACAAAACAGTTTGTCTCGCGACAACAGTGTGTGCCTCAAACCGGAAACGATGCGAGAAATCGCAAAAAAAAAAAAAAAAACTCCCTTTTATGCTCCTTGTGAATTCTCGTGAAACTACATGCGTATACCAATTTTCGAGTCTATACCATAACGCTAGCCTCCTAAAAGAAAGTACGTCAATATCTGAACAACGGTTTCGAAAATAATCATAATATATACCGAGAAAGCATGATTATAACTTTTAAGCAGACTCAGGCACACACAAAAACGCCGTTTGGCAATTGTCTCGTCGGCAGGTTGCATAGTTATAAACATATGAGATACGTGGGGAAGTTCCACTTTCGATTCAATAGTTTGTCTGTTGAACAAGATGGAATGCATAATAGACTCAAGTTTTTTAGCAATCAATATAAAATTAAACGTTCCAAGATAGAGAAGTTGGTAGGAATTGAACCCGGATCTCCTAGTTCGTAACCTCATATGTCTCCGCTGGACTACTCAATTTCTTACATTTTTAACTTTTTTTTCTACTTACTGCACACATAGTACATATGGGGCCAGTGGAGTTGGAATTACACCTCTGAAGTCGAAATACTAATGACCTTATATGTGTGCCCTTTCAAAGAATATCGTAATGAACAAAATGTCTTTTTAATTATTAATGTTAATGAATGGGATTTTGAGAAATTGGTTATTTTATTGTTTTTTTTTATTTATATGCAACTTTGTAATGGGGAGAATCGCTGCACTGTTTGATTTATGGTTTTTTCTTTGATATGTCAATATGGTTGTTTGTTTGTAGCTTTCTTACTGTTTCCAAGAGTGTATGTATGTTGGATATCATAGTGTTTCAATAAGAGTTTTTTTTGTATCGTTTTGTTTCTTTAGTTTAAATATGTAAGTACTTCAATTTAATTATTATTTCTATCTTCAAATGAAAAATTATTTATATATATATAAATTGGGGTAGTACATGATGTTTCAATAATGTTTGGTCTTATATCATCATCATCATAGGTATTCTGCCTTTATTGGCAGGTCACTTGCCGCAGCTGAGAAGCTTCCATGCTCCACCGGTCCTCCGCTAACTTCTTCGTCTTCGCGTATGATCTTTCTGTTTTTATATCATTCATTAGTTGTAGTCTCCTTCGCCCCCTCTCTCTCTTTCCCGCCAACATATCCTCTAGGACGTCCCTCATGATGCAATATCTTCTTAGGCAATGTCCTAACCAGTTTCTTTTCCTCTACCTAATAATATCTAAAAGTGTTCTTTTATCACCCACCATTTCTAACACTCTCTCATTCGTGTTCTGCTCGACCCAACAAATTCTTTCCATTCTTCTTCACACCCACATTTCGAAGGCTTCCAGTCGATTTTCATGACCTTTACGTAATTTCCACGTTTCCGCCCCATACAATACAACACTCCACACGAAGCATATTGTGAATCTTTTCCTCAACTCTTTATTCAAGGTCCCACATAACAGACTTTTCTTCTTTCGCTATTCCTATCCTTGCTTTTATTTCACGTTCGCACTTCATGCTATTATTTGGTCTAGGAATTAATTCGTGCGGGTGGACAAGAGATGGCACAACGAACGGAGCGTTCCACTGTTCCATGTATCCACACATGTGTTGCAAACCCCTGTCATCGCGTATCATTCGTAGTATAGGGCAGTGGATTAAAGCGTCAACAACACCAGTTTGTAGTTAAGTGAACATGGCGCAATTTGTGCCTGATAAAGTGTTTTTGCGGGGTGTTCTGCTGCATTACTTTAACATGCAGAAAAGTGCGACTGAAAGTCATCGTATTTTGGTGGAAGTGTATGGTGACCATGCTCTAGCTGAGCGAACGTGTCAGAAGTGGTTTGCACGGTTTAGAAGTGGTGATTTCGGCTTGGCAGACCAAGAGCGAGCTGGACAGCCAAAAAAATTTCAAGACGAAGAATTGACAGCATTGCTCGAGCAGGATTCGTGTCAAACGCAGGAACAACTTGCAGAAGCATTAGGCGTTGATCAAACAACAGTCTCCAAACGCTTGAAAGCCATGGGAATGATTCAAAAGATGTCACATTGGGTTACACATGAATTGAAAGACAGAGACGTTGAAAGACGAAAAACCATTTGCGAATTGCTGCTTCAACAACAGAGCAGAAAGGGGTTTCTGCATCGAATTATTACGGGTGATGAGAAGTGGATCCATTACGAGAACCCTAAACGAAAAAAGGCCTGGGTGAAACCAGGTGAACCAGGTCCATCACAACCAAAACGAGATATTCACTGTGCAAAGGTTATGCTGTGCATATGGTGGGATATGAAAGGTGTGGTGTACTATGAGCTGCTGCAACCGGGTGAAACTATGAATGGAGAACGTTATCGACGACAATTAATGCGTTTGAAGCAAGCTCTGGCCAGAACACGACCAGAATGGGAGAACAGACATGATAAACTTATTGTTCAACATGATAACGCTCGCCCACATGTCGCAAAACCGGTCAAAACCTATTTAGAAAATGTCGGATGGGAAGTTTTACCCCACCCGCCGTATTCACCAGACGTTGCTCCTTCGGACTACTACTTGTTCGATTGCATGAACAACGATTTGATTGGACAGCGGTTTACTTCTTCAGAAGATATCGAAACATGGGTCTCTGACTGGATCGCTTCCAAGGATGAGGACTTCTTTCGCCACGGAATCCGTACATTGCCTGACAGATGGGCGAAAGTGGTGGCTAGCGATGGACAATATTTTTCTTAAGGTATTTATGTATTTTGTGTTTGTACTACAGCTTCAATGTGTGCGTACCAACCGCACGAATTAATTCCTAGACCAAATACTAAGAATACTACCCAGGTATCTAAAACTATTCACTTGTTTTATTTTCTCCCCTCCTACTTTTATATTTGACACAGACCCCTTCGTTACAATCACCATGGCTTTTGTCTTTCTAACATTTATTTTCATCCCATATTCTTCGAAACCCTTTCTCTTTTTTTCTAACATGTTATTGATTTTATTTTCAGATTCTGCAACAAGCGCCATATAGTCTGCAAATCTTATTAATCTAATCATTCTACCTCCTACCGAGATGCCATCATCATCATGTAAACTCTTTTTCACTATCTCTTCTAGATAGACATTAAATAGTATTGGCAAGAGGCAGCATCCTTGTCGAACTCCCCTTCCAATTGCGCTCTCTTCCGTCAGTTCTTCCTCTATCCTAACACTTACTTGTTGGTTCATGTATAAGTTACTTATGAGTATTCTATCTTTCCATTCCAACCCTATCTTTGTTAGAACTCCCAACAACAATTTCCAATTCGCGCGGTCAAAAGCCTTTTCTAGATCAATAAATATAACATACACATCTTTTCCTTTTTCTATAAGTCTTTTACCGACCGCCCTTAATAATCCAATTCCATCTCTTGTGCCCTTGCCTCTTCTGAACCCGAACTGCTTCTCCTCAACTTCTTTATTTGTTCTTTCACATAACCTTCTGTTCAGTATTCGGAGCAGAATTTTAGTTGCATGAGATATGAGACTAATAGTTCTATAATCCTCACACCTCTTTGGTTTCGATTTCTTAGCCATCGGTATCATGATCGTTTTCAGAAAGTCTTTTGGCCATTCTCCTGTTTCATATATTTCATTGCATAGTCGGAACAATTATTCCTTTCCCTTGTATCCTATATTTTTTAATGAATTCGATTGGTATGTTATATATTCCGGTTGCCTTTCAATTCCTAATCTCAGATATAACCTTTTCAAACTCATCCCTAAGAATACTAAATCCTTTATCATCCTCGCATGCTTCATTTTCTACTTAGGCTACACGGTCTATCCCTACTCTCATATAAGTGTTCAACGTATTCTTTCCACCTACCTTTGACCTCATTTCTCTCGCTGACTACCTTCCCATTCTTATTTTCTACTGCCATCATAAAAACCCTTTGTTTCCTCCGAAATTCCATAGATTTCACCTCCTTGTACATTTCCTCATATTTCCCAACTCTTTCTAATTCTTCTATGTTCTCGCATTTTCTTTTGTAAAACTCTTCCCTCGCTCTGTCTGTTTCTCTTCGTAATTCATAATTTAACTTTCTGTACATCTTCTGCCCTCTTCTGTATCAACCTATTTCCACATTGTCCTATCCCTCATCTTCTGCAACATCTGCTCTGTAACCCATGGTTTCTTAGCAGTTTTGTGTTCGCGGTAACCTACTGCTTCTTCTGCAGCGTGTTGTAAGCAACGTTTAATATGTTCCCACCGTGCATTACTACCTGCACCTATTCTTTCCTCGTTTGAACATTTTTCTTCGATTTTTTTAACGAGAAGATTTCTTATTTCCTCGTTTTTCAACTTTTCAGTATTCAGCAGTTTGTTACCTAATTTTCTTCTGCCTACATTTTTCAGTTGAATATCTACTTCGGCCAGCACAAGATTATGATCAGAGAAAATATCAGCCCCGGGAAGGCTCTTCGCGTTCTTTAAGCTATTCCAATACCTGTTCTGAATCATAACATAGTCTATCTGATATCTTCCGCCGTCTATTGGTGATTTCCATGTATATCTTCTTCTCTTGTGCTGATTGAACCAAGTGTTCCCAATTACTAGTGAATTCTGTCTACAGAAATTCACCAGTACCTCTCCCCTTTCATTTCTTTCGCCTAAACCATATTTGCCTAGGATACTATCTACCTGTTTTTCTCCCACAACTGCATTGAAGTCTCCTATTAGAATTATGCATGCACCCTTCTTCTCCCTATCTATAATTTATTATATTTTCTCATAATTTTCCTCTACTTCTTTATTTGCATGCGAAGTCGTCAGTGCATATGTCTGTATCACCACTAGATCCTTCGTTTTTCCTTTAAGTCTTAACATCATAACTCTATCATCAATAAATTCTACTTTCACTACCTTCTTCTTTAAGCACTTTCCAAGAATTATTCCTACGCCATTATGACCGACATTTTCATTACCTGAGTAACATATTATATATCCTTCGCTGTTCAATACCCCATTACCTTCCCATCTAACTTCACAAACGCCTACCAAATCTAAATTATTTTGTTTCATTTGTTCTTTAAGATTTTCTAATTTTCCTCCCTGTAACATAGTACGTACGTTCCATGTCCCTATCCTAAACTTTTTGCTCTTTCTTGTCTTTCTTTCTCTGTCTGTCTTCCCCCATTATTACTTTCTCGTCCAATAGTCCTTCCCAAGCCATCTTCCTCCAGGAGATCCGAATAGGGAGATATTTTCTCTCCTTAACTACATTTTGACCTGCGAAAGACCATTGTTCATATGTTTTCTTTTTGCCGCCAGCAAACTAGGGAAAATAGAGTGGTAGTTTCCCGTTGCCTTCCACTCCGCATTATCCCAACCGTTAAAGTCACTCTGACCACGCCTGGGACTAAAGTCCAAGTTGTCGTACTAATCACTATGATTTCCGCCAACTTGGCTACTGGAGAACTGCTGCTTTCTCCCAGAACACTTTTCGTCTGGCTACTCCATTTAGACCAATTCGGTAGGGGTGGCCCTTCTGGTAGTGAACTACCACTGACACAGCTCTAAATTTCACTGTAGCACGCAATCCTCCCCACCCGACACATAAGTGTCTTCGTAAAGGTGGTGTTTATCGGGGATGTTGGTCTGATAGTTGAAATTTTATTTGGGAGATGCGTTTGACTGTTCGTATTTGTTTTCAAACGAAGTATTTAAATGCGAGGAATAGTGAAATTCTAAGTTTTCTTTTGCTATTTGTTAATGAGTAAAATGTCTAATTTTAGGGAATTATTATTGTTATACATCTGTAATGTCTGAACATAGTTAATTGTTCTCATATTTCCCGAAAACATAAAAACATAACATTTCGCGACCTGTTCAGCATGTCGTGTGAGTAACGGGACAATTCGGATATCGTGAGAAGCGCAATTTTCGTTGCAAATGAAGTGTGGAAATTGATCATAGTTTCCAAACGCTTGTTTTTAAGGTAGTTTGCATGCTTGTGAATGGACTTGCTGTGCATTATGTACCATGTGGAAGTAATAGAATGGTCATTATTGGACGTAGTAGCTTGGGCAAGAAATAAGACGTCCGCTTACTAGTAGGACATCCGGTTTCGATCTGGGAAAAAAACTTGTTTTTTTTTTCGTATTTTTTCCTATCATGATTATTTTTTTATTAGGAAAAAAAGTTTTTGTTTGTATTGCGCGAGCCAAGTATTTTCGTTATTACATGATTTTATATATGCGTTTATTTTAAAAAATATCTAATTAAACATTATAAATAGGTTTAAACAATAACAACTAAAAATGGAAATAACAAAGAGGATACTTCAATAATGTATAAACCAATTAAAGTTTCCCATCTACTTATTTTCTATATACGAGGTTTCTTAAGCATGTCCTACTTCTGCGTTGCTCATCTGCGCTAAATCATTGTTAAAGGTTGTAGTGGTTTATGAATACATAGTTTATATGCAGTTGAAGCTGATATGCAGGAAATAATGACTTTTGAATTGAAGTGTGTTTGTTGTGAGGCCCATGCAGTAAAATGAAGTAAATTTGTCTACACTACTTCTTTTCCAAGTCATCACAGTTCATGGCAAAGCCATGACGAGGGGTCTGGGGGGGAGCCCCAGCGAGCTTTAACGAGTACAGGATATAAAAGCAATCGACATTTATTTTAACTATGTAACGACATATGTATATATGAAACAAAATAATAACCAAAGTATTTCCTGAAAATGATTATGATATTATTGGTTAAGAAATCAAACCCACAGAAATGTAAGAACTACAGAACTGTCACATTAATCTCATTATTGCATACAGCAAAAATTAAGTTTCGAATATTGGACAGAAGATTATAGAGAGGAAGGCATAAATAAGCTGATGAGAAACAGTTCGGGATTAGTAGGAGAGGTAAGGACACAAGATTTGCAATTGGCTTAAGGGTGATTGGTGAACAGTTTATAGAAAAATGGAAATATATGTTGTATGCAGTGGCGTATTTATGAGGTGGCTTCCGAGCTTAAGCTTCCTTCCAAAATCTTACAATAGTAAATTATATGAAATATCTTGCAGAATTTTCACATTTTCAAGCAAATCCCCCCCGGAAAGTTAGCAAAGTCTCCACGAAACAAAATCGTAAATACGCCACTAGTTGTATGTATTGATCTAGAAGAGGCCTTTGACTGGGTGAGCTGGAAATCGTTGATGAGGTTCTGAAGAAAGTTTGATTGGGATGAGAAGATCGATGACTCATTGGAAACCTATGTGGTATGAACAAACAAGTAAGTGTTAGAATAAAATAAGAAATGGCAGAGGAGCGTGCAATTGGAAGGAAAGTTCCACAGTGATATATCTCACCAACATTATTTAGTATATATCTAGAGGAGATAGTATAAAGAGGCTACATGATGACTACAGTATTTCGGCAAGAAGTAAAATGATTAGGTGCATACAGCTTGTAGATGATATGTCACTTGTTGCGGAATCTGAAAGTAAAAGCAATAAGATATTAGAAATGAAACGATAAAAATGAAAGTTAGAAATTCAAAAGCCATGGTTATTGGAACGAAGCAGTCGGTGTAAAATATAAAAGTAAGAAGGGAGAAAATGTAAGTGGCAAATAGTTTTCAATTCCTCGGAAGTATTATTAGTGATGACAAAGTGCGAACGTGAAACAAATGCAAACATGGAAATGACGAAATAAGAATCTAGAAAAAATAAAATAAACATTGTGTTGGTCTTTGAGTAAAGAATTAAGCAGTGGCGGCTTGTGAGGAAATCGCACTGCTAAAAATTAAACTTTTACCGCTTGGAACTAAAGAAATAACGGTTGTCTAATACATTAATTATTGTATACCTCAACTGGTACATTAGGATAGTTTACTTTTTATAGTTTCAAGCAAGAAAAAGAATATTTCTTGCTAGCATGACTTCCCTTATAAGCCGCCACTGGAGTTAAGAAAGAATTATAAAATATTTCATGTAAATTATTGCACTCTATGGGGCATAAACATGGGAAGTACGTAAAAAAGATTGTTAATACTGGAAGTTTTCGAAATGTGGGTGTGAAGAAAAAATGAGAAAAGTAGCTGAATGGAACAAAAATGAATTAGACAATGCTGGAAACGGCGAGGGAAAGAAAAGAACAATTTTAAATGTAATTAAAAACAGAAAGCAAAAATGGTTGGAAAATTGACTGACAAGAGATTGAGGGACGTCTTACTTAGAGAGCATGGTAGCAAGTAATTGAGGGAAGTGGCGAAGAAGGCTACAACTGCTGGACGGTGTCGAAACAGATAAACCTACGTGAAAACAAAAGAGTTAGCTGATGACCATGGTACATCGAAGCTTCTCAGTTGCAGCAAGTGACCTGCCAATAATAGAATACCTATGGCGATGGTAATAGTAGCTCAGTGGCATAGCGCTCATCTTTGGTGTCCCTGATTTCATCCCATGTCACGAGAGTTTATGGGTTTAATCGGAGTTATCCTATTCCCCCCACACTATCATTCCACCAATTGTTTCCTAATAATTTGTTTCGATCAATCACCTATCTCTTTTACCCTACAGAGCATATGTATGAAACGTTAAGTTAGGAATTTCATTTAATTTTAATGCTACTTAAAAAAAAAAATGAATTCAATATTTCTCTCAGAGCCGTGGTAAAAATGCGAACTAAAGCTCACACCCTTACACACCCACGCGTTGAGCCAATAAGGGTTCAGCTGTTGCTAAACGAGAGAAAGTGAGTGGAATTCCTTCAGCCGATAGCAGCGCTTGCAACGGAAGACGATGGATCAAATCAATGTGGCATTAGTATATTACTTCACATATCGTCGCATGAAAACCAGAAGAACGTAATCCCAAAAATACTGTTTTCGTTTTCTTCATGTTTGGACATAATTTTGAAAGTCCCACTTGGTGTAAATGGAACGTAACGCCATATGTTCTCCTTGCCAATCATCTGTTGTAATGTAGCTCAATTACCATCTTATTAAAAGTTCGTCTTTCTAAGAAAATAATATTTTTTGTCTTCTCGCCTGTAAACCTACGAAAATGGAGTTACGTTCCTCTGGTTCTCATGCCACGATATTTATATAGAAGAAAAATATGTTTTCTTATTGTTAAGATAAGATTAAAAGGTTAGATTTGTAATCAAGTCGATTTATCTGACATATTCATGGATTTGTTCCGACCAAAGGCCCTGGCTCAGTGATGTGCCCTTCACGTTGTATAGTGGCTAGCATGTGCGCCTTTGGTATACGGGGTCCCGGGCCCGTTTCCCGGTGGGAGAGCCTTTGGAATTTTAACTGTCCTCGATGTTTCTGTGTTCGTATCCCTGACATTCTAGGTTAATAGAAATACGAGTTAAGCGAGTAAAACAAATAAAAATCTAGTGTTAAGTAGTTAAGCAATTAAATGAGGTACGTTCGGTTAATCAGTTAATTTCAAAGAAAGTGGTAGAGCGTTCAACTCTGCTGCATGGTGTCCATGGTTCGATCGCAGCTCGCGCCATCTGAACTTTATGGTAGACAATCATCGTGTGCGTTGGTTTCCTCGTGATTCTCCCGTTTCCTCCCATCTTTCCCATTCCATCCTGTCATTAATTTATCATTACCACCGTCACCTTTAGCCTAGCCGGCATAACTTTTGGACGTAAAAATTAAAGATTTCATTTCACTTAAAAACACTGCACGGTATATCCTGACCAGCGAACGAGTGCGGGCGGCCGGTTTTGGAACTAAAATACAAACAACAGTGTTTCTAACCGGATTTCTTGTAATTAATCTATCACAGTTGTTTTTGCCCTGTTCATAATAAACCACTTCACGCATATGTTCAAGTTAAGACAAACACAATTTCAAAAGTTATCTAAGTTATTTTCAGAACATTTTAAGGGACTGCAAAAAAAAGTACATACACCCTCCATATTAATTTGGCAATAACTTGCGAATAAACTAACCTCAGTGTTGTACAAAGGAACACTGAGAACTTCGTAGCATTAGAGTGTAAGGAATCCCTACTTCATCTTTTAACAAAACCTCGAAGTTCATCCTTGTGAATCAAAGTTATACTTTGGCAACTGCGCTTTCATTGTTTAAAGCAAGTTTTATTGTGTAGTTTTGAGATAAGGCGTCTTCGAAATTGCTACCAATTTGGACCATGTGATCGATCGATTGACAGTACCTTCAGTAACAAATTTGCATTGAGATCATTTTCGGATGTGCTGCAAAAGACTGGTGACAGAGAAACTGATAATCTAACCGTATCCGAAGGAGATTTGGATCCGCCCCTAATTAAGATGGTAGATAAAGGTAACTTTCTCTGATATCTAACCTGTCATTATTTAGCATGGTTTGGTAATTTAAAAATCCAGTATTTCTACCATAATTTGAAAAAAAATATTTAAAGAAATAAACCCAATGTTACATTGGGGGCGGTAGGGGAGAGATTAAAATTTAATGTGGGGAGCCTGACAATTGATTTCTTATAGCTCCAGTGAAATTCAGAAAAAAAAATGAATTTCATATTAAAAAAGAAATACAAAATACATTTGCATGGAAACTCTTACATTCATTATGTTATTATAAAGTTAATGGTACTTTTGAAATTGATTAGAGTGAATAGATATGTATTTAAGTAACAAAACCACTTGCGTAAGTTTTTTCAAAATATCAAGTTAGAATAACGAAGTTTGTCTTCCACTGCTATCTCATTGCTCAAAGATACCGGCGATGAAACAATTGGCCGGAAATCTACGTAGCACATTTTAGTACTTACACTTGAAATAAAAATACAGCTGTTTAAAGACGATTGATTGCCTTTGTCTTTGAATTTCATATGCGCACACAGGATTTGTTAAGCAAGACTGTACATCTGATATGTTTGAACTATATGCAACTTATGCTCACGGGCTAAACTCACTGTCAGTCTTCTGAAGTAAATCGACAAATGATTATGTATTACAGACACAAAGACAACACTAGGCTCCCAAGTTTCAAAATTATATTGTGTATGAAAACAGATAGTAGAATTAATTCTTTGTCACAAGAGACCTAGGGTTTGAAAGAAATTCAGAGGGAGTTCAAAGGGAATTTCTATACTCATAAATAAAAGTTGTGAATTTATTGTGTATTGAACCAATGATAGTTATGCTTACATTATCCATACACTGATGTTTTATCGATACTTTTATTTCACATTTACCAAAAGGCTGGATTACGATAACAATCCTAAAAGAAAGATGCATTGTAATCAGGTTTTACAAGGCAATTCCGAAAGACAAGCTATCCAATCCCGTAGCCCTTTAAAAAATTAAGGAAAATTTCTTCTTCACTTCCTTTTCCCCCAAAGGGTTCACATTCATCGAAAAAAAATGAAATGAAATTTCTTTAGTTTAACGTCCCATGATTATGCTCTTTATGCTAGAGGAGACAGATGATTAATGAAAGTGAAAGATTGTAAAATTAATTGTTGGCCTCTCACAGAACCACGTACAACAAAGACACATGCGCTAGCCAATAGACCAACTAAGAGAACTTCCAGAGTTCTCGAGTGGAAATGTATCGGAATTCTTTCTTGCCTACAACTCAAGAAAATAATTTAGTTGTCGTTCGATAGACCTACATTAAAACAAATACCAGCATCGCGAGCCTTAACTTGATTTAAACTTACAGTTACAAGATATTGCGCAAGTATCTAAGCTACCAACCCATAATTAATCTTTTAGTCATTAACATCTTATTACTGAGTTTTACAGGTTTCTACTGTTTTATAATGAAATCAAATAAAACACAATCAATTTTTTTAATATATAATCTGCTTAATACACGGTAGAAATTCACTTGTGTGCTATCTTGTTCTTAAATTGTTAATTTCCATGCATATGCCATTATCCACAATACATCTGCATTACTGCAGGAATAACCATTACTGCATTCAATAACAACTATATAATTTATGGAGTTCTTTATTAAGCGAAACAGATTAGGCTACTTATAACATGTAAACTGCAACTTTTGAAAATCGTTGGATACACTGCAGAGTGACGCTCTCCGTTCCCCTGTCCCACCGCGCTTACCTAGAAACTGATGTAAACACAACACTAGCGCCCTCCACGAAAAACCGCACTAATATCCTGGTCAGGTAATAGAAACTGGTGATAATATTTTTTTTCTTTTCGTATTTTCATTACTCATAAACAATAAAACGAATGGGAATAGTTATTTCTTAGAGATTTTACAACATAAAAATAATTTAACTATTAGAAATTTTGAAACAATTAACTTCTCCGACTCAATCTTAACTATTTTTTTACTATAGCTTTCAAATCTCCTTTCATATATAACAAATTGAAGTTCATAACCTAATGGACAAGCGACATATCAAACAATAAAGTTAAAGGTGGATATATTGACCACTGGGAATCAGTTTGTAAAATATACATTATGCATAATTGTTTTTAAAGCAATTTGTTATATTACAACTTACTTGTTTACGTGTTCATACAGTGTACCCCAGCTATTGAATGTACTGACACTTCTGTCTCGTTGCCAAATAAAAATGTTAAAATGCCAATACATTTTAATGCAGACGTATTTTATTCTTGAACTGAATTAGTTTTTATTATCTACATCTGAGGTTTCAATGGTTCAAGACCATTGGGTAAGGAATCGGAAATGTGGGGAAATGAATCAATCAAGATTTATGTTGTGAGTTTCATGCCTATATACTTTCAGTTAGATTGAAGGGAAACCTGTAAAATAATTCAGGATGGCGGGCAGATAATTTGTTTCTTACGTCAAAGTTTTCGTATTTAATTTCATGTGATTGTGTCCTCTCAAATCTATTCTACTTTAAAGTCAAAGGAACTCCTTACCAATGACGAAATATATGTTTTCCTACATAGATTAGAAGACATAGATGCGGAACACTGGATATAAAGATGAAGCATGGTTATCTATCAAGCGGAATGAAAGTCGAGGGAGTGAATCAAACTGCGAAAGGAGTGACGACAACGTTATTTTCGGGAAGAACATACTCCAGCAATTCGTAATAATTAGAAACGAACAACGGAGCTTACTTCTTCAAGTCCTACGGCTTGAAAGACATTAGTAAAAAAATCTTGAGGTACGTGAAATACTTTGACCAGTATCTGAACGACTAACTTTTCCGAAGAGGTATATATATATATATATATATATATATATATATATATATATATATATATATATATATATATATATATATATTTCAAACTAACAGAAAACGTGTAAAAGAATCAGGAGAACGTTTTTGATAAATACAAGCATTATTCTTGCAACAACAAGGGCTAAATAAAATTAGAACATCGAGATTATGCACAAAAATACAACACATGCATGGTTGGTATGGATTCAAATCATAGTTTTATATTATTTTTCCAATGTATAGAGAAGATAATTGGACAATAATTATGATCTCCGATTTCATTGAATTTATGCTGGTGAATTCCCAGCTTCAGCACAGAACAGAAATAGAAGAATGCCATTTAACGGAAAGAACATCCTGCACTTTATTGACTTCCGATTAGCTATTGCTTAGAGCCTACTCGTATTACAGAAGATGAAGGAATACTAAATTCACTTCTTAGAGAAATGGGAGAAACTCAAATCACTTCCTAACACAGAAAAGAAAAAGTATGTTAAACACTTTCTGGTGTATGTTTTAATGACAAGTTTCAACAACAAATGCAGGAGACAGGGTTGTAAAGTAATATAAAATATATATGCAAATGATGTCAAGTTTTCCTCTGGGTAAACAGGAATAACTGTTGTGAAATGCCAAGCAATTTGAATTCAAAATTGCATGTGCTAATTGTACCGTGTCCTGCGAAATCGAACTAAGCACCACTTTCATACTTTTAAGAAAATTACGTAATCATAAGTGAAATTATGTTTCTTTTTTTGGAAAGGTGTTGGTTTTCCTCTCTTTTCGATTGTGCAAAACGTTCTAATGCGTATCAGGAACCAATCGTCGCATTTACGTGGATTTTCAAAGTTTGGCGCTTAGTTCATTTTTGCATAACACGGTACAATTGTGTTAAACTACGAAATTCATATTTTTTCTTATATGCAAACACAAGCTATAGTTAAGACAGAAGTTCCAATCATGCGTTCGATACTATTATAATTGAAACAAAATGCACACTTAACAAAATTACTTTTGTACATTTTAGTGATAGAGATTGAACTTCTAAATGTAATATTTCTACATGAAAATATATTTATGAAATATAGAAATAGGCCCAGTGATCGATATATCGACACATCCTTAACAATTTCGTGGGTAATCATCTATCAAAACAATAAAATTAGTCAGAAATAGGGCTAATTATGATTTTCAACGACAATAAATGTCGGGCCTCAGGAAGATATATAAGACAAATAAAAAAAAGTCACAATTCTTGAAAAATGTCCCATACAGACCAGTTAAAAATACTTAATGATTATTTAAAGCTGTATATTTAATTAATGCAATGGTTCCCAACCGCCGAGTTGTGACACACAAGTGAGTCGCGTAGATTTATAGGTGTGTAACGGAATTATACAAATTGAAAATCTTGAAGAATTTTATAATCAGTTAAAATTATTTTTGGAACAGGCTGTACAAGTCAACGTCTCCAGCACTAGTAACAAAGCTCAGTACTAAACAGAATCACTAGGCTTAAAATAGTATATTATTATTAATTAAAATATCAAAAAAGTATGTCGCGATGTCGTAGGGATTATGTAAAACGTGTTGTCAGTCAAAATGAGTTGAAAATCACTAAACTAATGCACCAGTGCATGCAAATTGTGTGTTAGTTTACATATCTAAAGTATAATCATTCATTTGTAGAGACTCCCATGAATTTTATCCTTGATCATGTGAGTACTATTTCTGAATTCACAATTGTACAGGGCATTTCAAAACAAGACCGACAACGTTTGGGAGGTGACTCCTGACTAGTGTTGTAAATAATAAAAAAAAACGTTCGTATTTTTTTCAGAAATGTACGTTTTTTTAAAAAAAAACATTGCCTCTCGTTTTTTTCTAAATTTCGTTTTTTCTTCAAATAGTCTTACGTCATTTATGTCTGAATTATTTTTATGTATGTGTAATTACCATAAAATGCAACATAAATTAAACACTAGATACTGATACGGTACAAATATTTTACAATTTATATGACTAGCGTACCTACTAATAATCCGGGTTTCTGTAGTGTTTCACCAATATCAACCAAGAAATAAAAGCATAGATGAACATTTTTTTTTCGTGAAAGTAGGCCTTTAATAAGTACGAAAATAATATCACGAACAGTATAAAATGCAAATAACTTGTCTAAAGGTAAAAACTAATACTAACTTGCCTACTAATATTTTTCTAAATATCATATATAAATAATTTGTCGACTAGATATATGATATGCATTGCTGGCTCTACCATATGTGCAACACGTGCATTTGCACTGGGCTGCAATATCTGTCATAAGTATTTTATTTAAAATAAATATTTCTTGTTGGAGACAGACTTCATGATCATGGTAGCTAAATTTACTAAGTCAGGGGTGCCCACAAGGGGGGCTATGACGCAAATTGCATCATTGAAATATATGGGGGGTTAAAAATCTATATAAATATGCTTGAGGGTGTGTAAAAATTAATCGAAAAGATTTTTTTTTCATGGAAGAACACCTACGGATAGACAATTGAGGGGGGTGCGTCATGGACATAAGGGGGATGGGCACCACTGACTAAGCTGACCTTCTATTTGAATACTACATTCATAAATTATGTTTAGGTCGCATTAGTTTAAGTCACATGATCAGTGCTAAAGCAAATGGTAAAATAAATCCCAGAATAAATTGCTTGATTGTTGTCAAATACAGGAACTCAATTCTCGAATGCCTGTCCCCTTTGGTTAGTTATCAAAGTTCTGATATGAAAGCTTCTCTTGTCTTTGTCGCAAATAAGATCGTTATCATGGAAGGTGGAAACACTTTTAAAAAAATAACAGATGTAGAAGGAAAATCAAGAAATAAGGTAAAAGAGCTAGTTGCACTATAATTGCAAACTGATATGTTGAGATTGAAACTCGATATTGAATTCTATAAAAAGCATTACCATCTTTCAGATGTATTTGCTTTATCTTTCACTAACATAATAGATTAATAATTAAAGAAAAAAACAGACACAACAATATTGTATTTGTAGTAAGTATTTAAGCCTTTCTGAGTGCGAGTGTAGTTTCCCTCCCTTTCGTTGTTCATGCTGGAGTAGCATACTTAAAATCGTGACTTTTAAGATTTGTTCTTTCTGGAGAAAGATTTAGGCGGCAAATTACGTCATTGCGCGGGCGACAAATTGTCTAGGGCCGGCCCGATGATATGTACACTCATGTCCACAATGATTGTCGCATATCTATAACTGTCTTCTTGTAAGAATATAATTTGATAATGATTTTGCAGGGTACTTTTAAAACTGATACTATGTGTATAATCGGAAAATGTATATTTGTGGTAAATTTCAAAGGAAAAGAATTATAAATACGAAAATGAGAAAGAGTAAAAGAAACTGTTGCTAAATGGTCAAGAAAGTTTTATTTTCGTTTTATTGTTCTTATTTACTGCTGTTTTGGCATGAAATTTGCCACATACATGTCTTTGCCGATTATACACATACTAACATTATAAGAAATACCAGGCGGATTCGTTATCAAATTATATTCCTACAACAACATATTTATAGACATGCGACAATAATCTTGGACATGAGTGTACATACAAGACATGAATATAGGATGACATAATTTGAAGTAATGTAGGGTGTTTCAAAATGAATATTAGGGTTTTGAAACTTTGTAGTATCTATTACAATTAACTTACAATTATAAGTATTATCAAATAAAAGAGCAACTCAAACAGTTTTGTACACATGCATGCTATGCATTGTTTCCTCTGTCTGCCGTTAGAAAGAGCAAGTAGCAAAGATGGAGACTAGAGACCAGAAAGCTTTGTATGTTTTAACTTTGCAAAGACTGAATCTGTAGTTACAGTGCAACCGTCTGTGTGAATTGAATGTTTTGTGCCATATGGCGGAAAGTTTATGGGCCTTTCTCACCTATTGACTCAATGTGTGCCATGTGACGAATGAAGCTCACATCGAACACTTGAAGCAAAAACTGTTTGAGGTGTTCTTTTATTTGATGTATCGTTTATAATTGTAGATAAAATGTAATAAGTACTACGAAGATTTAATTCCCCGATATTCACTTTGAAACACCCTGCATTTCTCAGCATCAGTATTGAACTAAGACGTAAAAAGGAGAGATTGTGATTGTTTACAACAACGATATTATTATTAGTCAAGACTATAATTACTACAGCAACACAAGTTAGTAATCAAAAAATGTAATTAAATGTACACTCGTAACCCTTTCGGACCCAGGTGGCCAAAGTGGCACATACGGATGTGTCAATTTTTTAATCCGCTCCTGTATGATCACTAATTAAGATATCGGTATATATATTTTTGCCAAATATGGTTGGTCCATAGTTTATCATTTTAGTTTATTTTTCTTCTGTGTGTCGAATTTCCCTCTCAAATTTCACCCCAGTAAAAATTCGAAAATTTTCGAATTTTCTTTATTACTTTTCCCCTGTAGCTTCATTCGTTGTAGAGAGACTTCCTTAAGACTTGTCAGGTAGATACGTCGGATGGATACCTAATTGTTGACATCAATTGGACGGGCTTGCGCGCAGTGCTGCCAACTACGGAAATTAAAATCTCCTTAAATTTGGGCAAAAAATTCGAAATGTTTGTTATAAACCGTACCTATACGTCCGAATGCAAGTGAACTTACGCCAGTCGAACATTTTTCTTACTGAACAAACTCGGGTACATATCGTTACAGTGGGATAATTAGGGGACGCACGAAAAATTCGGATTAAGGTTCTAACTCTTGATTTTCCCCTACTTTTCTCTTTATCGAAATATATTTTTGGTAATTAAAAGCATTGTTTCTTAAATATCGCCATGATACTTGTAGGATATGTTAGTAATGTACCAGTGTTTATTTTAAGATAGTTTTCGTCTGTCTAGTAGCAGTGTTGCCAGCTACGGAAAATTTTAATTCAAGATGTTAGGGGAAAATTACGTGTTTTGTCTATTATATCCCTCTTGTAGGCTACATAGGAACAAAAGTACCAGTATCTGAAAGTCTTGTCTTTACCCTTCACAACGCACTATAGATAGTTTCAATAGGATAGTTAGGGGAAGTACAGTTAAGGTTTACAGTAGACCTTGTTCTCTAAGTGGAAAGATAACTGTGATTTTTTTAAGTAGACTTAAATATTTTTTAATGGCCTGCTTACTTTATTAGATGTTATCACAATACTTGTAGGGTATATTATAGGGATACCAAAGCTTCTTTTAAGATAGTTTGTATGTGTCTGCTAGCACTTTTGCCAGCTACAGAAAATTTTAATTTCCTATTTTAGGGAGAAATTTTGAAAAAAAATCCCTTTTTGTCTCTATGATTTCCCTCTTCTTGGCTACATTCGAACAAACGTACCACTGTCTGAAAGCCTCGTCCTTGGCCTACATAGCACACCATAAAAGGTTTCGGTAGAATAATTAGGGGAAGTACAGTTAAGGCTTATAATAAACTATGTTCTGTAAATGTTAAGAAAATTGTGAATTTCTGAGGTAGAATGAGATTTTTTTTTTTTTAAATCATGCTTACTTTGTTAGATATCGCCATGATACTTGTAGGAAGTATTCTTGGGATACGAAGGTTTACTTTCAGATACTTTACGTCTGTTTTATGGCAGTGTTTCCAGCCAAAACAATTAATTTCCTATTTAAAGTAAAAAATTTAGCAAATTTCCCTTTTCCCCTCTATTATTTCCCTCTTGCTCGCTATGTTGGAATAAATGTACCACTACCTGAAAGCCTTCTCTTTATCCTACAGAACGCACCATAAAAAGTTTCAATAGGATAATTAGAGAAGCTGTAGCCCCGGCATATCTGTTGGTTTTTGCTTCTGAGGCGTAAAAAGTGTCAACATTTCATGTGTATGGAAACAGAGAATTTTTTTCTTTCTCTATTTGAATGGAAGCCAGCGACTTTAGGTTTTCTCTGTACCTTGTCGACGCACCAAATAATTTTTTTAGGTGACTTAGACCCATATGGCGACAGTGGTGCTAGATACAAAAAATCTTGAAATTCGGTTAGGGATTTTTGTGTAAATTTTCACCCCAGCATTTCCCTCAGTAATTTCCCACCCGCTCGCAACACTGCAATTTAACGTACACCAAAAAATAGCCACATTCCTTTTCTAAAAAACAAGGTCTTAACCATATCAATAGGGTAATTTTTTTTTGAGCAATAAGTCACTAACTGACAAAGTAGGAAAACGCCAAAAATGATCTGGGTCCGAAAGGAATAATCACACGATTTTGCTCGTATAGGTACAAGGAAACAAACGATTTGTAAGTTACGAGGGCTTCGACTCAAGTTCTATTGATTATCTCAATAATCTTCAAGATAAATCAATAAATAATAGCTGCCCAAAAAAAAAAACAGACATTTAAAAAAAACATGAAAAAGAACGATGTTTTTTATTGAAAAAAACTTCACAGAAAAAAACGTTTTTTACAACACTACTCCTGACACCAAGATAAGACAAAAAGTATAGACCAACCTGGGTGCAGAAATCCGTCATTTCGGAGTTATAAACTGCGGAAAACATGACAAAAATGAAATGCAAAGGTTCATAGCTCCAAAATTATGGGACCTACCGTAGTCGAGTCAAGACTTCACTTAGGAACTAATATGTGTCCTATCCAAATATCCAAGTTTTAGAATCCTGTGGTACTTCCGCAACATTTTTTTTTATAGAGGTAGTTGATGAGTACTTCAAATTATATGCCCGTAGCCAAACTCCCTCTATGAAAATTGTTACGCGAGAACCTAAGGATTGTGAAACGTGTAATTTTGGATAGTGCACATAATAGTTTCTATGTGAAGTATTGACACAACTAACGCAGGTCACATAATATTGGAGCTATGGACCTTTAAAGTTCATTTTTTTTCATGTTTTTGGCAGCCTATAACTCCGAAAGGAAGCATTTGTGCACCTATTTTGGCCTAATTTTTTGGCCTATATTGGTGCCTGGAATCCCCCGCCCCCGAAATGTTGGTGGTGTTGTTTGGAAACACCCTGTATATGCATATTGTAAATTGTATATTGGAGAGCAGAAATACGTTCACAAATCTCTTGTCATTTTTCTAAATGTCATGTTCTTTGACTCTTAAAAAGTAAAAAAAAAAAAAAAAAATGAAACGTGATTGCAAATGAATCAAGCTTTCTTCGCACAGTAGGCAATGTTCAACAATAGTAGTAATGAACCACTGCAATTGAGATAGCCAAGGGAAACAAAGGATACACAAATTCTAATTATGTGTCTCATTCTTCAAACAATGGAGTACTTACAACTTTAATATAGATTCATAACGTTCCCCTTTATACTTGCTTTTAATTTAAAAGTAAATAAACGTAGCTTAATTTCCTGCGCGCATAATAAATTATTATCGTGAAAGATATCGTGTTATATTTTTAGCTTATTTATTTATTTTTATAATATTAACCTTTCATAAAGTTTGTATTATTTTATCCAATCAACAAGGGGATTAAACTGCTTCATGAGTGCTGCATTGCTTTCTATATGTGAAAAGGTGAGTTTGGTTTCACTGTGTGAAACTACAGAAGACTTCCAAATTATATAAATTCAACACTCAAACTTAAAAGAATGCATACATAACTACTAGTTACAATATATTAACAAGATCAATGAAAGATGGCACATGTTCCTCGGATGCTGAATCCATATTAAAAAAAAATACTCGCTGTGCCTTAGTGTTTGTTCTATAAGCGAGAAGCACTGAAACTGAAAATCGTTCGTTTAAACCATTTTCGGATGCAATAAATGGTTAAGGAAAAAAAGATAGAACCTACTCTTAGGAAGCTGAATCGATTAAAAAAAAAAAAACTTGATATCGATATATCTTATCGTTCTTGATGTACGGAAATCATTATTGAAATCCAGAAGTTGTAGGAAATTTTAATCGCTTCCGATTTTGGTAGGCTGTTGTATAGTTTGTGATGGTATGTTCCCTTTAAAACTCTGAATCATTTGCAGAAAAGGGCTTCGCTATCTAATACCAATTTATTTCCATGTTGACAAATTTTAAACCGGGAATGGTTAATTTCAATCTTACCTTGTTTGTTATGATATATGTCGATAGACGAAACGCAGGGGTGTCATTTAGGGGGGAAGGAGAGGGAAATTGCCCCCTAAGAGTTTGAGGAGTACATATACTTTAATCGATTGTCTACTAATATATTAGTACAAACGCAAGTATGATGTCGGTGGTGCTCTTGCCCCTGAAGCGAAGTCTAAAATGACGCCTCTGACGAATGACAAGGGCATTCTGTAAGACTTCCGACACTTATGCTTAGCACAGTTTGGAAGTGTAATAAAACACACGGGTTGTGGTTAATCGAAAAGTTGAGCAAAGCCAATTGCTAACCGTATTATTTAACAATTAGTATGATTGTTATTGGAGATCAGTATATTACGATCGTAAATTCAATTATCGGCGAACAAAGACGTCGGCACATGTTTATAAGAGAATTTTAAAGTTAGTTGAATTACGGGGTCATAAAAAAGGAAAAAAAAATACTTTATTGATAGCCGATATACTGATTATAATTATCAAAACAAAATTACACGTAAGATTGAAAACTCTCAGGTATTTTAGTGAAGCTCCGATAAATATTTCAAGTTTTAAAATACAATTATTCTTTATAATATGTTTAAATGATCATGATCTATTACATATACCCAAGGATTAGTTTAGTTTCTTTGGGGGTGACTTTGTAATGCCCATGTGCCAAGTCTAATTGTGCATTAATGAAATATATGGCTAAAAGTGATAGATGTTCCGTTTTACCCGACTTCAAACTGACATTTCGTTCTCGAGTTATGATTGTTTTTATATTTTCCGACAAATTTTCGGCTGACAATGGTGCCGAAAGGAAGTATGTCTATATCCAGGTTGGTTTATACTTTTTGTGTTATCTTGATATCATGAATTACTTTCCAAACCTTGTCAGTCTTGTTTTGACACACCCTGTATGTAAATCGTTAATATAATTTTAATTCCGATTTCAAACCAAATGATTAGTATGCATTTCTTAGCTACAAATGTTTTAGGGTTTATTTCCCGCTCTTAATTGTCGATGTTGACAGAATATCATGAGACAACATATACTGTAAAATAAGACGGCCTAAAAAATCAAAAATATTTGCGCTGGAAATCATGTATTGACCAACCATATGACCTTTCGTGTAGGAACAGTGAGTTAAGATTTTGTTTGTTTTTTCACTATCTAGCAGTAGAGAGGAGTGGTTTGTCCGTGTCCGATCGTGTTTTATTTTGAAATCACAGTTGCATTCTTTGCCCTTTTCCACGGGTAACCAAGCTTGGAGAAAGACTAGCCGCAGCGAGCCACGACGGAAAGCTTGTTACCTCTGGGAGAGAGTGTCTGTGGTGATGCTTCTTCCGGTGGCGTCGCCCTTGCGTGTGTTCCAATGTCAGGATGAGCGTTGAGATGTAGGCGTGGAAGCAGTAACTTTGCCTTCTTTTTTGACACTCTTTCCGTCCACAGCATCTAAATCGGCTTCCGCGTAAGCTTTCTCCTTCTCCCTTGAAATTCTAGAGCGACAGTTGTCTGCACAAAACTCAGGGGCAATATATGATGTAATAGTTTGAAGGAAAATAAACTTATTTAATCCCAACATAATTGCTTAGGATTTCCACAGTGTTCCTGGTCTCTAATTTCCTGAAGAGACAAAGATGCAAACAAAATTAAATACATACTAACAAGTTTAAGTTGAATATTTTAATGTTTGCTTGCCTTTGTTCACAAATGTAAGGTAATTTAGTAGAAAATTGTGTATTTTTTTTTCGTATGTATAATCCATCCACCATTTTTATTTTTTAGTTCAGTAGTATAAAACTCACCCGCGGCAAACTGCTTAGCATTTTCTCCTTTCATTTCGAAAACTGTGTTCTTTCCAGCCGGGAATAAAACGCACGGTTCGAGTACCACATTAAGTTGTAGATTCAAGTGTAATTTTGCTATCACAGAGTTTCGAAACAAGTGGCAAGTATTCCAGTTAATTAGGCAATAAAGTATATATTTTTTTCTCTTTTCTTTAATCACGAACCCCACAATGTTCTGTCTACGATTTCATAATATCTAATAAATTGAAGAATCCTTGGCATCTTTATGACAACAAGTTTAAATCTTAGTTTAGTTTACGCAGGTGATATGAATAATGGACGTATGGCTTTAAGATGAATTAAAATGCGTTTGTCCTTTTGGAGAATAGAACTCGGGTTTCTTGGGTCATAATGAAACTAATATTCATTTTCCCTTGACAGTGTTAAATACAATTCTTATTGACATTTAAAAAAAGGCATTAGCAACTTATAATCGAAGTGTTCATCCGAAGTACTGGAAATACAAAAATAATTAAATTTACTACCATGTTCTATAAAAAAATCAAAATGATAATAGACACAGATAAATTGATTGATTGATTTTGATTTTAACATCCCTTTCAGCAGTGAGGCTACATGAGACGGAACCTACTGATTAACGTGGAATCCGAGCCACATGAGCTTCCGGCTGGAATGGAAGCCGGGTCTTTCACACCACAGACGTGTACGCTAAGCGCTTAGCCACGAAGGGGCTCTAGACGCAGATAAACTATAACCCCACCAAAACAAAATAGAGTCACGTTTTCATATTATTTTTTTTTTTATTTATCACTTCATTCGGCCAGAAAACGACTATATAGGCTATGTGAAACGATGCCAAGCGCTACCGGGAAACTCGGGAATATAAATCTGCAACTTTAGTGCTGAGATCAGGTTCAATGCATTGCCTCGTAGTGAGTCTTTTGCTTGACAAATCGTTCTGAACACTAAATTTAGAAATTTCATTGTCCCATTTCCGAATATAAATATAACTTGGCATCGTTTCAGGGATGTATTCTTCTTCCGGTCGTACGTAGTATTAAAAAGATATGAAAACTTGTTTTTAATTTTCACATTTATGGTTTTGCTGGAATATCAATATTAAAAAAAAAGAATGATATTCTAACTATTTAAAGCGAGGCGGAATGTAGATTATTATTGCATTTGCGTATTACGTAATGATGAATAAGCAATTCTTGTTTTTGTATTTCCCCCCTAATTTCTGTTTCTGGAAGGACGTTGTAAATTTTCAATCGTTTTCACAAATACGTAAGGGACAGAGGGGAAAACCGAACACTTAAGAATTTCGATCTTTTTCTGCAAGACAGTAAACCATGAACAAAAATTTTCTAGGGTAAATAAAAGAATGATGTCTTGTGCTTTAAACGGATATAATGTTTGATCATTATTGTAAATAGTAGAGAATACACGACCAGTTATAGAAGACAGCAAAATTCGGATTTACTCTACTAGTGGAGTAATTTCGAACGGTCTATTTAAAGTAGAATAATGTAATTTATAGAAAATGACACTATACACTCTAGAATGAAACTGTATAAAATATGACACTGACAAACTATGAATATGACTCATAATATGAATATGAATATGAATGAGAAAAAAATAACTTAACATATGAATAAAAACAAATTACACCATAGCACTTGCCACTAAATTTTTAATATAAGTCTTTACAGAAAAAAAATAGACCTCTGACTGACTCACAACATCCCTGCTTAAATTATTGCGTAATTTCATTTTTGAAATTCGAACTCAATATTGATACTTAGTAGTGGAGGAAATCCGAACGGGTTGCAAGCCTTTTGTTCACATCTACCCCACTCCGTGCTTGAGTAGAATATCCCACTGAACGAACCAGAGCAATATGGATATGATGTTACACATCAGTAAACCTATCTTCAGGAATGTAAATCATAAAATATTATTGTCAACACTATAATGCTGTTTGTGCTATGTGAATGCAACCACTCACTTACCTTTATAACACGAAGGAGTCCATTTTTTTTGGTGTGTGTGTGTGTGATTTTTTCCTACACGTACAGAGCGTCCTCGTACCATATTTAACCATTTCTCGTACATATGCGTCACGTAAAGAAACAAATAAACACTTCAGTCCACTTCGCAGAATTGCCAGTTCCTGGAAATTGCAGTGTTCGGAATTACCCGCCATTCGGTTTTACCCCTCGCTCCCTTACTAATATGTAATTTTACTACTCTTACCTAATTTTCTCCCTTTGGCGTGGTGAGATTTGAATTTTCTCGTTTTTCTTCTTTCGTCTTTTTCGTATTTTCAAACCGTTCCCACGTGATGCGATCACAAAGAACATGCAACATTACTTTGAATGTAAAAGAAATCACGACCTTCAGAAGGAACTCTCAAAAAAAAAAAAAAAAAACGCTGACATGTATCTAGTCATTTTATGTAAGGAGTTGAAATACAAAGTTGGATATCCTTAACATGACAGTATCTTTAAATACCTCCTTTTAGAATACAAAATAAAAATCGCTTGAAGAGGTCCATGGGAATTATTTTGACGAAAGATGCGTACTGTACTACACAGATCAGATCGAGAGTTACTATAGCCAAGAAAAGGTTATTCTAGATTCAAGGTCATTCTAGACTCATTTCTATTAATTAGGAGCCATAATATTGGACAGAGGAAGAAATTGTTCAAGTGTTATGCAGAGTGACCCAAAAGTAGGTATACAGTCCCGTACTGAAAGGTTATGGCATTTTATATAATTTACTTATTGTCATAAATACAGGTATTGACTTCGTATCTTCATTCTCTATTGTTAACTTACTTTCACTTATACTTTAATCTGGGAACAAACCAAAGCAAATAAATTCATTATCTTAATACTTAAAATGCCATACTTGATCGACGCTGGCCTGTTTAACTACTTTCGGGCCACTCTGTATATGGAGAGTAGGGGAAGACGTGATTCTACACTTGAATAGAACTTCTGGGTTTCTAATTAAACTGGTACTCTGTATATTTTCTTGTCAGATGTGATTGGACAGGTCATCAGGAGGGGGAGGATTTATTGCCCGCCCGTTAGGCGGTCAGACTGGTTCCTGGAAAGGTTGAACGTTAGTACTAGTTTCTAGAGTGGTTGTTAAAATATCCAACGTATACTTTTGGGAAAAATCAGAATGACCTTATTTTATTTAATTCAATAATATTGTTATTTTAATTGAATCGTATGCTAAAGCATACTCCGTAGAACACCTATATTGTGATCAAGTTAATTATTTATTCTTTCGATTTGATATGAAAAAGATTAGAACAGCTATGTTGTGATCAAATTCATTATTTATTTTCTCGTAATTACTCGTCGAACAATTGCTGATTGTGATCATATTAATTATTTTAATTGGATCGTATGCTAAAGCATACTCCGTAGAACAGCTATGTTATAATCAAATTAATTTTCACAAACTCTATGTTATACAGACCCAGGAGAAACTTTGTTTTGAAGTACTAAGAGATGGGAGGGAATAAACTTTTTTCATGTTTTACATATATTTATTTGTACGGTCGTGAAGACCTCGTTTTTGCGGAGTACGTATACTTTTGCATGATACTCTATGCTGCATAAACAGAGTATGGGCTTCGTACGTCTTTTGCTGTAGAACTCAAGAGACGAACTGAACTTTCGCGCGCATTTTGGAAACCTGTTGTGTGGAAGAGAAAGATGGCGTTGTCGGGTAATGACCTCTGGTACATGTTAAAACATGAAGAAAAATAAAAAAGAAGACCGACGCCGCATTGGGTAGACATCACATAATGTCGACAAGATAACAAAAACAAGTATGGTGCCGGGGTGGGTGAACATAAGACATTGTCGGCGGAGAATACAAAAGAAGATTGAAGTTGTGGTAGGAGAACATCACACAATATCGGCGTAGAATACAAACTAAGATTGGGCTTGTGGTAGATAAACATTACAGAATAACGATAGGTAATAAAAAGAAGTTTGATGGCATGGTAGGTGGACATGACATTGTCAGCGGAGAATACAAAATAATATTGCCATAATAACGGATGATCAATTAAACAAGATGCTGTACTGAACATGAATACAAAAGAAGATTGTCACATTGATCGATGAATGTGATGTGATACCGTGTGCGAATATAAAGGAAGATTGCTAGTATGAAGGGTATTGATAAATAGATTAGATGTAATCCTTTTATTTTACGTAGATGGTAAGTGATTGCTTGGTAGATGTGTTTACGCGAATAAAAATAATTGTGGAATGTTGTAATAGAAGATGTAAATGACCACACGGATAACATAGATTTTCTTTTAGAAACATGTAAAATATTTATTTGCACACGGACCATGTAAATCTTTTCTTTGTACGTAGATGACAAGTGATTGATTGGTACGCCATATGAATAACATTATTGAGGGAATATTGCTGTAAGGTGTGAATGACCGTAGCACAATGTAAATAACATTAATGTCGATGTTTCTAAATAATGATTTGATTAGGTGAATGATATATGAGAACATACATGCTTTATCCACCCTTATACCTATGAAAATTGTATAGAGAATTGGGAAAGTACATGAGAAAATATTTTAATTGTTGTAGGAGGAGTGTTTGAAAAAATGTTTAAAGTACCACGTGATATGACGTCATAGGGTATGAAGAGAAGAGTGCCATAGTATTATGATGGAGTCGTTTGACAGCAGGCACAACGAGAAATTGACCTCTGCAAGGAGGTAGACTGGGATTCTTCGTTAGAGTTTGTTGAATCCCCCAAGAACAAAAAAAAAAATAATAAACCTATAAGAGAATCTCAGAACTTGTTTATAGAGGACGAAACCTGCTGTCTTTCGCCAGCCCCGCGGACATTTTTTACAGAAACATAAATTATAGATTTGAGAGGGGAGCCAAAATTGATTCCTACTTCACCTGTTGGATCAGAAAAAGCTTCACCAGCATTAATACTGCAAACACCATCATCCTCACCAGTACCAGGACCATCTTTAGAAGGCGCAGCAGCAGCAGGAACACCACAACAAAGTTTACTAGTTCCAGCGATAAGGTTTACCCTAGTTGAAGAAGAAATACCAGCATCTTCCAACTTATTTAATGAATAAAAGAAGGAAGAAATTTGTAATTTATTCAATGAGCTAGATGATTGCAAACCGAACACACCACTAGCAAGTGTTTCACCTTTGGAATTTTTAACTTCACCCCAAAAGTTTCCATTGAATTTGTCTGTGCAGTCCAAAGGAAAACAATGCAAGTGCAAGTGTGACTTTGTAAATAAAAAAGGGCGTTAAAGACAGTGTTTTAAACTGAAAAGCAAAGAGTGTTTAACTTTACCAAGGGTGTGTATGAATTATTTCAATCAATTCGGGCACAAACGCCTTTTTGTGAACAAATTGACATTCGAGGCAGAAGCCTGGCGCATTATGACAAATTATAAGGTCAGAAATGTACTGTGTCATGTCTATGTAAAATCACATTTTAATAGTGAAATAAATGAACAGTTGTATGATGAACAATATGATCAGTTATTAAGAAATCCTGAATATATTAAAGATTTGGTAAATTTACTGCTGGAGAAAGAACGAAGTGAAAGTTGTAATGTATAATTTTTTGACAGCTACTTTTTATTTTCTTAATTGAAAACGAATTTAGCAAGTTCACATTGTATAATTTTATTGGATTCCAATATTTTTAACGACAAGTTTCCAAATGAAACCATGGAATACATAAGCAGAGTTTCTGCAAGAAATGCAAATATAAATAAGATGAGCTTCTAATTAAGCGATCCAGCAAAATACAAGAATTGTAATATTCTCGCAACTATTTTAACATCGTAATAAAAATGAAATTAAATCTCCGAGTTTTACGTCCCGCGTTTATACTGCTTAGGCTAAAGGAGCCGCTGATGATGAGTAATGAATGAAATGGTGAAATGAAGAAAGTGAGAGGAAACGGGAGAACCTCGAGAAAACCCCCGCACACAGTGTTTGTCCACCACAAAATTCACTCGGCGGGGACTGGGATCGAACCCGGGACCCCAAGCACCAGAGGTGAACACTCTACCATTAAGCCACCCGGTCCCTTATTTTGACATCGTGTATGTTATTATAAATAAGATGAGTTTGCACAGCAATTATTTACAGGTTTACAAATGAAATTTGTTCCGACTAATTTATTAGGAGAATATAAATAAGAACGACTTTCTTCACGCTCATAAAGTGTTCTGTTAAGAAAAGTAAACATAGTTTCTACAAAAATTTTAACAACAAGTATTATTATAAGTTCACACACGAATTATTTAGAAATTCACACTGTAAATGTTCTTAGGAGTTTACGTAGTAAATATTTAACAGCACATAAATATGTTGCTCTAAGAGTATTATTGTAAATAAAACGAACAAATTTTTGTAGGTTCACAATCATCGAGTTTTCAGAACTTCTAAATGAAGCGAATTATTTGTAGTTTCAGAATCGAAGATTTTTCATCGACTATTTTTACAAGATAATGAGATATTCACAAACAAAAACTTAACACCGACTTTCCATTGGGAAAGGATAATATAAAAGACAGAAAGTGGTCTATTAAAAAAATTTAACACTCTGTAGTTATAGTGGGATTCTTATTTTATATACTTACGTTATTAAATGCAGAAACTGTTTCTCATATATACGCATTATAAAATGCAGAAAGTAAATTTTACTCACATACCTACGTCATAAAATGCTGAAACTTATTTTGCACATTAATCATAAAATGCAGAAAGTTATTTTTATGTTACAAAATGCTGAAAATCATTTTTCACATACGTTATAAAATGCAGAAAGTTATTTTTTGCATGCGCACATTATAAAATTGAAATTTTTTTTCAAATACGCGAATCATAAAATGCAGAAAATTATTCTTCACATTATAAAACGCACAAAGTTATATTTTCATATTATAACATTCAAAAACTTTTTCACCATGCTCGTATCATAACACACAGAAAGATTTTTTTTCACACACTCACGTTACAAAATGCAGAAAGTTTTGTTTTTCATATTATTAAATGCATTTTTTCACATACACGCATCATAAAATGCAGAAGCATTTTTCACATACGTGCGTTATAAAATGCAGAAAGTTATTTTTCACATAGACATTTTAAGGTTTTATCTGCATGAAATAATTTTTAACGTACTCTTTCATGTAAGATTATGTAAAACGTATTTACAATTAAGAAATTTAAAAAGTACACACATGTAATTAAATAATAATAAAAACAAATAATATAAAGTGATAAATTTTATTTACAAATTTCAATAAGATATATTTTTCTTACAAATACAATGTGATTTTAAAATGTTAACATTCCTTGGAACAGTGTTTATACAATCAATATTTTACTTTCAAATACAATTGTGATTTTAACTTGTTAGCATTCCTTGAAATATTTTAATACGATCAATATTTATAATATTATATGTGTAATAACATGTTGGTCAACTTAATGCTGAAAGTCTTTTATCAGTTGTTTTCGTTAATTTACACGCGTTGTTTTTAATATCTTGTAATTAATTAACAGAAGAGTTTTTATTTTCCATTATTATTATTATTTTCAAGTTTAAGAATGTATATTATATTACAAATTCTTTTTGTAAGAATAGTTCTCTAATTAAGTGAATGTTGTCTTTGTTTAATAATGTTATATAGTAAGCATGTAAGTGTTCAATCATCAATTTAAATATCACTATGCACTGATACAAATTCTTCATATAAGTCATCAAAAGTTTTCACGTTAACCATAGCACGCCATGTGTTATAGTATATCATATCATAATATAAAGTAATGCATTCAGGTTCATCTAACATACTACGATTTTTAAAACAACCGTAACGCAATGGTTTAAGTTGTTGCTTCCATCTTGCAATACACACTAACACACATTTTTTATTCACAGAAAAAGTACAGTGATATTCGCAATAATCGTACACATTTAGGGAAACACATTGATACACTGATGATTGTTGAAGCACATACTTATATTTTTCAAGATACTTTTCTCTTAAATCAGAAATAAGATAATCATTAAATGTAATATCCTGATATGTTTAATTAAATTTGTTTATAAAATATGGAATAACGTCTGCATCTATATAGTTCACATGAATTTTTAGGTATTGTTTTAATATTTCTTCACGTGTTGATTACTTAATTAGGAAATTCCACACAATAATATTTAAATCTTCATCACTTACAAATTTGTGCGCAGATTCTTTCTCACTACGAATTGCGCAATTTTCACAAAATAATGGTTCAGAAAGTTTATAAGTTTTTAGTAATCGTTTTACACAAATTTCACTTACTTCATTACGAGTACAATCACACTTCACATCATTGAATACCAGAATGTCGTTAGAAGTTGTATCTTGATCTACTACTTCCTCTTCAAATGGTGTTTCATTTGGATATCTGAAATCTCGTCTATACACAGCATCACACACTATATCTTGTACGGGGTAAATAATCTTAAATACTTCAGCTTCTTCTTTTCGAATTTGGATGTAGAAAGAAAATTTTTTTCAAGTTAAAAACGTTTTTCACGTGTTGAAATATACTTAGACTTTACACGTTTATTTTGTGGTAGGGAAAGATTATTTTGAATTTCACCTTTCCTTTTCTTATTATGAGAAGAACAATAAGTTCTAACTTGTTCAATATTATGTAATCTTTATTTATTTTTGCTTTGCACCTGCTAAAACAGCTAGCTTTTGAGTGCATATCTTAACAGCATATGAATCAGTTTATTTGTACAAGTACCAGCGCACGCATGCGCAGAATATATACTCCGAAGGGTGTGCTTAAAAGAATGCTCACAAAATAAGTATGAATATCTTAGGTTCTTTTCTTATGCAATATTTGTTTATGTATTGAATTACATTTCATGTAGTTTAAATACAAAAACAAGTTGAACACATCAGAATAACATCACTTTTATTTTTTATTCTAATTGAATATGATAATTTGAGAATCACATTAATCATATACATTATCTTATGAACATATACTGTGATAAAACCGATTTTTTATTCATACAAATGTAAAACTAATGTACCAAATTCAGTACTTGTATGTTACAACACTATATCCATGAGTCATAATGTATCATAGTGTGTCATAACACAATACATATTTTCATTTTATTTATTTATTTATTTGTTATCAACACAACGGGCATAAGCCCAATTATAGTGTTGGTGTATTGCATAATACATTTACAATAGTTTTCTTAAACATATAGTTCATATTGCAGATGTCAATTTCTTTGTGTTTGATACATATTTTGTTATAAGTAGACATTCTCCAAATTGGTGATTTCAATAATACGTTGGTTCTTGCTTTTATACAATAAAACAGACCATAGTTATTAGCACGAGTTTTTAGTGTCGGGACATGAAAATTTAATGTTGATATGCCATCCGTACAATTAAATTCGTTTTGTACTATTTTATGGAGAAAAATCATATCTGCCACATTTCGCCTTTGTTCAAGTGTAGGGATACAGAAGTTGTCTATTAATGTTAGATAATTTTCATAATATGGATAGATTCCAGTTGTCTTGTACGTGAAGTATTTGATAAATATAGATTGGACCTTTTCCAGTCGGTGTCAGTATTGCTGTTGTGATGGGTTCCAGATCACGGCAGCATAATCAAGTTTTGATCGGACATACGCATAATATATTTTTGTTAGTGTATTACTATTGTTAAATTTCTTTTCCAGTTCTAATTATGAACCCTAACATCTTGAGAGATTAATTAACCATATGTTCTCTATATGGTTATTAAATGTCAGTTTCGTATCAAATTTAACTCCAAGATATTTGACTGAATTTAATATATTTAGTAAGAGAGGGTAATCAAACTCTATTTGACTTTTGTTACTGGTAAACGATAAAATGTTATATTTGTTTATGTTTACATTAAGTTTGTTAAGAGAACACAAATTAGCAATATTTTCCATGTCACGCTGTAAACCGCGACAGGCAGAGATGGTCTTTATCCTACCGTATATTTTGAGGTCATCAGCGAAAAGCAATTTGTTTCTTAATAATATATGATCAGGGAGATCGTTAATGAATAAAACGAACAATTACGGACCTAGATTTGAGCCCTGCGGAATTCCAGAATATGCAATATAATCAGATGATTTATATTCTTTGTAGATAACAGTTTGTTTTCGATTATTTAAATATGATGAAAAGAACTTTATCAAAGGAGAAGAGAAATTATACTCGCCTAGCTTATGTAATAGTACTTTCTGATTTACTCTGTAAAATGCCTTTTCAAAATCTATATACATTACATCAACCTGAAATCCTACATCTAACGAATTTGCTATAAAGTCTCTGATAAGTGCAAGGTTTGTTGTTGTTGATTTGTGTGGGATAAAGCCATGTTGATATGGTGAGATTGGATGTGGCCAATTATCGGACGGTATAGGATTTGTTCAATTATCTTTGCAAAAGTAGGTAAAATTGATATAAGCCGGTAGTTATTTATTTCGTGTTTATCATTGGTTTTTGGTATTGGGCAAACTATAGATGATTTCCATTTATCCGGAAAAACGCATGTTTTTAAAGCGAGATTAAATATAATCTCTAGCGGATATGTAAACGCATTTATACAATATATAGAAGTATTCCATCAGGGCCAACAGCAGTTCTGGACTTTCATTTTTGATTGCTATTTCTATTCCAGATTGAGATATTTCTTCAATGGTAAGTGATTCTAGTTTGTCACTTACAGAAGTTAATAAATTGTTCGTAGGAATGTTAGTGACACCTGTATCTGGCATATATTCCGACGAGAAATACTGTGCAAGTGCATTGGCTATTTCATCATTATGATAATTTTCGCGTCCCTCATAATTTAATTTCCCCTAAGAAGATGATTAGTCTTATTTTTTTATAAATTTGCAAAATTTATTAGTATTGTTATTAATGTTATTTTCAGAACCTTGTGTGGACGCTCTGTATACCAGCTCAATTTATTTATTTATTTCTATACGCAACTGATTGAATTTATTAAGATAATTTACGTCTTAATCATATTTGTATTTTGTATGATATCTTGCTTTAGTTTTGATTTTTTGATAATTTCATTTGTAAACCAGCACGGATAATCTGTTCTTGAGTTGTTTTTAAATGGCACGCACTTGTCAATTACACTATAAATAAAATAATAGAGACTATCATCTAGGTCATTGGCGTTTTTATATTTCTCTAGCCAGTTCCAGTCAATAGATGAGAATTCAAGATACAACCCTAAGAAATTAGCTTTCCTAAAATTATATCCTGATATATTAGTTTTCTTTTTAGTCTTCGCGGTCCCCTGCTGCATCACGTTTATTACTAAGGATGGGTTGTGTACATCTTCTGGAGTTAGTGGTCAATATTCCCTACTCACTTCTATATTCGTTATATTAGACAGAACCAGATCTAATGTACGACGATTTTCGTTCGTCACATTATCTAATGATCGTAAATCATAATAAGACATAAATTCAGATAAATTCTTACATTTAGAACACCTTGTTTCAAAACTAAATCCCGTACCGTGTATTTCCGATAAATTGAAATCACCAATCAGGAGCACAGGACAACCTTGAAGAAAATTAATTTCAAGGCGAATAAATAAATTATTATACAATTCAATATTAGATCCCGGTGAGAAATACACAACACAAATATATATGGTTTTTCCCTCACTGCTTATTTTGGCAAACAAGCAGTCATAATTATCATCACACCTGTCCAATAAGAACATGCAATGTTTAGTTAGGGCTGCAATAAAAATACCCCCACCCCTTGTTTTACAGGTTTTGACAAAGTTTCTGTCTTGCCTCAACACAGTATATCGGTTATCAAATAACTCAACATTATCATGAGATTCGTTAATCCATTTCTCAGTGATTCCAGTTAGATCGTAGTTGTTAGTTAATACACCACAAAAGAAATCACATGTTCGACCAAGTAAGCTATGAGCATTTTGATATAATATTTTAGAGAGTATTTATTATTAGTAAGCCCTGTTGCTATTTTTGAACTACACAAATATTTCTTCGAGATCAGATGTAGACAACTTTCCACATGTTTCACTGCATTCCTTTGTTACTCAGGCTCTGCTTCTGTGGGGGTGTGGCAAGGTCGCCCGGGTGATCTTCCTTCCTCTTTTGTTATCGGACGATGGCATTTCTGCACAGGTGGATGCACTCACTGAAATCGGAGTTTGGTTAACCACTGGTAGTGTTGCAAATTCCATATTCACGTTCTTCGGAATTTCCTCTTGCTTTGATGACATCGCACTATAGTACGACTGCACTATATACAAAGTAAAGAAATTTCAAAGGAATAATTCTGACATATACATGTAAATGCAGACATGTGCGTGTTATATTGTGGATGGAAATAATATTTACAATTGCAAACTTTGTGATACCATCTGTAACGCTTACTGTATGTTCAAGTTTTACCGCGCTCCTACAACAAACGATGTAATAATATACAAACCGAGTTATAACTGAAAACGAAATGGTAAAGATGGAATTTCGAACTATTTCGTTCTGAGGTTAGTATTTCAGTTAGTCTTTCCCGTGACTCTGTAAATTATTTCTTGCTTACCGCCAAAGTGAAGAAGAGAAAGAAAAATGCATTGAATCGTATCATGCATATGAAGGCATACAACTAAATCAAGGCAATATCCGAGCGAACCTATGCGTGAAGCATATTGCAGAAGTGTTCTACAATTCATTGTACGGAAAAAGGTCGCAACTAACAGGCTTACCGCAGATATTTTTTTAAAACTTAGTGTTAGCGCAATACAACGTGCAAACAGGAATGCACCGTTGGTGACGAACATATGATTGTGACATACAACGACATCTAGAAAGAAAATAAACCGTTAAAGATTGAAAGGAAATGGTAAAGCCATTGGTAGTGCTAAACTTTTATGATGTATTAACAACAGTTGCACTTAACGCAATATTACATGGATTATATTATATTTGTGCAAAGTTCAAACTTACAATTGGGTTTTATTTAGGAGAACTAAATAACTGGTGAAGTTCAACTAGGGTGACATTTTATCATTTCATTACAAGAATATAATTTCGTTATTAAATGGCACACATGGAATTGGTCAAACAAGCTGATGAGCTTATTGATTTGCTTTATCAATTTGGTTATGCTGTCCTCCAGGTGGTGTGCTATTCACGGACAAGATTAGTTGAAAATTACCATTCGAAGGGGATACGTGTAGCCAACGAAAAATGTCAACATTTGCTGATCGAACTATAGTAACATTTTAAGGGTAGAGAAGATATTATTTTAGCATGATTTCACGAATCTTTATCGTGCATGATTATTTTGCATTGGTAAGATAAAGAAGTACATTCGTTTAATATTGGTAGGTAAGAGAAGTGGCTTTTCTGTTGAGATCGCTGGTGAACTATTACTGATCGTATGATTTTTACAAGATCGGGACACATCAAATACAATGTATGTTATGGGTGCACCATAGTTTGAAACAGTAAATGTTACATTTCGTAATTATACGCACTTAGAGCTAAAGGGAAAATAAATAAGCATTAAGCGTTAGGATCCAAAAGAAGTCGTAGACCCTGAGTCCTATATCCGGCACTATTTGATTTTGTAATACGATACTCGTTAAGAGATGTTGATAAAAACACTTTTTGTAGAAATAACAATTGAGAGCACTGTATCGAAGCTGAACAGTATGTCTCATGGAGACGTAAATCGGAATTGAACGCGGAGGTCTTCTTTTCTTTATACTAGAAAATACCCTCAATAGTAATGATGATTATTTATTTAGAGGTAGTGTAAATTTTAAGGTCCATTGTGTTAACCATCTCAAAGGATAGAGGCGAGAGTCAAATCCGGACTAACCAAAATTCCTTCCACTGTTGCAGTCGCTTGGAACGCAGTTGGACAATACATCCCACGATTTATTATTTTAAAGATCAGCGTATGAATGAAGAATTTGTAAAAAAAAAAATAAAGTAAATAAATAAAACACTGACTTCTTAAGAAGTTTCCTTATCAAATAGTGGTTAATAAAGAGCTGTTTGTTTACTGGTTCGAGTTTTTCCAAACAAATTGGGCTGAGGGAAAATGTTTGTTAATTTAGGACAGACATTTTTCTCACTGTTCGGTACAAATTCTCAAATTTTGTGAGTAATATGGCATTGAACTTTTGTGGGTGCTACCTCACACCACTAATGTATTACAATATTACAACCACTGGATAGAGCAGTGTATTTTCATGACATCAGCCCATCAGAGCCCTGAAGTTCAAGTAATAATCGAATTTAAAAGTCCAGTCTGGGAAATATATTTAAGAGTACATGGGATGTACAGCATATGATGGAGCAATAATTAATTCGTATCTGTACAGTGATGAGAATTCTTGTCACTTTTACATAAAATGTCAAATGTATCTCCAGAAAGAAGAAGCAAAGTACAGCTCTACTTACTTCTCCCGAAAATGTGCAACAGCTTTCTGAATGTGCACGAAACGTAAGTTATAAACGCTGGATCTGTTAAGGCCTGCTGGAAAAAGAAAAATATCAAGAAAACAAAAATAAATAAGCCTGTACCTTCAAGTGTTGCATATGCTACACGTGATGATTATAATGATTAGAATAAATCCGAGAGCAATGTAAAAATCAATGATTCTGTCAGGTGGAATATTCCTCTGAAAAATCAGTTAGCAAAAGAAGAATAGATTCGCTTCCAACATTGTAAACAGTGGTACCATGAGATATGTGTTGGATCTAAAAAAAAAAAAAATCGTGTGCAGCAAGTGCCTCTAGGTTACACATTTCTTGGTAACTTTCATTGTCTCGTACTTCAGAATTTCGAGAAATTAGTAATTTTTCATAAGTTTGTATATAAAAAAATATTTTAATGCACTTTGCTGTTTTCAGCACAAGTTTTGATTTTTATCTTCCTATACATTTAACTTTGATTGAAAAGACTAGTCGTAAAATTGATTTTGAAAATAAATCTTATTGTGAGTTCATTTTTATTTTAACAGTTGAATTTGAACTACCGTTTTCATTATCGTGTATTCCTCTTGTTTACTGAAAATTGATGATGAAAATGTAAAACTATCCGAAGTTTATTTTTATGTTATTCTGTCAGGGGTTCTCTTTTTTTCTTATTTGCTTTTACAAGTGTTTATTTCAAGAAAGATAAGACAAATCATTCTAAGATGAATCTATATGTCTAAGGTATTATGCAATATATAATAAAATTAATAGCCTTTTATTACTACAACGCTGAAGGAGTTTTAGTTTATCCATAAAACACTTTACTAAATAATTGCTTACTTATCTTTTGCTATGAAATTATATTTTTTTACCAATTATATAGAGAAACGGATAATGTAAGATTATAAATGAACACTAATGTAATTAATGTAGACAATGTTGATACAGTGAAATACCTAAATGGCCCCCGTATGAAACCCAAATTTCCTCGTGATTTTTACTAGTTTCGAATTTTGTCATTTTTTATTTTAAATTCGTATCCCGACTTTCAATGGCTTAAGCGGTTCTTCATTGTTTAACCCGAGACAGCCCAAGGAATGCCTCGGAGGCACCCTGGCCAACTTTTAATACAGTTATTCTTAATAGGTATTTCGTGCCGTGTCCTGCGCTCTAGAATTCTTCTATCTCTTTGCAATACATCATCTGATTGCGTTTCCTAAGCTTTTTTTACTTTACCTCAGAAAAAATAGCGTTATTTTTTATACTAACGTAAAGGCCAAAGGGGTGCCTCGGAGGCTCCAATTGAAGTATGTACTTTTCTAATTATTTGATACTGTTCATTTTTCATTAGCATTGATAAATGATTTCATAGCAAAGTTGTGACTAGCTTTTCCTATTGACGACGGAAAGTACACATGATCGCGGTGGGTTCAGGTAGCTTGTATATGCAGCACGGAGTTCAGACGCACCCATTGGGCCTTTTAAGGGTAAAACTAGCACGGGCTTTCTCGGGTTAATATGTTGTACTATAATAATGTACGTACATTATGGCCTAATTATTTAAACTCTAAAATGCGTCGTTTTTCTTTAGGAGGGGGGGATTTGAGTTTTCTCTTTAGTGATGAGCGCAAGAGTCTTGGTCTTGCAGTTTTTGCAAGAGTCTTTCATGCAAGACCAAGTCCAAGACCAATACCAGGAATCCCGATGCAAGAAAAGGAGACCAAGATCAAGGGACACAAGACCAAGACGAAGACCAAGACTCTTGCGCAAGAGTCTTGCACAAGTACTGGTACTATTTGACTTTGTTATAGAATGTAAAAAGGAAGCGGGAAAATGACTACATCTTTTACTTGAATTTCTTGGCTTCAGTAAAAATGCCACTGGAGTGAATGTGTTCCCAGTAGTGTATGCAATCCATGTGAGTCAATCTTCCCCTGTAGCATATAGCTACAGTATGTCGTTTTCTGAATTGGTTGTTCGCGTTTTCAGTAGATATTACTTGCTTTCGAGCCACACATCATCTTGAGCCATGCGAGCTTTCTTGGTGGAGAAATACCGTGTGCGTGGGTTTTCTCGGGGTTTTCCCCATTTCCTTCTACTTTCTTCATTCCCCCATCTCAATCATTTCTCGTCGTCACTGTCTCCCTTACCTTTGGTGTATAATCGTAGGACGTTAAACTAGATATTTCATTTCAAAACATATTAATGGTGTTCTAAAACTAAAGAGAAATGTAGTATTGAACACCGGTAATTCTGTATACCATAGGTGCCGACTATAGTCCTGGCTCCGAGGCTCACGCATCCGTTGGAAATTTTTACTGTATGCCCACAAAATTAATATGGAAATAGCATTTTCATGACTTTGGCAAAAGCTTAATGCATGTGACCGCAAACTTTATTTCATGGCCGGATACTTATACGTTGAATAATTGTTTATGAGTATAACTTTTAGCATCCTTAGGTATACGACACACCCAGGATTGAACGATATAACATTATACGTACAACGATAAATCTATATTATAAAATTGAAAGTGACTATGTTTGTGACTCCTAATCTCTTAAACTACCCTACCGATCTAGATCAAATTATCAACATAGATGAGGTTAGGACTTGTGGATTCTATCATCTTACTTTGACGGTAGATCTTCGGGAAGTGGAAATGTACAAAAGTAAATAAAACTTAAATCTCTTGAACCACTCGACCGATTTCAATCACAGTTTCAACATAGATGAGATTCGAACCTGAGATGGTTTTCCTAATATCACTTTGACAGTGCAGTTTAGGGAAAGAGGAGGAGAGAGATATTTAAAAATGATCGAAACTGACCGGTATTCGTGTGGAATCTATAGTTTTCGGGGTTACTAAAATAATCAGTGACACTTCCGATGCTGTTTAAATCCAAATACCGCCCCGTAGCTTGGCGGACAGGAAGGGAGTTATAGGTTATATATATATAAATGATCAAAAATAATAAATATTAGTGTCGGATCCATAGTTTTCGAGGTTGCTGAGTTGAATAGTGAGACTTTCGATACCGTTAGTAGTAATCGCATGACTTGAGGCAAATTTTTCCGCCCCCTGGAGCGTGGCGCCCGCCGCCGTCGCCAAAATTTTGCGCCCCGGGCGCCCGGCGCCCATTTTTGGGGTTACATGTTATGACGTCATAGGGTCACGTGATGTTAGGCCATGCCTTTTTTGGGTTACGTGATGTTAGGCCCTGGAGCCCGCCGCCGCTGCCAAAATTTTGCGCCCCGGGCGCCCGGCGCCCATTTTTGGGGTTACATGTTATGACGTTATAGGGTCACGTGATGTTAGGCCATGCCTTTTTTGGGTTACGTGATGTTAGGCCACGCCTTTATGGGTTACGTGGTGTTAGGCCACGTCTTTATGGGATAGTTTTACCGAGGGGGTTGATTTTATTTTCTTTTACGGCATAAAATTTTTGGAGATCGTTACTTTTTAATGAATATAGGTGTATGTATAGTTTACTTTGCGGTATATAATTTCAATTTAGCGCCCCTGGGCCACACCCTCGTTCGCCTTTATGGGGTAGGTTGTTGATTTTGTTCCCTTTACGGTATAAAATTTGGAGATTGTTACCTTATGATGGAGTACAGGTATATGTATAGCTTATTTTGTGTTACTTGATTTTAACTTTTGCGCCCCTGGAGTGTGACGCCACTGAAATTTTGCGCCCCGGCCCCTTTAGTTTACATAGTTTACGATCCGCCTTTATGGGGCAGTTTCACGTATGAGTTTATTTGTTTCTTTTTATGGTTATAAATTTGAAGAATGTTATTTCCTTTTTTACCTTATAGGATGTATATGTATAGCTTACCTTATTTTTGTTCCCTTTGATACACCCATGCGCACACCTTAGCATTACGTCATGGGGTCACGTGGTGTTAGGCTTTATGGGTAGACCTACCGAAGGGGTGCAGGGGTACATAGGACCACCCCCTCTTTGGAAATTGCCAAATCTAAAAATTTGGTGTGGTAGCCTAGGACCATAGTATGTACCTCTATTAGTATTGGGGGTCTATGTTGTTCCCTTTCATGGGTAAAAATTGCCAAAAATTTAAATTTCGGAGGTTTTTGACCTAATTTATCCCCTTTGATGGGGTATTATTATCATATATGGTTATATGTGCATATACAGGGGTTCATTACCTTTTATAAGACATGGGTATATTGGTGCACCCCTTTAAATTTTTGGGAGGTGTATCTTGGCCCACCCCTTCAATTTTGGAAATTGCCCAATTTAAACATTTGGTACAATAGTATAGAACCCTAGTATGTATTACTATAAATTTGGGTGGTCCACTTCGTTCCCTTTTAGGGGTACAAAATTGCCAAATTTTAGTACAACCACATGTTTGGTTTTTGGCTCATTTTATTCCCTTGGATGAGGTCCTATTACCTTATATAGTTATATGGGTGTATACAGGTGTTTATTTCCTATTGTAAGACATAGGTACATTTGTGCACCCCTTTAAAAATTTGGCAGGGGTGCCTTGACTCATCCCTTAAATTTTGGAAATTGCCCAATTTAAACATTCTGGTATAATAGTATAGAACCCTAGTATGTATTACTATAAATTTGGGTGGACCACTTCGTTCCCTTTTAGGGGTACAAAATTGCCAAATTTTAGTACAACCACATGTTTGTTTTTTTGGCTCATTTTATTCCCTTGGATGAGGTCCTATTACCTTATATAGTTATATGGGTGTATACAGGTGTTTATTTCCTATTGTAAGACATAGGTACATTTGTGCACCCCTTTAAAAATTTGGCAGGGGTGCCTTGGCCCACCCCTTAAATTTTGGAAATTGCCCAATTTAAACATTTGGTATAATAGTATAGAACCCTAATATAGTTCACTATAAATTTTGGTGGTCTATCTCGTTCCCCTTTTAGGTGTATAAAATTGCCAAAATATAAACGTAAGCAATACGTTGTACCACGTGTTTGGTTTTGACCTAATTTATTTCCTTGGATGAGATCCTATTACCTTATATGGTTATATGGCCATGTATAGGAGTCCATTCCCTATTATGAAACATAAGTACATTTGTGCACTCCCCTTGAAAATTTTTGGGAATGGTACCGTGGCCCGCCCCTTAAGTTTTAGAAATTGCCAAATTTAAACATTTCGTATCATAGTACTGGACCCTAATATATATTACTACAAATTTGGGTGGTCCACCTCGTTTTTTTTAGGGGCCATTTTGTTCCGCTTTAGGGGTGAACATGGATACCTTGGAATTGTCCCGAGTTTGATTCTTGGAAATGTTGAATTTAACGTCCCCGCGAAACGATGAGAAATGATAGGACGAAACATGAACTTACTTCGTTGTGGATTGAAGCAGGAACCTCACTCGTTAGAGACAAGCGCTGAGCCGCCGTACTCCATTTAGTGCGAACAGTTTCGCGTATGACAAGAAGACGAACAGATTATGTTACATTACACATTTCAGTGCGAGTGTAGGTTTATGTTTCATATAGAAAGATAGAAGATCTGTGTTGTCATCTTTTTACTTCGTGTGCAACTTTGACCTTGAAGAAAAAACCTTTGCTGACTCAGTGCTAAGCATTGGCGTATACACATAATCTTATTGTTTAATTGGCTGTATTTAGAGATGAATCAGACATGTAAGGTTGTTGGTTCGAATCTAGTTGTGTTCGCTGTAACTCAGTGCCTGAGCGATACTTAGCGAGATTTTCCAGTGTTGCCAACACTATCAGAATGAATCGATTCATTTAGTCGGAGCAGTTTCGTGACGAAAACTGATTTTTGTTTTGTACACAAAAATTTTTTCTGAAACAGAATTTTGTTTGTACATAAAATTTTTCTGAAACAGTTTTTGTTTGTACACAAAAAAAATTCTGAAAAGAATTTTGTTTTCGTACACAAAATTTTTTTCTGTAAACATTTTTTCGTACACAAAAATTTTCTGAATGTTTTTTTTCGTACACAAAAAAAATTGAAACAGAATTTTATTTTGTACACAAAAATTTTATATTTCCTACACAAAAAAAAGTTCTGAAAACAAAAATTTAGTTTGATTTTTTTTTCATAAAACATTTTTATTTATCGGTAAACTGATTTAGAAAAAAGAAATTGAAATCGCAGTACAGGAAAAGAATTTGATTTTAGGATGTGAAATAAAACACAGAATCATGTTGTACATTTATTTTTAGCAAGTGAAATATAATACTGAATTTCTTTTTTTTCAAAGGAAGACGTGTCCGTGACGGGTACAAATTCTGTAAAGAGAAAATAAAACATATGAATATGCATGGTAATATTTATTTTTTTTCCTGTGAAAGAAGAAAAACAGATTATTAACATCGAACTAACTGATCAAGAGAGAATGAGGTGAGAAAAAGAAAAGCAAATGTGACGTACCTGAATTCCTTTTTTTTTCTCCACGGGTTTCTGCAAGGTGATGTCATCTGAGTTTGTCTCCGTTCGTGCATCGTTGAAGCATGTCTCGTGTTGATTCTTTGCCCCTTCTTTGGGAGGTGATGTTGGTGGGATTAAGGAAAAATATGGCTATTATTCTGTTCTGGCTTTTTTATACCCATAGGGCAATGTCTCGTATGTGTCTGGTATTAATCGGCGTTTTTTATAGTTGAAACTGTACTTCTTTTCTTCAGGTTTTGTGACAAGATGATGATCGTGGGTTCTGTAAATTTTGTGCGGCGTGCTAATGGAGATTTTTTCACTCGATTGATTTATGATCATTTGCTCCAGACTATTAAAATTTAACTTTTGACTTGCAGTATAATTGAGTGTAAACCCACGAATTTTGCATACATAACTGGTTGATTTCGTGTCGGGGTTGTAGATTTCCAAGGCGTATTGTTTTGGGCCACCAGACACGAATTTTTTAATGTATGCTTTTGGTCCAATTGATTCCAGTTCATTTGACATTGAACCAAAAAATACTTCTGGTTCTATTGTGGGCTGTGATGGTCGCTGCGTGAATATTACGGAATCTGTATCGAAATATAGTACTCTTTCTTGCAGCAATTCTAAATATTTGTAAAGTTCCAGACGAACTTGACACGTTGTAAAAGCTCCAAGGACAACATTAGCATTGTGATTTTGTACTGGAACATCATCTTCATACTTCCAATAAAGGTATAACATCGAATCGTTAACAGGTAAAATTTGGTTGACTTTTATATCTGGAGCAGTTAATTTCTGATACAGTTCTTTGGGGTCGTTAATGATGGTCGTTTGGCTGAAATTGTCTCTTATAGCGAGTCGTCCCCAGAAGGCATTCAAACAGAGCTTTGCAAGACTACGACGTGCTGAATTTGTCATTATATTTGCTGCATCCAAAGTTATGCCTTCACGTTGTTGTACCACTTGAATATACTGCTGCTTTTCTTCTTCGGTGACGCAATTGGCAGGCCAACCAGAAGCTTCCAGCTTAGATTTCAAAAATGTGTTAATGTATTCGCTGAATAATCCGCCAGTCTTGGTTTCTGGATCATATACGGTCGTAATCCCAAATTTCGTAAATTTCAATGACTTGATACCCAAGTTCAATGGCTTTTTGAATTTCATAGGACACCCACGTTCCTGTTAGACTTCGTTCACTGTCCGAATGTGTACATTCAGAATCTTGATTTAATGCTGTGGCACAGGCAGCACAAAGTGGAAACAACAACTTCTTATTTGAGCGAAATGGCAGCACTGGATGAAACACATTTCTGCTAGGCAAAATCTTAAACTTGACCAATCCGTTGACAGTTTGAATGTCGGGCATTTCTGGATCTCCCTGTAGATATATTCGTGGATGCCCTATTGGATACCGTCCACATTTATTCACATAAGGATACAGGGAAACGATATCCAAGAATTTTATTTCTTCGCCTTCATTTTCATTTGCGACGTGATACAATTTAATGGCATTAACACGGCCACCATAGAAACTGTCTCTTGGATTTAATGGTGTCTTATTAGTATAAAGATGTGTGCTTAAAGAAGAGGCCAATGCTGGATTGGATTTTAACACTTGACGAAATTCACATTCCCACATTTCATGTACTTTATATCCCATGGATCGTAATAATTTCATTTTACGCTGTGTTCTCTCGTAGCGATAGTTCATCGTTTCTTCGGAGTTCTCATAAATGGGTTGATCACGGCCTGTAGGGACACATAGAGGACAGCCATGGAATCTACAGCCATCAAATTCATACACGTGTTCCTCTTTAGTGTCGGGATCTTGGTAGTAACCGTCCAGATGAAAACCAGCAACATAAACTTCTTTGCCTCTCGCAGCATGTAGAATTGGATGACCCTCTTTTTCCTCCATGTAGGCAAGCCACTGCAAAGCAATCCGTGACTGATTGTTTCTGTGACGATATCCTTGTGCAGGAAGAATGCTAATAGTATTGGGCTTTAAGAAATTTCGTCGAAATACTAAATTGCACGCACTCGCCAAAGTGATAGCCTCCAGGAAAGGATTAACGTGAGTTTCTTGTTCAAAAGTGGTCATGAAAGGTATACAAGCCATTCGAAGTACGTTGACGTCCTGGACACAATAGTTCACCAATTCTTCTTGGAAAATAAACGTATCGTTCTGGTGTTCGTTGTACCATGTCATGAATTTTTCTCGTTCATCCACTTTCATTTCATCTGCACCATAATAATGGATGTCCGGTAATTTTCCCACATACGCTTGATTTGCAGCAGTATTAAAAAAAGTGTGGAAAATATCCTTTGGTCGCTGGTAAATGAAATGCCTTGGATAATTTACTTAAAGCCATTGGCATGAAATTTAAGGAGTCAATAAACGATAAGTGATTCACTTTCATGCTTAAAATTTTTGCTCCGTTCAAGATCAAGGTAGGTTTCAATTCATGTTCTTCCACTAAAGATTTAAGAATAAAATGACCATCATATCCCTTACAATTACGTGCCAAAGATACAATAAGTTTGATGTTGGGTCGTGGTTGACGTAAATACGCAATAAAGGCATTGATCGGATCATCTTGAAAAATATGTTCCCGCTGTCCACAAACTTCACACGGATGATGTATATCTTCATCTTGAACACAGTTGTAACATACTTGTTGGGCCACCAGTAAATTGGGCTTATGAATGAACGTGTCTTCATCAAAGAAAGTATCCTGTGTGGCTTCGATATCATAGAAGACAATCATAGCCTTCTTGGCATGTAACACTGATGGAACTCCAGGTTTTAATTGAGTCGTATCAGGCTTCATGTAGCATTGGTGGGTAGACGTAACGTGTTTACGACATACATTACAAAAATAATCTGTACAATCATGTTTTCTTTCCCCTGTACGGACAAACGAATAAATGCGTAGACATTTGGCACACTGTTTCACCATCTTGCATATTGGCTGGCCCTTATGATATGGTAGAGTCAGATGATTTGTATAGCATGTTTCACCATAAAATTCACGATTGCATTCTGGACACTGTTTCTCCGTATTGGTCTTACTGCATGGCGGTTTTTGCAAACATTTCTCACACATGGCCGAACAGTTCTTGACGTGTGCATTACGATGATCATATTTTTTGTGGCATGCAGCACAGTAATAGTTGGTAGAAAAAACAGACGTTAATGACGTGATGATGTCATAATGAGAATTGATGCACATTAAATTGATTGAAATCTTGTCTTCGCCACCCGGCCCTTCATACAGAATATCTTCTCCGGAAAAGCTGGTGTATACGGTAAGTTTATAATTTGTCAAGTAGCGTTGCAATTGTCGCAATTCTTCCACGGATCCCCCATGGTCTAAATTCACTGATGATCTGGATAAAAGTTCATGTACATCTGGAATAACAACAAACTTGAGCTGTTTGCGATATTGATCGTAAACTTTTTTATTTGTATCCTTATATTTCTTTAGGCCAATAGCAATCACAATTGCATAAGCCAAGCATTTCTTGTCGGTGTTTTTCACTCGTAAAATGCCTTTCTTGCACTTTAATAATTCGTCGTTTGATAAAAGACCTCGACGCACCAATCCAAATCCACGGGGCACATCCACATGATGAAAATGTACAATGAACGGTTCGTTCATGAGAAAACTATCGTTACTTTGAAGGATGCGATCAAAGGAAGCCCATAAAGTCTCCAGTGTCAGATTACTTGCACGCCGAAAAGATAAATAAAACGGTTTGTTCTTCTCATCATGAGATAAAATCGATAATCCAACTATCGATGATTCGTCGACATTTTCCAATAAGTAATCCAACATCTGTTGAAAAGAAGTCTGAACCCATTCAACAATATCGGTGCCACTGGTCGGAGCATTAATTTGAATTTCCAGCATTCGTCCTTCGAGATTAAAACGCCGATAATGTCTATTAATTTCTCGCAAGACAGTAACGCCAGAAGTAGCCATATTCAAATAGGAAAAAGGTAAGGTAAAACAAAAAAGGAATAGGCAAAGAAAACAAATATCTAAAACGAAAAGAGAAAAAAAAGCACGAATTAAAATTGAATTCAGAGATCACTACGTTATCAAAATGACTACACGATCAATCCTAAAAGAATTATCATATCTCAAATAGTTTTACTGTTAAAAATTTTTATTGTCGTCATACTGGAAATCAAACCCGGGACCAACATGTAACTGACCTAACTTTCTGTAGTGATAAAAAGAATGAATGAAATTGTTTTTTCTAACTGTGCTGAGAGAATCATTGTAGTAAGCATTTTTTCCTCTGACACTGAACTTTAAAACGTATGACGAACATGAAACGAAAACAAAATCTCATGCGCTTGTTTTTCTCGAGCTAAGGCAAGAAAGACTCGAATTCGTTTCTCGGCGGGAGATCAGATCCCACATTAAATTGTAGGTCCACGTCTCACGTTGTAGGGAACAAAATCGTGCGTAGTTTCTTTGTTTACGTTAATGGTAACTTTCAGAAACTGAGCTAAGTGGTTAGCGTTACGCACCTCTGGCCCGGGTTCAACACCCAGTATGCGCTCAGATTCAACATTAAGCTGTATTCCTAGCCCCACTACTGAAGGGACGCTAAACCAAAATCAACAAATTTCTCGTGCTTACTTCTAATGTGTGGGATGTGGCCCGGGTTCAACACCCAGTATGCGCTCAGATTCAACATTAAGCTGTATTCCTAGCCCCACTACTGAAGGGGCGCTAAACCAAAATCCACAAATTTCTCGCGCTTACTCCTAATGTGCGGGATTCCTAATTCGATCCCCGGTCAAGTAAGTAAGGGTTATTCTTCCATTTGCTAAATATTTCATGCTAAATAAAAAACAGTGATAACAATGTTATCCTCATGCAAAAGCACTCCATTGATGTTAAGAAACGCGGTTGATACTTACCTCAAATTCAAGGAACGGAGTAAAGTCACGCTGTCACTAGAGGTACACCTACGTTCATTCAAGATCTTCGTGGAAGTAGGATTTGAAAATGAAATTAAGAATTTTATTTAGGTCTGAAACGGGTTCAACTATAAAGTGACAACACTATCAGCCAATCAGAAACGAGGAATTGAATCAATGACATCACGGAAAACCAATGAAAACACAGCTTTCATCATGTATCATGAGCCGAAACGTGATGTAAGAAGCAATCTGATTGGTTGTGACATTATTCACGTTTTCTCCTTACACATCAATCGTTACGACATCTAGTATCGCAATTTTGATCATGACATCATACCGTTGACTCGTTAGTTTAATACGACATTCAAATTACCACATCTAAAAATGTGATTCATTTTCCTTAAACTTGATTGAAAAAATGTAACACTCATCGATATGTTATGAAACTGTCTTTGACATAAATGTAAAGTTGAGCTTTAAAAAGTCCGTCAGCTGAGAAAAATGCTGATGTAGTATAAGCACATGCTGCAATTTCACAATAACAAACTTCTATGCTTAACAACGAGCAGAAATGTGTAATGTAACATAATCTGATCATGTTCTTTTTTCATACGCAAAACTGCTCGCACTGAAGTTGGCATGGTGGCTCAGCGTTTTTTTCTTTTCTGATGTGTGAGGTCTCTGCTTCAATCCGCAAGCAAGTAAGTTTATGATGTTTTCTCATTTCTCATCATCGTTTCAAGTGGGACGTTAAATTTTTTCTAACAATAGCACCAAGAATCAAACTCGGGACCATTGCATAGTAATCAACACACGTGTACGGTCGCTTAGCGATTGTCTCTACTGTATGAGGTCCCTGCTTCAATCCTCAGTCAAGTAAGTTCATGTTTCGTCCTATCATTTCTCACCGTTTTCGCGGGAACGTTAAATTCAACATTTCCAAGAATCAAACTCGGGACGATTCCAAGGTATCCATGTTCACCCCTAAAAGCGGAACAAAAATGCCCCCTAAAAGGGAACGATGTGGACCACTGTATCCATGTTCACCCCTAAAGCGGAACAAAATGGCCTCTAAAAGGGAACGAGGTGGACCACCCAAATTTATAGTAATATATATTAGGGTCCAGTACTATGATACCAAATGTTTAAATTTGGCAATTTCTAAAACTTAAGGGGTGGGCCAAGGTATCATTCCCAAAAAAAAAATTCAAGGGGTGCACAAATGTACCTATGTCTTATAATAGGGGATGGACCCCTATACATGACCATATAACCATATAAGGTAATAGGACCTCATCCATTGGAATAAATTAGGTCAAAAAACCAAACACGTGATACAACGTATTGCTTACGTTTATATTTTGGCAATTTTATACCCCTAAAAGGGAACGAGGTAGACCACCCAAATTTATAGTGATCTATATTAGGGTTTTATACTATTATACCAAATGTTTAAATTGGACGATTTCCAAAATTTAAGGGGTGGGCCAAGGTACTCCTCCCAAATTTTTAAAGGGGTGCACAAATATACCCATGTCTTATGAAAGGTAATTGACCCTGTATATGCACATATATCCATATAGGGTAATAACACCTCATCAAAGGGGGGATAATAACACCTCATCCAAGAGGATAAATTAGGTCAAAAAACCCCGAAATTTGAATTTTTGGCAATTTTTTACCCATGAAAGGGAACGACATAGACACCCAATACTAGTAGAGTTACATACTGTGATCCTAGGCTAACATACCAAATTTTTAGATTTGGCAATTTCCAAAATTTAAGGGGGGTGGTCCTATGTACCCCTGCACCCCTTCGGTAGGTCTACCCATAAAGCCTAACACCACGTGACCCCATGACGTAATGCTAAGGTGTGCGCATGGGTGTATCAAAGGGAACAAAAATAAGGTAAGCTATACATATACATCCTATAAGGTAAAAAAGGAAATAACATTCTTCAAATTTATAACCATAAAAAGAAACAAATAAACTCATACGTGAAACTGCCCCATAAAGGCGGATCGTAAACTATGTAAACTAAAGGGGCCGGGGCGCAAAATTTCAGTGGCGTCACACTCCAGGGGCGCAAAAGTTAAAATCAAGTAACACAAAATAAGCTATACATACACCTGTACTCCATCATAAGGTAACAATCTCCAAATTTTATACCGTAAAGGGAACAAAATCAACAACCTACCCCATAAAGGCGAACGGGGGTGTGGCCTAGGGGCGCTAAATTGAAATTATATACCGCAAAGTAAACTATATATGCACCTATATTCATTAAAAAGTAACGATCTCCAAAAATTTTATGCCGTAAAAGAAAACAAAATCAACCCCCCTCGGTAAAACTACCCCATAAAGACGTGGCCTAACACCACGTAACCCATAAAGGCGTGGCCTAACATCACGTAACCCAAAAAGGCATGGCCTAACATCACGTGACCCTATAACGTCATAACATGTAACCCCAAAAATGGACGCCGGGCGCCCGGGGCGCAAAATTTTGGCGGCGGCGGCGGGCTCCAGGGCCTAACATCACGTAACCCAAAAAAGGAATGAATGGCCTAACATCACGTGACCCTATGACGTCATAACATGTAACCCCAAAAATGGGCGCCGGGCGCCCGGGGCGCAAAATTTTGGCGGCGGCGGCGGGCGCCACGCTCCAGGGGGCGGAAAAATTTGCCTCAAGTCATGCGATTACTACTCCGTTTGCGACCAAATTCAGCCCTGTAACTTGGGGGACGGGGAGACACATAAAATGATCAAAATGACGAATATTATTGTCGATTCAATAGTTTTCGGGGATGCTAAGGTGAACAGTGATACTTCCGATCCCGTTTAAATGCAAATTCGGTACCGCAACTTGAGGGAGGGCCAAGAAGGAGATATATAAAAATGATCGAAAACGACCATTATCAATCTCTAGTTCATGGTTTCCGGGTTCATTGAAATGAACAGTAACAACTTGGATGCCGTGCCTTGCAACATGGAGGAGGAGTTTTACATGATTATATAAATCTGTTGAAAATGACCGATATTAGTGCCAAGTCCATAGTTTTCGGGTCACTGAGATGAACAGTGACACTTCTGATGCCGTTTAAATCCAAATTCAGCCCCGGAAGTTGGAGAAGGGGAGGGGAGAAACATCTATATATATAAAAGAGAACGCACAAAATCCTTTGTCCGCTCATCACGCTAATACGGCTGAACCGATTTCTTTCATTTTTGGGGGGTTGTTAGGATTTGGACCCTAGATGGTTTTTATCATATCACTTTAATTTTCAATTACCAGTGTCTTGAGATAATTGACCATTCAGGTGTCAATACGTACAAAAAATCCTTTGTGCGCTCATCACGCTAATACGGCTGAACCGATTTCTTTCATTTTTGGGGGGTTGTTAGGATGTGGACCCTAGATGGTTTTTATCATATCACTTTAATTTTCAATTACCAGTGTCTTGAGATAATTGACCATTCAGGTGTCCATACGTACAAATCCTTTGTTATTAGTTCATCATAGGTATAAAAATAAACGTATTTATATGCAACCCGCATGACCCTGTGACTCGGCGGGTTAACATAACTGACAGGCGCTATAAATCACTTGAAAGCGAAAAAGTAAAAATTATCTAAGTAACAAAGTTTATTGCGTTCCGGGATGACCGCAGCGAAGCGGGGCGGGTTGGGGTGACCGCAGCGAAGCGGGGCGGGTTAACATAAATGACAGGCGATATAATGTTAACATTAGTGCAATCTTCTATGGTTTTTATCATATCACTTGAAAGCGAAAAAGTAAAAATTATCTAAGTAACAAAGTTTATTGCGTTCCGGGGTGACCGCAGCGAAGCGGGGTGAACGCTGCTAGTCTATATATATAAAAGAGAACGCACAAAATCCTTTGTCCGCTCATCACGCTAATACGGCTGAACCGATTTCTTTCATTTTTGGGGGGTTGTTAGGATTTGGACCCTAGATGGTTTTTATCATATCACTTTAATTTTCAATTACCAGTGTCTTGAGATAATTGACCAATCAGGTGTCAATACGTACAAAAAATCCTTTGTCCGCTCATCACGCTAATACGGCTGAACCGATTTCTTTCATTTTTGGGGGGTTGTTAGGATGTGGACCCTAGATGTTTTTTATCATATCACTTTAATTTTCAATTACCAGTGTCTTGAGATAATTGACCATTCAGGTGTCCATACGTACAAATCCTTTGTTATTAGTTCATCATAGGTATAAAAATAAACGTATTTATATGCAACCCGCATGACCCTGTGACTCGGCGGGTTAACATAACTGACAGGCGCTATAAATCACTTGAAAGCGAAAAAGTAAAAATTATCTAAGTAACAAAGTTTATTGCGTTCCGGGATGACCGCAGCGAAGCGGGGCGGGTTGGGGTGACCGCAGCGAAGCGGGGCGGGTTAACATAAATGACAGGCGATATAATGTTAACATTAGTGCAATCTTCTATGGTTTTTATCATATCACTTGAAAGCGAAAAATTAAAAATTATCTAAGTAACAAAGTTTATTGCGTTCCGGGGTGACCGCAGCGAAGCGGGGTGAACGCTGCTAGTACCGTATAAAATCATCGAAAGTGACAGATATTAGAGACTATTTTAGTAATAGTAATAAGTGAGTGACTAACGAAACATATTACTCTTTTTAAAAAAAAAAATAAAATAAAATAAACCAACGAAGTGGGTAATTGATGCTAGTAATTTATATTCACAACTGAGACTTATTGTGTACAGTTGTTTCAAATAACTTGGAGTTTGATGCCGTTATTTGTGTTTCTAATGTAGGTCAAAAGTATTTATATAATTTGAGTTTACACAAAAGATATAGACAGTGTTTTCAGTTTTCACTCAAATTATTCTAAAATGTTAAGGAGTTTTGATAATAATGATTATTTTATTTTTTTATTTCTCTCTTTTTGGTCAATATTGTTAAACATATCATCATTATCATCATAGCTATTCTGCCATTATTGCTAGGTCACTTGCTGGAACTGAGAAGCTTTGATGTACGGTAGTCCTCAGCTGATATCTTCGTCTTGACGTAGCAATTTTCTGTTTTAATACCTTTCTTCAACTACAGTCTATTTCGCTCTCTTCATCTCTTTCCTTCCATCATACCCTCAAGCACGTTCCTCATAATACAGTTCCTTCTCAGTCAATATTCAACCAGTTCGTCTATCTCATCTTCTAACAATATCTAAAATTCTTGTTTTGTCCCCTACTGCTACTATTTCTAACACCTTCTCATTCGTTTTCCGTTCAACGCAGCTAATTTTGTCTCTCTCTCTCTCTTTTTTTTTGCCATGCCCACGTTTCGAAAACCTGCATTTTTTTTATCGCTTTTGCGTAATGTCCATGTTTTTGCGCCATAGAGTACATATTGGAATTAGTAAAACAAAATCTCAATATTTAATTGGAAGTTTGGTCAATACAAAGATGAGCCAAACAGTTTGGGAACCAGTGGAGTGTTAGATCTGTTAAAAAACATAAAAATATTACAAAACGTTGTGATTTATCTTATAAGTAGTGAAGCGTGGGCACCCATTAGAAAAATAAGGATCATCACCTATGTTGTACATTATCATCATACTTACACGAAGGTAAACTATATTACATTTAGAAACATACATTGTATTTCCGTTACTATTGGAACATTGTAGAATTGTTTATTCCTTATATCCAGAATAATATTTACCTATGAAAAGCATAAGATTTCTCAAAATCAAGACTTGCAAGACTGTTGCATGCAAGACCAAGACCAAGACCAAGACTGGGTTTGCAAGACCAAGTCCAAGACCAAGACTAAGAGTTCCAGTGCAAGACCAAGACAAAAAACTGGGTGTGCAAGACCAAGACCAAGACGAAGACCAGCCGGGTCTTGGTCTTGGTCTTGCACTTGCTCATCACTATCTTATTATACTCAAATAGCCCCGGTCTCCCCTAATGAAAATTCGGAAAATAATTAGTAATCCATATAAATAAAAAATGAATATCACTATTGCGGACTGAATTTGGATTTAAACTGCATGGGAAGTGCCACTCTTAATTTCAGTGACCCCAAAAATTATGGATTCAACATTAATATGGGTCATTTTCGATCATTTTTATATACCCCTTATCCTCTCCTAAGTTGTAATGTCAGAATGACAAAAAAGGGGGGAAACCCCAGGTCCAAAGCTCATCTATGATGAAAATTTGATCAGGATCAGTCTGGTAGTTAAAGAGTTATTAAGTCCCGAACATAGTTACTTTCTGAACACCCGACATACATATATACGTGGTGGACAATTTATGTGGAACATCCGTGATAACAGAGAAACTAGGAAAGGGAGAAAAGTGAAACTTTGCATGAAGCAATTATAAGGAAGGGGACACAGTTTTACGTATTAAACACCACCACCCGGTGGGCAGTGTTGCCATCCCAGTATAAGGTTATATATATATATATATATATATATATATATATATATATATATATATATATATTCAAAGGGCACTACGTCAGATTATTACACATTTCAAAACTTAAAATATCACTTTTATTATTCATTGTTACAAACTAAGGATACTATAATGGCACAAACATTAAAGGTTTGGAAGCCCCTATCACACATACAGCTCAACGGAGATGAAGACAATGCACATCGATAGTATTTTAGCGTTGGATACTATGGTCATGGTATGACTTGTTTCGAATGAATAGCAACGAAGTTACAAGCACTTGAAAATGTGATTGTTTTGAAAGGCTTTATTTCGAAAACATGCTTAGATAAGTATCATATCTAATTACTTGTGTGGTGTGCAATTAGGAAACAAATCATTCTGCCGTTTACAGCACTTCGATAAATTAAACCTTCCTGAGAAATGATAAACATTGATAAAGTTTGCAACACTGCTGAAAATGGTGTATTTCTGGACAATATTTAAATTGATTGTTGATTTATTTCTCTTTTATATCATTCCAGGAATAGCTTTTAAAAGATGTGATTACAATAAGTCCTTACAACTACATGATTTAAGCAGTGCTGCAAACTTCATAAGTGTTTATCATATCTCCGGAATGGTTTGAGATATCGAAGTGCTATAAACGGCAAAATATTTTACACATTCTTTGCAAAAGACACAAGTAACTAGATATAATACTTGTCCAAGCTTTAAAAAAAATAAAATAAAGCCTTTCAAATTTCCAAGCTCTTGTAATTTCGTTCAAAGCAAGTCATACCATGCTCATAGTATCCAACGGCAAGGAACTTCCGATGTGCATTGTCTTGTCTATCTCCGTTGTGCTGTATGTGTGATAGAGGCTTCCAAACTTTAGAAGTTTGTGATATTATAACATCCTTAGTTTAAAATGTTAATTTGAAGTGTGTAATAATGTAGTACCATTTGAAAAAAAATATAACTTTATACTGTAATGGCAACACTGTTCTCTGTGTGGTGGTGTTTAATACGCAAAACTATGTCCTCTTTCTTCTAGTTGTTTCATGCAAAGTTTCACTTTTCTCCCTTTTCCGGTTCCTCCGTTATCATGGAAGTTCCAGATAAATTGTCCACCCTGTATACATATATAGGGTGTTCAGAAAGTAACTATGCAGTGCATAACTTGCCGTATTTTATTTCCCATAAACCACTTTAAACAACTGAAATTAACTCGAAGATAAATTTTAATGTCATGTAAGTTATAAGAGATCCTGAAAGTGATTCCCTTTCACTTGAAGACACAGTTGCACACGTTTCTGCATGCTCCTGAAGGCGTTGTGCAGAACATCGGGAACGATGTTCCGAATGTGACGTGTCAGTGCAGCTTGTAGTTCTTGTATGATGTACGGATTGCCTTCATAGCCTTTCCCTTCAACGTAGCCCATAGAAAGTTATTCGGTGGAGGCAAGTCGGATGAACGTGGAGGCCAGAGTCTTCGAGAGGTGATGCGGTCACCGAAGATGTCATGCAAAAAGCTCATCGCCTTGTGGGCCGTATGTGCAGTCGCCCCATCCTGTTGGAACCAGGCAGTCTCAAGTTCGTCCTCATTCAGTTCACCTACGAAGGTCTCCAGAATACAGGTGCAGTAGCGTTCTGTATTTATGGTGTCCTGAAAGAAGATGGGCCCAATGATGCGTTTACGAGTCACGGTGCACCAAACATCAACCTTTTCATTATGCAGTGGGCATACATGAAATTCATGCGAATTCTCCGTAGTACACACACGACTATTCTGGCTATTCACGTAACCGGAGAGGAGAAACCATGTCCCATCCGTGAGAAATGTTTTGTCAAGAATTCCCTCACCATTGTCTTGCCGGAAGGATAGGAACCATTTGCAAACTTTCACACGCGCCGGGTGATCGGTGTCTCTCAGTTCATGCACGGCCGAAATTTTGTACGGATACATGGACATTGACTTCCGGAGAATCTTGTGAGTGGAACCCACGGACACGTGGGCCTGCTGAGCTAGTCGTCTAACCGATTTCTTTGGACTGTGCAGCATCACGTCTTGCACCTCCGCCACCTTCTCTGCAGATGTGGCTGTCAATGGTCTACCTGATTTTGGAGCATTATGAACGCTTCCGCTCTTTTGAAACTTGGTGATGAGGTTCCGTACAGCATTGTTGCTAGGGTACTTTCACTCCTGGGAACTTTGCTGCAAATGCAGCTTCTACTGCTGAGGTGAACTTGTCTCCATTGCGAAACACATGCTCCACAAAAAACACTCTTTGTTCAATCGTCAGCATGATGACCTGGATCCCAATGATGTCACACAAGACGTTGGTCTTCATCAAACCAGACCTTTGAACAAATACAAATACCTGGTCAAATATGGTTCAAATATGTTAAACAATGGAAAATGTTGTATTACTAATTGACAATCATATCAGTCATCACTTTGCACACCACAACATGGCACCGTATAGTTACTTTCTGAACACCCGGTATATATATATATATATATATATATATATATATATATATATATATATATATATATATATATATATATGTGTGTGTGTGTGTGTGTGTGTGTGTGTGTGTGTGTGTGTGTGGTTGAATACGAGTAAAGAGCACACCAAGTCCAGAAGCAGAAATACATAAAAATGGATCAGAATGCAATGAACAATAACCGTTTAAAAGGCTCAGCCTTTCTAGAGTCAGAATTATTAAGTAAGTCAAATGAAAACTCTCAAATTATCACAGCGGGTGCAGTTACTTTGCAACGAACAGTATTTTACTTCGAATTTCCTGCCTCCACATTGTAGAAGTATGGATAGGTTCAGTGAAACGACCGTCGGTTGAAAATTACAATGTACGACGGGATACATTTAAACCTTAACAAGAAATGTCGAACTCGTACCGTCATAGTTTGAAACAATGAGTGCTATTTCAATGCATTACTTCCATTATTTTAAGAATTAGAAATGAAAAAAAAAATGAAATATTTAAGTTTTACGTCCCACGGTTATGCCGGTTAAGCTAAAGGAGACGGTGAAGATGACATATGAGTGAAATGGAGAAAGTGAGAGGAAACGGGAGAACCCCGAGCAAACCCAAGAGCACGGTGGTTGTCCACCACAAGGTTCACTTAGCGGGGTCTGGGATCGAACCCGGGACCCCAACCACCAGAGGTGAACGCTCTACCACTGAGCCACCGAGCCCCCTTTTAAGAATTTAGAGCCACCCTATATATGTAGGTGCTATTACTTGCTGGGAAAGACTTCCGTTTATAATATTGCAACGTTCCTGTCGTCTTCTACCGCCTGTTACATCAACCATAGACAACCTATCGTCACATGGCATTAAAACTTTCCTATCCACATCCTTCCGATGACAGAAATGGGTCCCCTGAGATCACTCTCGTTTTTAATCATTTGCAGTTTAAGCTTCCGTTGAGTATATTTACACAATTTAATGTAGGACATGTGGTATGTAACACGTGCCGGGTTTACAGAGACGAAATTGTATGTGCTGTGAATGTGGAAAGAAAAAAAATCGTTCCACAAACTTACAGTATCGCAAAACTTTCACTCTCAACAAATGTTGTTTAAGGTCAAGGAGAGAAACATTGGCATGATGAAACAGAAGAATTCCAACCAAAATAGTCAAGATACATAGGAAAGTATTCCAGACTATTCTACCACCACCACCACCACCTGGATTCATGCTCTTCTGGCTTAAAGCTAGAGGATTAGCAAGTGCTCACTCTTTTGAAATTTATATTTTTATTTTTGAATATATATCTCTTCCATCTTCAAATTTTGCATTTAATTTAACGTTATTTTTTATAATTTAACATTCCAGAGTTATGCTCCGATGCTACAAAAGATGATGATAACTAAAGAATGAGGAAAGTGGCAAAAATAGAATAACACGGAGAAAGCCCACATATTGATCTGTGTTCATCACAAACTTACTCGGCGCGAGCTGGGATCAAACCAGTGATCCTACGTACCAGCAGCGTGTACTCTATCACTGAATTACCACGGTCCTTTTTTTTTTTTTTTTTTGCATTTTGCGTTAATAAGAGTGGAAAATACGTGTTTTCTTAGAACAAATATTTTGTTTCTGAATCCTTGTTGAATAATAATAAAAATAATAATGACAAGAAGATAAAAACAGGCAATGTCTACAAAGTCACCGCTTCCCTTTGCTCTACGTGCTTATCTAGGATTTTAGAAAGTAACATTGTTTTTCAGTTATTTATTTTAACTGGAAACAGTCTTGATAATCCTTGATATGGAATAATCACATACAAATATACAGCTTCTCTATTAGCAGCGGAACAGTGATTGTACTTTGCAGATATGTTACAAGCTCTTACAAATTTGCTGTGATTGTTTTACAACAACGGAATGATTTCATACGCAATTTATGCCTAGATGTATACAACATATATGATTTATGTTTTGTGAAAATAAAATACACATCTAAAGAAGCACTTGAAAATCCAAATTTCTTAATTGAAATAATGTTCACGCTTTAAAAGAAATCGTTCTCAGCGACGCAACTAGGATGGTTGTGGCTCGGGGCAAGGATTCGCCTTAGCGCCACACCCCGTGACCAACCAAACCGAAATACTCCCTGACTACACCTGATATTGGCATCATACAGTAATTCTCCATTCCATTTTATCTTCAAGTGGTAAAGCTTGATTTCAAAATTAAAGTACATAATTTAATTTTTGGTACAAGATAAAACAGTCAGTAACAGTTCAACAGTGGTGCCCACCCCCCCTTACGTCCATGACACACACCCCAATTGTCTATCCATAGGTGTTCTTCCATGAAAAAAATCTTTTCGATTAATTTTTACACCCCCTCGAACATATTTATATAGATTTTAACACCCCCAAATAATTCAATGACGCAGTTTGCGTCATAGTCCCCCTTTGTGGTCACCCCTGAGTACAAGATAAAATCAAACTAATTAGTATTTGATTGCCAACTAATCCGAGTAACATGTTTAGTCTTATGATGATAACTGAAAATCACAGTGTTTTTTTTTTTTTTTTTCAATTGTGTCGGGATGTGCATATATGTAGAATGAATAAACGGTCTGTTGCTTTAGAATAGACTATTTAATTATGAAAAATAGTCAACCTATTGTCTCGAGTATTATACTCGGACATTTTGCAAATGCCTTAAATACATGTAAGTTAAATGAAAACACAAAAAGCTGAAATAAATAACTTTTTGGGCTCTTCTTAATGCAAATTATTTTAGAATGTTCTCAAACTATAGCTTTGAAGCTAACTTATGCTCTATGAATATCATCCTAAGGTTGGTGAGTCGTTCTTGTCATGTTTCTAAGTTTCTAAGATATTTCTTTATGATTTTTAGTTTGCTAAAACTCACTTCCTTGCTTTATAGTAAAAATAAATATTTGCCTAGTTTTTCGCTCCCCAATCTGGAGTCCAAGGCACAGGCCTCGTGTGCCCTTCTTAGTCACATCACAGATCGTTCTCCATATATACTTCTAGTGGATATGTTTCATCCCCCTTTATCCATAGCAAAATGCCTTTACATTTCTGTGGGGGTTAATATTTAGCTACCACTATTCATGTTAGAACGTTCATTGGAATACAATTTCTTGTCAAACGATATAGTCAAATATTTTTTCTTTACATATACAGTGGCTCAATAAAGAAGTCGGACATATACATACTTACACATTCTAAGAGGAATAAACATTCCAAGAGTATTCTACTGAGAACAAAAAATATATTTTAATTACTCTACATTATTTACTTATGAAAAATAGAAACATCAATGACAAAACTCAATTTCATGACTATAAAAAATTGATGTTTCTATTTTCCATAAGTAAATAATATAGAGTACTGAAAATATATTTTTTGTTCTTTGAAGAATACTCTTCGAATGTCTATTCTCTCTTGAATGTGTGAATATGTATATGTCCGACTTCTTTATTGAGCCACTGTACATTTTCTATAATTGTGTTCTACTTTATTTCTTTACTTGTCTTTTTTTATTGCTTTGCCTCATTATTTTATCTTCCACTCACTAGGGGAGTTACCTGCACTAGGGACACTAGAAGTAGATACAGTGGGAGATAGACCTAAGTCCATTACACAATGGGAATATCCTATTGTCCCATTACCCTGCTTATGACACGGGTGTTAGTGGCCGCCCTAGATCTGGAGGAAGATTTCAAACTCACAAGGAAGGGTACGGATAATTAGGTTGATGGAACGAAATATTTTAGATGTTACTCGATAGAACTCTTTACGACCTACTCAGAATTATTTCCATTTTGATCACATTCGATTCGAAAGCTATCGATTACATTTGAATATTTTAGCTTATTTTATTTTCATATTTCTTATAAACTAATTCATTTTAGAAAGCCCGACTACTGGAAAGTGTCGCAAAGAATGCTCCATTGTCTGGTGTATAACGCTAACAACAACAGTTTGAACTAAATTGGCATGAGGGTGGATTAAGAAATAGCGCACAACAACTTATGCAATTTATGCTGGTAATAAATAACACAGCAAGAGAATATACAAAGTTAATGGTCATATTAAAGTTAATTTTCAGCACAATCACCAAATCTCTCAAAATATTTCCCTCCTTGTGACAAAAGTTTCAAAATACCTTATTCGGAAAAGTTCGTCTTTGGAGAGTATACGAGGTGTAGCAATTAAATAACGAGACTGCCTATCTTCTGTTGCGCAGCATCGTGGGGGAAAAGTAGCTAATGATGTGTTGTTGATCTTGAACCTTTATTAGCAGCCACTGTTTGTGTCATGATTCTGAAAGCTTTTTTTTTTTTTTTTCAGGCTTGCATGAGAGGACAGTGTTGTGTAGTATGCCAGAATCATGGTGAACAGTATTAGTAAAGTTGAGCAGCGCATTAACATCAAATTTCTGGTGAAATTAAAAAAAAAAAAAAAAAAACGACGGAATGTGCCGTTTTAAAAAGGTGTATGGTGATAATGCTATGTCACGTGCGCGAGTTTTCGAATGGTACAAACGATTTTCAGAAGGTAGGGAAGAGGTTGAAGATGATGAGCGACCCGGCCACCCTTTGAGTTCAAGAACGGACGAAAATGCTCAATAATAATAATAATGAACTTGTGCGGAAAGAGACGTCTGAGTATTCGGATGATCGCAGACATGGCAAAAATTAACAGAGACAGTAAGACAAATTTTGCATGACAATTTAAACATGACAAAAGTTTGTGCAAAAATTGTCCCGAAAATCCTCTCTCAGGGACAAAAATACATTCGAATGACCATTTGCTGTGACGTTATTGAACGACTCAAGCAGAACCAGACTTCCTAACACGTGTCATCACCTGTGATGAAACATGGTTTTTCCAGTATGACCCCCGAGACTAAGCGTCAATCCATGCACTGGACGACTCCCACACAGGAGCGTCATTTCAGGTTTTGCTTGGGGGGGGGGGGCAAGTCCCCTTGATATTAGTAAAATTTCGCGTTTTTCACTGATTTACTACTATTCTGTTGATAAATTCTATATACATCTCAAACTCAGTGGGGGCAAATGTCCCTCCCTGCCCCCCCTAAATGACGCCCCTGCTCCCACATCGCCAAGAATGAAAAAAGCACGAATGTGCAAGTCGAAAGTGAAGGCAATGTTCATCTTTATATATATATATATATATATATATATATATATATATATATATATATATATATATATAAGGGGTATCATCATGACTGAATGTGTGTCTCATGGTCAAACGGTGAATCAGACCTACTACAAAGAAATCCTAATCCAGCTGAGGGAAAGAATAAAGAAGAAGAGACCGGATTTGTGGAAGAACGATGCATGGATCCTCCACCAAGACAATGCGCCTTCCCCGTAATGTCCTTTCTGTGAAGCAGTTTTTAGCAGCCAAGCGCATTCCTGTTCTCGACCATCCTCCGTATTTCCCAGACCTGGCTCAGTGTGACTTTCATCTATTCCCAAAAGTGAAAAGTGCGTTGCAGGGAACACATTTTCAGTCTGTGGAAGAGGTGAAACAAAAAACGGCAGAGTTGTTGAACAGGGTGACATCTGATGACCTACAGCATTGCTTTGAACAATGGAATGCACATATGCAGCGGTGTATAGATAGGGGAGGGAAGTATATTGAAGGGGATAACAGTCAATTATAACTTTCTTTGCAATACATCACATTTATGACACCAGTCTCGTCATTTAATTGCCACACCTCGTAGTAGACAGCTGTGCGCAATGATTTGATTTGATTATTGTAATTGAAACGTTGGACAGCCAATGATTTCCTTATCGGGCTGAACAGATACTAGTCTGAAAATAAAGAACAGGACAGATCAGAATTCTTACGAATAGAAGCAGCAACATAGGATATACGTTATCATGAAGAAGTCTGACTGTTTCAGTATTAATGGTAAGGCGTTTGTCATCAAGCGCAACTTTACACAATTTTATTTCATACGATACAGCATTCACACTAACCCCGTGTGTTAAAAAAAAAAAAAAGTAGAACTCCTTTGTGTCCTAGTATACAGTCACTAGCATTTTTTTCTTAACATATTGGGTCACCTTGAATGTGTCGTGCGTGACATTTTAATTTCTGAAAACCATTGCATCAATAGAAAACAAGTCGTATGTTTCAAATACATCTTGGAGCATTTTGTGAGCACTTACCGCGTGGTTTGTGTAGTCTAATTTTCATTTAATAATGCAATCATATCTCGACTAGAAGCTTTTACGATATGAAAGGAACGATATCTTGTAGAACGTCGTAACATATCAGTCACTATCCCTTGCTATATTATGAGTGTCATCTTAATAGATACGTAGCGTGTTTATTGTACAGCATCAATATTTAGGTTTACAAACAATTCGATTTTCTCAGAAACTACTAGATTGACTTTAGCCTATCCACATGATTTTGGTCAGTTTGAATAGAAGTATTGGTTGTAGATGTTTCGGGCTCCCAGGAGTTCCAAACTAACCGAGATAGTCCTGCATTAAATCAGTTACCCCCTTTAGAAAGAACTATTGTTCAAAACTACAAATCTTCCGTTTTCTTAACACGAGTTAGTATCATTCGTGAGATATTACAAAACAAGCATTTTAGGAATGACCCCCCCAAAAAAAAATGGATCGAAAGATTGTGATCTTGGCCAATAATTAGTTTTTGGATCAGGAGCCACAAAATGTTTGATGGGCCTCTAAAACAAGTTTTCGTTGTTGTTGTTGTTGTTTTTAATGGAATAAGCACATCATATTGAGTTAAGTGAGAGTTTGGATTTGGCTACACTATATGGTTCTCCAGATATAAGGTATACAAGAAAATTTTTGATTGAAATTATATTAAATTTCAAATTAGATTGAGATTATATTGGAGTTTTTGGATCAGGGGCCACAAAATGTTTGAACGACCTCTAAATCGAGTTTTTTTTTTTTTTTGTGTGTGTGTGTGTGGAATAAACGTATCGTACTGGATTAAGTGATAGTTTGGATTTGACGACACTATGTGTAACTCTCGAGATATAAGGCCTACAAGAACATTTTTGCCTGAAATATATTGGATCTTTTGATAAAATAAATAAATAAATAAATAAAGTTTTTATGAACCCTGAAAAAATGAGAGAAGTTGGTAGTCTATCATTAGTGTTGCTGTGACTATTTTCTTCCCCGATTACCAACATTCATAACGTAAAATATTACATATATATCTATATATATAAAAGAGAACGCACAAAATCCTTTGTCCGCTCATCACGCTAATACGGCTGAACCGATTTCTTTCATTTTTGGGGGGTTGTTAGGATTTGGACCCTAGATGGTTTTTATCATATCACTTTAATTTTCAATTACCAGTGTCTTGAGATAATTGACCAATCAGGTGTCAATACGTACAAAAAATCCTTTGTCCGCTCATCACGCTAATACGGCTGAACCGATTTCTTTCATTTTTGGGGGGTTGTTAGGATGTGGACCCTAGATGTTTTTTATCATATCACTTTAATTTTCAATTACCAGTGTCTTGAGATAATTGACCATTCAGGTGTCCATACGTACAAATCCTTTGTTATTAGTTCATCATAGGTATAAAAATAAACGTATTTATATGCAACCCGCATGACCCTGTGACTCGGCGGGTTAACATAACTGACAGGCGCTATAAATCACTTGAAAGCGAAAAAGTAAAAATTATCTAAGTAACAAAGTTTATTGCGTTCCGGGATGACCGCAGCGAAGCGGGGCGGGTTGGGGTGACCGCAGCGAAGCGGGGCGGGTTAACATAAATGACAGGCGATATAATGTTAACATTAGTGCAATCTTCTATGGTTTTTATCATATCACTTGAAAGCGAAAAAGTAAAAATTATCTAAGTAACAAAGTTTATTGCGTTCCGGGGTGACCGCAGCGAAGCGGGGTGAACGCTGCTAGTATATATATATATCGTCAATTCCACCCATGTGTTGGCCAACATTACACGAGAGATGGTTGTTATAACTTCAGTAATTCTGCGCCGTAATGTGATGTCGTTCACTGGTATTCGACATAACCCCAAACGAACAAAGCCAATGGTGTTCTGTCCAATTATGTCCGGTCGCGGAGGCCAGTTTAAGGGACTGTCACACCCGATCCATCTTCCTGAAGATGCTGTGTCCAAATGGACACGGACATCTAACCCACAATAAGATTGCACACCATCTTGTTATAAGATTTAGTCATGAATGTCGTGAATCTGTGACAATACAAATAACTGTAACACATCATGAAAGGTATTAGCTGTGACCGTCTTTACACTGAAGAAAAAAGGTCTTATCAATTCATTGTGCATAAAACTGCACCACGCGTTCAGTTGAGGGCTTTCTCTGACGGTATCAAACACAGCGTGGGGGTTCTTGGACCCCCAGATACTAGCGTTGTGTTGGCTGGCAAAACTGTTAAAATGGAATGTGGCCTCATCCACGTCTTAGGAACCTGCAACTCACGTGTTGCTCGGCGGACTGACTTATTGGGATATGCACGAAGGCGTCTCTCACTGTCTGATTTGTCTGTGCATTAGGTATAGGCCTGCCTCTTTTCTTAAACTTAGCATACCCCATATTGATGCTTTTAACTAGTAGCTGTCTATGGCATGTCGTTTGGAATTGTCTCTGAACTATTTTTAGTGATTTTGTCCCGTGATACAAGCGGACACATTCATTGAGCTTTCTCCTGGTTTGTGTACATGTTTCGGCAAACTGTGTCCGATTCCGCTGTTGTTGCGTTACTAGACCCTGCAAAAAAAATAACACTAAGTATGCACAAAAAAGCTTGAATATGTTACATTCAATTGAACATACGAGGGCTATCCAGAAAGTAGATTACGTTTTGGAATAAAAAATCAACAAAGTATAGGAAACAAATTTTATTATATACAGATGAAAGCCACACACAAATACTACTTTTCGACATAGTCATCATTCAAATTAAGGCATTTATCGTAGCGATGTACGAGCTTGGAAATTCCTTCGTCGAAAAATTCGGCCGCCTGCGACTTCAACCACTTCGTTACCTCTTCTTGCAGCTGTTCGTCGTCATCAAAACGCTGCATAGCCAGCCACTTCTTCATTGCTGGGAATGGGTGGAAGTCGCTCGGTGCCAGGTCGGGACTGTACGGCGGATGAGGAAACAACTCCCACTGAAAAGATTCAAGAACTTCACGCGTGACATTTGCCGTGTGGGGCCGGGCGTTGTCGTGAATCAACAAGATCTTAGAGCTCAACATTCCTCTGCGCTTGTTTTGAATTGCTCTTCTGAGGTTTTGCAGAGTTTGGCAATACCTTTGAGCGTTTATTGTAGTGCCTCTTTCCAGGAAGTCCACCAAAATCACACCTTTTCTGTCCCAAAAAACAGTCGCCATCATCTTCCTTGCCGACATGGTTTGCATGCATTTCTTGGGTTTTTGGGGAGAACCTGTGTGCCCCCACTGCATTGATTGCAATTTCGTTTCACAGTTCACGTGTTTCACCCATGTTTCGTCACCAGTAACGATGCGATCGAGTAAAGAGTCACCATCCTTATTGTAGGCGTCCAAAAAGTGCAACGCTGCAGCCATTCGCTGATTTTTGTGGTCCTCTGTCAAGATTTTTGGAATCCATCTTGCACAAAACTTGTGGTAACCAAGCTTTTCGCTGATGATTTCGTGCAACAAACTTCGCGAAATTTGTGGAAAACTCAAAGAAAGTTCCGTTATTGTGAACTTTCGATTTTCACGGACTTTAACATCGACTTTTTCGACAAGTTCGGCAGTCACTTTGCTGGGTCTCCCACTTCGATCTTCGTCGTGAACATTGGTTCGGCCATTTTTAAATCTTATGACCCACTGTCGCACTCCACCTTCAGTGATAATGTTGTCCCCATACACTTCACACAGCTGCCGATAGATTTCTATCGGTTTACAGTTTTTTGCTGTCAGAAACCTTATTACTGCACGCACCTCGCAGCTCGCGGGATTTTCAATTAACGCAGACATTTCAAACCGTCACAGTATCTTAACGGAGCACAGCACGAACCTCTCACTAGCACGGCTAGATGCCGACTGAGCTGCGCAACGCTCTGACCCCAAGATGGCCGCGCTAGCCCCGCCCCTAGCGGACACAGACGAAAACGTAATCTACTTTCTGGATAGCCCTCGTAAAATGCATTTGTCTTAACATACAATTGAAAATAAAAAAGTATTTGTCTATGTATAATATTTTATGTCTTATGAATGATTGTAATCATGGAAATAATTCAGGGAAACCGGTATAATAACAGTAATTTTCTTCTTTTTTTCTTATAAATTATGGGATTTCAATAACTAATATTTTGACACTTTCAGTTTTCATCACAACTGTCACTAAAGTCCCTATATTAAGATAGACTAATTCCTTGTTGATCCTAATTGTTATAAGTAGTCGCAATAGTCATGAGTCGTATTGTCACTAGACTTCACAGACCATGATTTACTTATTCCTGGTTTTAGTTTCGAAAAAAAAAATTCAAGTATGACTCTTTAAAAAATAAAAAAAAAACTGAACTATCTAAAATGCTTGGTCCTTCGGTTTCAAAGTTACTACTTGTATTATTCTCTCATCTCTGCCTCTACATGTATATTTATATTTTTCTGTGTGTGTGTGTGTGTATTACTGCTGTGTGTCACCGTTCTGTCTGTCTGGGAAACTCTTTTATTTCACTGTCTTGACATACCCTCTGTCAACTCGTATAATAGCCCAAGTGTGCTGTTTGCATTAGTTGTCGTGCTTTGAATTCGAAGTGTGCTCATCCACGAGGAAAAATGCACATGAAAAGTAACACGAAAAAGGCAAGGAGAGTAAAAAGTTCTATAGTTTCGTATTTCTTTCGGTCTCTGTATTCCTTTATTTTTCATATTCATGTGAAATGAAATGATGAAAGCCCTTCAGAGTCTGGCTTTTAGTCACATCTTTTAGCTGAGGAGTTTCGTGTTGTTCCGAGCGGATATTTTCTTCTGTTTACTCTCTAAATATATAACGCGGGATTTCTGCTGCATTGTGCATAAAACTGTACGAAAAATATTGCAAAATTCTTTCGTATTTGTTGCAAACCTTATATTTCGGCTCGCAAATAAGGCTTTCGGTCCACAAGAAATTCAAGTACAACTTTGGTCATGTGAGCTATATTTCATATCTAATTTTATTTCCTATCTGCATCTACAGCTCCTTTAAGTGTTTAAAATATACATGTCCAGAAACTGAAAATAAATTTACAATGTAGAAAATAGTGTCCACTGTTTTCACGAATTTAAGAGGAATGCACACATTTTATGTCTCTTTTCGCGGAAATTCTGTAATTGGACTTGAATTGTTTGGCTTCTGAACGTGTCAAATATCGACTGATTCATTTTAGGTCGTTATTATGCAACACCTAGGTTATGGATAATGGGAACTACTATTATGTTATGTTCGATTCATGTAGAAAGCAATGTTAACTTTTTTTTTCTTTTCGTGAGTTCGGTTCAGTCGATAGGTGCACAAACCATTATGGAACACCACATCATACAATACTGACCTTTTGTTATGGCATAACTAGGATATTTCCTCGGGGGAGGCGGACATAGCCATGATATCTGAAAAGAAAAAAGAAACTTTTAGAAAATATTTCTGTAATAATGTTTGTTTTACCTTCTGAGTCATTCTCCACCATCCTTATTGTCATATCTTCAAATACCTTAGTCGAGCTCCTTCGTAGCTAAGCGGTTAGTGTATGCGCCTTTGGCAAGGGAAACCCGAGTTCGATTCCCGGCGGGAGCTCATATGGTTCGCATTTCATGTTAATCAGTAGATCCCATCTGGTATAGCCTCGTTGCTGAAATCGACATTAAATTCAAAATCAACTCAAAATCCTTTATCCTTCTCTTTCTTCTTTACTTCTGTGGTCTTTCACATCGGGTTCCTTATAGATTTGCTTTCTTCATTCATTATTTTGTTTTTATTTTTCCTCTTTATGTATGTATTTATTTATTTTTTAATATTAGAGCGAACCTCATCTTTACTAGAATTAGGCCTTCTTTTATCGGGATACTCCTTCGAGACGCAATAACCGTTCTTAACCAAATTAGGTATGGTGATTTGATAGCTCAAAGTTGTGGGTCCCACACATCGATGGGACTTACCATTGAGGAATAATCACCGAAAAACATGCCCATAGACTTAAGAGGGAGAAGGAGTGAGCCACAGTGGCCGGAATATTGGTGTTCAATTTAACATGGGATCTCAACCATTTTTTAGGGAAATCATGGTTTCATTTCGTTGTTTCGCAAAAATGTCTCAATAGCTCACTCAATATGATGCATCTCATTTTAAAGGTACAATCTGAAATCTGTGCGTGATATTTTCTTATAAATACAGATAATTATAATCCAAATTCCCATAAGGAAATGATCAAAATTAGAGGGAAAAGTCTTCTGTTTTTTTACAGTAAGAAAAAGAGCTAAAAACTTCGGACTTTTTTTTGAGAATGGAGTACTATCTTTGTATTTGTGCGCTACTGTACTATTTTTTCGTTGTTTCCAAATACATCCATTACACAATCGATGAGAAATTATATCCTTCATCATTGAATCTACAGAAATCAGAAATCAGATTTTTTCGTGTTCACGTACTTGGCCGTCTAACTGCTAGATGGCAGTATAGTCATTCCTCATCCCACTTTCCTTCTCAGCGGGAGCCAGTCCTTTTGAAAACCTACTTAGAACTTCTTAACAGGGGCGGGAGAAAGAAAATCATTGTGAAGAACGGGAACTTCAAACACGAGGAATGGCAAAATTTATGACCTCTTTAGTTGATGGTTAGTTGATGGTTTAGTTGATGGTTTAGTTGATGGCAAACATTAAATCTGACACCAACCTTGAATGTATTTTCTGGCCGTTTTTGGCGTAGGAGACTCGGGTTCGATTCTCGGCGGGAGCTCATGTGATTCGGATTCCACGTTAATCAGTAGTTCCACGTCTCATATAGCCTCGCTGCTGAACGGGACGTATTTTCTGGCGAATGACGCGCACCACTCACTCCAAATTTCAATGTTATTATCAATAATAATAATCAAAATAATAATACAAAACATAGCGGAAATTATCCAATCCTCGTTTTTAGAGTTTGAACTGTCTTTCTGGAAATGAGTTTGAATTTTCAAGAAAATCAAAACGCCTTGTTTATGCTTTCTGCACATATGAATGGTGGTTTCTCAATTTTTTTTCACTGTTATTTCTGATAATAGCAATTTGTGCTTTTCTTGACTGTGACAGTTGAACAAAGTGCATTCCGCAGAACTGGCAAACATAATGCCTCAGATTTCAGTAAATCTACCGATTTCTTGAAATCCGGTATGGCAGCCTCAATGAAGTCTTATAGTCCTTTAATGAGGTGAACGTGACACAGTTTAGAGTATGGAAGTTCACCTTTCTAGGTGGCTCTTCTAGTCGTCTATTACTAACATTCAGAGAATACATTGGACACAGAGTCTTCTTTCAGCTTCCGAACTTTACATTTTTTAAAAATATTCTTTTACAGAATGTTGACAACAAACAACAGATCTGTCTGGAGGAATTTAGTTACTACCATTCATATCACCATGTCTTGATATTTTACCTAACCATTTTTCTGTAATTGAATGCTCGATGGTATTTCGTGAAACGATACCTCAACGTATTCTAAAATGTCTCTTTGTGCCTTAGAAAAGGATATACATCAGTAATACATTTTAATTTGCGAAAACACGGAACCGTAAAATGTATTTTCCTCTATGAAATTTATACACACAAGCCTCGCTTAGTGCTGCACCCATGCGGCGGAATTAGGAGAAATATTCGTACGGTGATCTCCATGTTATTTTCGATGATTCGACAGGCAGTATAGAGAGCGAGCGAGAGAAGAGTGACTCCAGCGGGCGGTGGTAGCGATAAAGTCGACCTTTCGACAAAGATTTGTGAAGGAGAAGCCGAACCAAAGTCTTCGTTTATGTTTTCCAAGAAAGAAATGAAAACTTCCTGCAGGACTGAGAATATACATGCAAGAGAAAAGATACATTATTATAATCTTTAGGGTAGATTAATCCCAGAAATATTCTTTGTTTACCTATCAAAAAAAAAAAAAAAAATCAAGAATAATATAGAGCTCTTTCATCAGCTTCTATCGTACAATACTAAACACACACATATTATATACAGCAAGGCCGGCCTAAGGTGGTGCGGGGCCCGATTGGGAACATTTTGTGGGGCACCGGGTTTATAACTAATTTGCACCAAGGTCTGTAGAGCCTATATATATATATATATATATATATATATATATATATATATATATATATATATATATATATATATGGTCTAACTCAAATGTCAATACAGACAGTGAATGAATTTTTAAACTACATGTTTCACCCTTGTGCTTTGCAATTTTTAAAGAAGGTTCTGTACCAGTATTTCATAGTTTTCATCTCTTACAAGTAAACTTATCGATGTCGAAATCTAGTTTCTTGACCAACTTAGCAGAGAAGTGTAGAATATCAAGAAACGAGCGTAAGCAAAATTTAAAGTGTTTCTGTCCATAAAGATGGCCGCAGTGGCGAAAAACCTGACTGACCAGAACAAGCCATAACAATGCGTTTTAAATTTGAAAATTTCGTTTTATTTGTAAAACGGGTAAACGGATGAAAACCAAAACCACATTAACTGACACCGGGGGAAGTAGACATCTACTTGAGGGTATGCTTATCATGGCTGCCATCTTGTACCTCACTTAACTTATATTTTCTTTTTAATAGGAAGGCGGTCACATATCAAACTGGGCTAGACTTTTACGAGAAATACAGTGGTGCAGTCTATGTTTCCATAAGTTTATATTTGTAAGAAATACTGAAATACACATTGATATAAATTAGTTGGTTCAAAGATTCCTTAACAGCTGTATCTTTTTGAAAACAATTGAAGTCAGTGAAACCTAATGTACGCTAGTGAGAACATCGTAGGTAGCTACTTATGAAAGGTATAATCAGCTCGAAATCGTCATCGACTGTAGACAAAATGAAATGGTGATGAGAGGATTACAAACTTCAAGGAACTGATTGCAGATGAATGACGTATTTTCCATTGGGTTCTTCTAGTTAGAACACAAACCTTCATAAGCAGCCACCTATTCAGTATGCACTAGTATACATTCGCTTTTCCTGACTTCATTTTTCAAACGAAAAAAAATCCACGGGATTTTTCGCAGGAGAGGGCAAAAGTTTGTCTTATGGTTTTGAATTTTTAATATAACTATAAGAGAAAGGATATGCAAAGAAATCGCACTGAGGCTGATTTATTTGATACCATCTCGGTAGTATCACATGACGTAATCAGTAAAAACTCCAGGGAGTTTTACTTACTAAGGTGTTCAAAATAAAAAGGGTGTGTACTTAGAATAATGATATACATTTTTACACAAACTCAAAGACAACAATATTTTTACGCCCAGGGATGTGTGTAAGGAAATTTAGGGGAGTGTTAAGGTGTGCAAGATACTCCCCAGACATACTATCTATTTTTACAACAGAAGTTATAAACATAAAAAAAACTAAAGAAACTACTGCAGCATTAAATTCAGAAAATATTTGCTTATGCCCGGAAACTTAATATAAACTATTCATTTACTTGTTAGGGAGATGCAATACCTTCCCTTGTGGAGTCCATGGATATACCTGTATTGTAATATGCTGTTGTGTGCACTTGATAACCGAGAGTAGCAGAACAGATTCACTTGACTGGGGGCCTCGCGAACATAATGTCATGTATTAGGAGCAAAATTTAGTCATAGGGACCACAACACACTTGTTTGCTTTGGGCCTAATATACAGTTAAAACGGTACTGGAGAGTAGATTAGACTGGATAGTAGAGTAGACGACTCTAGCGCGGGGCCCGATTGGGAGCAATCGGTTCAAGGCCGGCCTTGAAATATTATATATATATATATACAGTGGCGGATCCAGGATATGATCAAGGGAGGAGCTAAACCATAATTTGCCTCTTTATCCGGAGTAAACAGGATTGAAGCCCATTTTATCCAGTGTATACCTGAGCGTCAAGGGGGGGGGCTATAGCCTCTATAGCCACTTTTGGATCTGCGCCTGTATATGTATACTATTTGCACTGCCAGATTTTCGTATAAGATAAACAAGCTATAGCTTAGGACCCCGCTCTCTTGGGGGCTCCAAAATCTAAAGAAAAACTGGATATGCATTTCTACAATATAAGGAAATTAAAAAAATAAAATAAAATTTAAATATACGTAGCAACAGTGCTTCCTACTGTGTAGCCTACATTCATGTAATTAATGGGGCTCCTTCTGCTAGTGTGCTTCCTAAATTATCTCTAGTTTCTTTATTTCTGTATGTTCATCTATGTTCATCTGGACACATAAAGGGCCCTCATTACCTTAAACAGCTTGGGGCCCCACTAAACCTAAATCCGACTCTGACTATCTATTTATGCATGTTTGCTCTCTCTCTTTTCGAAGCAGTGTTTCTTTGATATTGCTTCCAATTCTGGCAGGTTTTACCAAGGGGGGAAGAGTCCTTACTCATTCCAGGCATTCAAACTAGGGACTGGACTACTTGCTTCCAACATTCCGTCCCTCATGTATCCTGGTCTGAATCAATTGTCTAAAGCCCATAAAACATTCAAATTCAAATGTAGATGTTGCTCATCAGTGTCGACACCTAAATATTTCTCAATCAACGATAGGGGTGTTTGATACCCTCAATCTGTCTCCCTCTTATTAGGGGAGAAACACTCTAGGTATATTCGGTAGTAATTCTTTAAAAAAAAGTGCTGTTTAATGTACGGTATGTAGTAACGCATAGGAAACTAAATTTTAATATACCTTAATAGTATAGAAACGCATCATACGGTACCTTACCAAAATAAACACCCTGTGCTAAAGATGGAAACATTAACAATAATAAAAAAGATAATAATAAACATTTTAAGGGAATTCTTTTATTAATCAAGTCACGCTTAAAAGTAAAAAACAATTTTGTTTATGCATGACTTAAAAAAATGAGATGCACTCTAATATAGGCTTAAAGTTACTTTATAAATTCTTAAAATGACGCGCCCCATTCTTTTTATTTAGTCTTGCATAAACAAAATTATTTTAAACTTTTTAGTGCGAGTTGATTAACAAAAGAATGTCTTTAAAAGGGGTTTTATCATTTTTTTATTCGTTGGACATATTTTCCAAATCTTAAAGTGAAATGCAACCAGGGAAACCAGGGCTGGTTATAGGCTAGTATTTATTTTAGGATAAAGAAGTTGAAAATAAAAACATTTAAAATTTGCTTTTAAAATAAATAGATATATTGCAAAATATGAAAATAACAATGGAATGTTGTATTGTCACCGGACTTACGTCGCTCTGCAACAGTTCTTAGTTCTATGACGTTAGGAAATAAGTTCAATTTATACGAACACTTATTCAATGTTTGAAACAAACACATGTTACGTCATTGTACACTCATGCCCAAAATGATTGTCGCATATCTATAACTGTCTTCTTGTAAGAGTATAATGTAATAATGATTTTGCTGGGTACTTTTAATACTGATACTATGTGTACAATTGGGAAATGTATATGTGGTAAATTTCATAGGAAAATATTTATAAATACCAAAATTAGAATGAGTAAAACAAAATGTTGCTAAATGGACACGAAAGTTTTATTTTCGTTTTATTGTTCTTATTTACTGCTCGTTTGACATGAAATTTGCCACATACATGTCTCTGCCGATTGTACACATACTAACATTATAAGAAATACCGGATGAATTCGTTATCAAATTATATTCCTACAACAACATATTTATAGATATGCGACAATAATTTTGGACATAAGTGTACCTTCCTGAAGAAGGTGACACATCTTTTAATTCTATTGCTAATGAAGTGGTCTATTTCCTAAAATAAAAACCAACAACCAAGCAGGGCATATGCTCCCTCCTGTCCTTCTAAGCCGGTCCCTAAAGCTGAATGTAACATTGCGGCCCTTTCCTGTTGTAATAGGATAAAAAAAAACTCAGGATGGTCAGCCACTGGTATCGAATCCAGGACCATTCGAATGTGAAGGTGAGAGGGTAAATCTGGTGGTCATATTTTGAAAAGAAAATAAGGAAATGGATTCCACTAAAAAAGAGTCACATTGTCAATACATTTCAGATCTTTGCCTGGGTTTTCTGCCTTTCAATTCCAAGTTGTTTTATTTTTTTAAACCAGGAAGGCTCTAAATAAATTAGAATATCGACTCTCCCGTGTTTATAATATATATATATATATATATATATATATATATATATATATATATATTGGCATGGTTCTTCATTTTACATCAGACTCTTCCCGCACTATTCTGTTTTTAACCATAGGTAGAAATCTTTTGAGAAAGAGACAGGCGACAAGAGCTTTAGTTCTCTATGGTATGTTTGTGATCGTTGTAGATATTTGAGTGGCTCTCTAGACACGGGACTGAGGGTTGATATCATGTTGGTCCCTCTTTATTTTTTCTTCACTTCTGTTTCTCTTTTAGCCAAAACAAGGAATTTCACTCTTTTGTCCCATTTGCAACCGTAACCACCCTCCTCCTGCGCTGTCCAACTTTGACCACATGCAGGGGAAAAGAAGGAAAAGGAGGGGTGCCATTTGCTTTGACGGCATTTCAGCAACAACCCCATCTGTTGCCAAAATAAGGAAATACTTTGTACTGAAAGGAGAAACTGAAGAAGCTGATACCTTCGATTTGTCAAGGTCACTTGAGTCCCGCCGACTCTTAACATTGGAAAACAATTTGGCTTGCGAGTGATCATTGTAAACAAAGGAAAACATAATTTTCAACATTAGAAATTGAAGTCTATTTTTCTGCGAACACGATTCATGTCTGTTTCGCCGATTCATGTTCGCTGAATGTATTAAGCTACGAAATTATGGCACATATGAGGAGTCGGCCATGTTCAGCAAAACAGGAATTCAGGTTTAGCCGAATCATGTTTGGCCGAAAACTAGTTAAAAGGGAATTTACGTACAGAAAAGGATTTTTTCCCATCTAAGTCTTCAATTTCTTATTGCTAATTTGTGCAATGTCGCCAATGTTCATGGAAAGTCATGTGTACCGTCGTCGAGCGTTACACTGCACTTAGATGATGTTAAGTACAAAATACTGTATTTTTTTTTTCTTTTCAAGAAACTTACGAATAGAGTACACTCTTTCATCGAATAAAAACAAGGGCTGAGCAAGAGGGGATGAACTTTCTCCTATCGAAATATCCATGGACTTTGAGAAGTCAGCGTTAAATGCAGTGAAGGCAGTTTTTTCTTGGTGTTACTATACAATGTTGCTCTGTTCATTATGCATAGTGCATATGGAGGAAGGTGAAAGAATTAGATTTATCTGTATTTTGTAAAGAAGATCCGAGTGTGAAACAGTGGATTCGTCGAACGGCAGCACTTCCTTTAGTTCCTCTCCAAAGATTGGAAGAATTTTTGACTTGCAGCAAAACGCTCCCCCCCTCCATGTTCCAATCAAGGAACCTTTCCTTGCTTCTTTATTGAAAACATGGAGAGACGAGGTCAACGCACTGTTTCCTCCGTAAGTATTACAACGTTTCTACTTGTCTACATCTTTCTTATATAGGCTAAGTGCATTTTATTAGAACACATTTAAGTTCTAATTGGTGCTGACATGTGAATGGGGCTTTCTTGATACCAGTAGCGAGAATTGACTGTCGAAAAAAAAACTATTTTCGAGGGGAAAATATCAATCTACTAAAAATCTTTTCATTACATTTAAATTGGTATCTATGCAATACACACTTCTCGTCACAATAGCATAAATGCGTTTAAGTGTTAGGTAAAATGTATGGAGTATTTGCACAAAGGATGGCAGTTCACATAAGAAGTTTCATGAATGTTTATGCTGCATGTCTATAATGCTTTTCAATGTAAGTTTGTTTTACAGATCCATATCGAATCATTTCGAGAACGAAAGTGAGAGAACAAATTATAATTTTGAAGGATGGCATTCAAAGGTAAGTAGAACTTAATTACTATCTATCTAAATACTCGTTTAATTCGGGTTTATTACCTTGTGGAAAGGAACAAGCAGAAAACGATGCATTAGTGCCCATGTTGAAAGTTGGAAATTATTCTAAGTCACAGAACACGAAATGGAAGCATACAAACGAACATCTTAAAGTACACAAGGCTAAACTTCATAATTATCACATTGACTTGAACTGCTATGTTGATGCTGTGGCATGCATATTTAGAGAAAAAGATGGTTAGCAAATTTGATCACAAATAATTTTACTACTCCCAACTTTCTACGTATTTATGCACATTCATTTTAATGTCTAGATTGAGTGTATTTTTTAATTTAAATATCACTTTTATTTATATAGAATGTGCTCATAGTTGTAGAACTTTTTATTTCTTTCGGTTTATGTGACACGGTTTCTTGAATATTGTAACGGACAATTTTCCTTTTTAGAATCCTCACATTTTATTTTAAAGTTTCATATTGTTAATATACAATCAGTTTTATTTGCATATACGTGTAGTATGTTCAGGGCCGTAGAACTTTTTTTTTTCTTTCAATTTAGATGAAACGGTTATTGACAACTATAGCGGACAAGGCATCCGAAGCCGCATCTGATTATTTTCCTGACATGACTGTTTGTATATCAGTAGCACGTATGTTGAATGATTTACTGTGTAATTACAAGAACGGTTGGAGGAAATTCCCTTTTATGGGACTTGCCAAAAATCAGATTAGCGAAAGGGACAGGATAACAGTATCATCTTTAGGGAGAACGGGTCTAAACCCACATAATCGACAGTCCTGACAGAGTACTTGAACCGTCAGCAGCTTGTCACGACTTATCCCTCAACGGTCTGCATGCCATTCCACGAAATTCTGCCTCTTAGCTATCAACTTAATTTGACACTTTCTCATAGACTGTTTCATATTGCAAAGTTTGGAAAATTGTATGTGGTCTAGTTTTGTAATCACATACAACATATTTTCGATGCATGATTTTTTTTTTTGCCTGGAATTTTTTTTTTTTTTTACTCGTGGGCATTCCCCGAAAACCTTGAGACTGAAGCGAATGTTTTTCAAAAATAACTTTTAATTTACAGTTCGTTTCCAAATATCTGGTATTACCAAATAATGCCATCAGTCGGTATGCTAAAGGGAATACAGTCTGCATGGAGTGTAAATGGAGATATCGTTTGGGTTTTGCATTTCTATATTTGTTCTTCCGTGAATTCAGAAGTTATTTTATTGTAGATTTAGCTAATCTTCCAAAGTATATAATTCCAGTTTCAATGTTTTATTTATTTACTGATTTATTTTTCTCTGTGTATGCACGTAAGGAATTATATTGTGATTCTACCTAGGTATATAATTTTAATTCATATGCACTTTATGAACATTCCGATCTAGATCTGACAAAAGAAAACTAATTTTGCTTATAACAATATACAACTGTCACTCCACTAGCAAGTTGTTGTTAGGGTAGTTTTGTAATCCTTAATTACAAATATTTCAATGTGTTACTAACGAAGAAAGAAAAATAACTCTAAATAACCATTGGCAAATCCTAACTATATATAAAACTACATGAACTGACATAAATAAAAGATGTAAATTCGGTTGACGTGAGAAGTTGATACTTGGCATGATTGTAGCATTCTGGGACTAGCCGGCAGGAAAATTACCAAAAGCAAATATATATATATATATATATATATATATATATATATATATATATATATATATATATATATATATATATATATATATATAATTTTTAGGGGTTATGAAGAATGGCCCCGTCTTATTTAAATGGATCTTTTCTGGGCTTATAAAATACAAACTTGAAACTCAGTATACTTGTACACTTTTGCTAGCATTACCTAAGTAAATCCACCAAAATAGAAATTCCCAACTTTAGAGTGGTTTTATATGGAACTGAAAAATCTTTTCCATGCTATTTATAAGGGACATCTTTAAACATACACAGATGTTTAGGCACTTCCGACAGGATTAGAATGATGAAATTTGTCATGATTGTTGAATACAGGGATTAACCCACAAGAAAATTGCCAGAAGTGATTTTTTTTTTAATTTTTAAGGGTTTTAAAGGGAGATGAAGAAATTACCATGTTATTTAAATGGACCTTTTCTCTAGATACAAAATGTTACCTTTAGGTAGTTGAAATAAGAAAAGGAACTTGGAATACGGCAGAATTGTGAGTTTAAGAGGTCCGTAGGCCGAGCCAAGGCGAGGATGTGTGGACGAAGCCCGCAGCTGGGCAAATTCAGGAAATATGAAAAGCAAGTTCACGAAATTCACTCTTGATGCAAAGGAGATGCGAGGCCATAGGGCAAGCAAACAGGGAGTCTGAGGGTGAACCCCCAGGCAGTCAAAGGCTAGTATTTATTAAAACTTTTAATCCTTTTTAAGATCTTGAGTTTTTGGGGTAATTTTTTAGACTTTCAGTCAAGCAGCTACTGCATCGTCACTATTTATTCTAGGATAATGGCTCATAACTCATTCTCTTCAGAATAGAGAACGCTTTTAATGGTACTACTTACATATCCATACCATATACCAGGAGGGGTGAAATTGAAGAAAAAAAGGAAATTTCCGGATTTTTTTCACACTTCGGGGCCCTCTGGAACGTCCCTGTTTAAACACAGAGACCGAAAAATTACTTGAAAAATATTAAGTTGTGTTGTGGATACTTGTACTAAAAATCACTGAGATACCTTGAAAATTAAGGACGAGAAAAATTGTTTACCACTGTAAAATGCATTTAAAATAATAAACATAAGCGTTCCCCAAACAAAGGATGCAATGTAAAAAAAAAAAGTTCCTGACAAATTACTATTTATTCTATAATTATGATTTATACATCATTCTCTTCAGAATGACGTAACCTTTCAAATGGTGCTACTAACATGTCCATACCGTATACTGGAAAAGGGAAATTTTATTCGAAATGGGAAATTTTATGGCGAAAAAATCCCGTTTGCAACGGTTAGGGCCCTCTGTACCTGCTCTGTGTAAACGTAGAGATTCGAAGCTCACTTGAAAAATGTTACAATATTTACTGGATACTTTTGCAAAAAATCAATCCGATATCTTGAAAATAAAGGAGGGGAAAAACACTTACCTCCGGACTACACATAAAAGATAATAAGCCTAAAATTTCCCCGAACTAAAAACAATATATCATATTGACGACCACATTACGTCACTATATCTACGGGGCGTACAAATTCGCTCTAAAACGTAAAGAAACTTAGTTTTCAATGCTTCTGTGATTGACAAACAAAACAAACCCGGAATGAAAAGCTTAAATAAGAGAATTATAAGGCAAAGTACCATGGTACATCTTTATACTATATATATATATATATATATATATATATATATATATATATATATATATCATATTAATGATATGTATGACGTCACTACACCTACGGGGCGTATGCATTTGCTCTAAAATGTAAAGAAACTTACTTTTCAATGCTTCTGTGGTTGGAAAAACAAAAGAAACCAGGACGAAAAAACTTAAATAAGAGAATTATAACTAGGGATAGTACCGAGACCGAAACGGAGTTCTATATACCGAGACGAGAGCGAGACGCATTTTATATAACCGAGACGAGGCCGAGACCGAGGGGGGATTCTAAAAATCGAGACGAGACTAGATCAGTCTCGAAAGTTTTTGTCTCGTCTCGAATATTGATAGCTATTAAAATTGAATTTACTCAAAATTAGTTTCGTTGCTGTGTCAGACAGAGAGGGGACGGCTGACTGATGTGCAGTGGCGTATTTAGGGGGTGACTTTCGCCCTAAAGCCCCTCCCGAAATAAATAAATAAATAAATATATATATATATTGCATTCCACGTTGAACACAAATGGTTCTTACCCGTTCCTTCCTCAAGCCTGTCCCGAAACAAAATTCACTGCTGATATATATAACATCTCTCTCTCTCTCTCTCTCCACATGCATATATATATATATATATATATATATATATATATATATATGTGGGGGAATATGGTTCCTTGATCATCCGCTATAAAGGAGAAACCAAAAGAGTGAGAAAAGCTAAACTTTGCACGAAGCAGCTATAAGGAGGGGGGCATCTTTGCGTGTATTAAACAAAAATGCCCATCAATGTTGCCAACCCAGAATAAAGTTTTTTTTTTAATGGCACTACGTCAGATTATTACATATTTCAAATCAACATGTTAAAAGAAAATTTAAAATACCACATTTATTATTCAGTGTTGAAAACTAAGGATGTTATAGTTTCACAAACATCCAAAACTTGGAAGCCTCTATCACACATAACAGAACGGAGATGGACTGGACAATGCACATCAGAAGTACCTTAGCATTGTATACTATGGATATAGAATGACTTGTTTTCAATAAATAGCAAGGAAGTTACATAGGCTTGATTTTTTTCGAAAGGTTTTATTTCGAAAACATGCTTAGGTAAGCATCATATCTATTTACTTGTGTGATTAACAATTGGCAAACAACATTTAACATTTTGTAGTTTACAGCCCTTCGATATGTCAAACCGTTCCGGAGATATGATAAACATTGATAAAGTTCGCAACACTATTGAAAATGGCGTATTTCTACGAAAATATGAAAATCATTGTTGTTTTCCTTTTCTTTTACAGCATTTCAGGAATAGCATTTAGTAACTATAGTTACAAGTTCTCACAATTACATCTTTTAAGCAGTGTTGCAAACTTCAGGAATTTTTTTCATATCTCCGGAATACTGTAGTTTGACATATTGAAATGCTGTAAACGCCAAGATGATTTGTTTGCCAATTGCTAGCAATACTAGTAACTAGATCTAGGCATGGTTTCGAAATAAAATCTTTCGAAAAAATTAAGCTTTCAAGCCCTTGTAACTTTGTTGCTATTCATTTAAAACAAGTCATACCCTGACTATGGTATCCAACGCTAAGGTAACTTCGATGTGCATTATCCTGTCCAACTCGGTTGTGTTGTTAGGGGCCGCGGTGGCTCAGTGGTAGATCGTTCACCTCTGGTGCTTGGGGTCCGGGTTCAAACACTGCTGCCGCCAAGTGAACGTTGTGGTGGACAAACACCGTGTGCGTGAGTTTTCTCGGGGTTCTCTCACTTTCTTCATTCCACCATTTCATTCATCTCTCATCATCACCCTCTCCTTTAGCCTAACCGGCATAAACGTGGGACGTAAATACTCAAAACTTTCATTTCATTTCATTTTTTTTTTCGGTTGTGTTGTTTGTGTGATAAAGGTTTCCAAACTTTGGATGTTTGTGGTACTTTAGCATCCTTAGTCTACAACATTGAATAATAACTAACTAACTAATTAACTCTATGGCCTATAGAACCCGGAGGTTCAATGCCGCGTTCACAAAAGCTCTCCACTGACTTCTATCCTTATCTAACTGCATCCAGTTTCTACTTTGTATTCCAATCTCTGTGAGATCCATCTTAATATTGTCCTCTTATCTGCGCCTAGGTCTTCCTAATGGTCGTTTTCCGATTGGTCTTCCAGTCAAGACTTTGAAAGCGTTTCTACTTTCTTCCATTGTAGCTACATGACCTGTCCATCTAAGCCTCCTAGACTTGTCGACCCTAACAATGTTGGGTAAACCGTATGTAGTTCTTCGTTATGAAGTTTCCGCCATTCCCCATTCCCGTTCCTCTTGGATCCGAATATTCGTCTCAGGATCTTGTTCTCAAATACTTTCAGTCTATGTTCTTCCCTCAGAGTAAGCGACCACGTTTCGCAACCATACAGAACTACAGGCATGATTATCGTTTTGTATATTTTAAGCTTCAAATTCCTCGACAGAATTCGCGACGACAAGAGATTTTGAACCGAATAGTAACACGAATTTCCTGCTTTTAGTCGACATTTAATTTCTTCGTGAATATGATTTTCGTATGTTAACATTGATCCTAGACATTTGAAACTTCCCGCTTTATCAAAAGTATTATTTAATATTTTAACGCTTCCATAATTTGCTGTATTACGGTCCCGACGCACTTACATGTATTTAGTTTTCTTTGCATTTACTTCTAAACCCATGTCCCTGCAAACGTTTAATAAGATCTCTGCATTTCTTTCTATTGTTCTCCTATCATCCCCTATTAAATTTACATCATCAGCATATGCCATTACCTGGTGAATGCCGTTCAACTCTAAGCCCTGGTTGCTATCTTTGATTTTCCTTATAGCGTAATCAAGAACAAAGTTAAATAATAATGGTGACAACGCATCTCCTTGTTTCAGACCATTTTCGACGTGAATGCTCGTGGACAAAAATTTTCCTACCCGGACTTTACTTTGGGATTCATTTAAACAGATCTTAATTAATCTAATTAGCTTTCTCGGTATTACAAGTTCTGCAAGAACGTTGTATAATGTTTCTCTCCTAACCGAGTCGTACGCCTTTCTAAAATAAATCAATAATTGATGTACCGGGGTATTGTATTCCCACTTTTTTTCTAGTATTTGGCGAATGGTAAATATTTGGTCGATAGTTGATCGATTTCTTCTAAATCCGCACTGATAATCTCCAATAATTTCATCTGCGTAGGGGGTCAAGCTTGCTAATATAATATTTGAAAGTATTTTATAGGATGTTGACAGAAGATAAATGCCTCGATAATTATTACAGTCAGTTTTGTCGCCTTTCTTGTGAATTGGAACAATGATTGATTCTTTCCACTCTTGTGGCAATTCTTCCTTGTTCCAGATAAGGAGAATGAGTTTGTGTATCTTGTTCCACAATTTTTAGTCTCCAGCTAAAATTAACTCAGCCGGAATTTCATCTACACCCGGAGATTTGTGTTTCTTTAATTTCTTTATAGCGGTTTCTACTTCTATTCGGTTGGGTTCTGGAATATACGGTTCTGCGGTGTGTATATCATTTTCTCCACGTATACTAGTTTTTGGTTGCGTGTCAAGCAAAGAAAACGTCAAACAAATATTTCCATCTATTTAAGATGCTATACGTATCAGTGAGAACTGTACTGTCCAATTTCTTTAATATATAAGCACGAGGTTGATAACCTTTCTTAACCCTTAAAGTCACAGACCCTTGAAAAGTTGGATGATTTTTTTTCACTGATATAGTACGCTAATTAGAGTCTACTGAGCTGGAAATAATGTTCATTGTTGTCGATGTTCTATTTTTAGAAATTGTGTCTATATGGCAACATTGTAACTTAAAGGTCATATGTATGAATGCATTCAGATATATGGATACTTAGGTAAGATTGTTTATTTTCTGGCGTTTATTGGCACTATTAGTTGTGATTGATACAAACAATTGAGAAAATATATTTCTATGTGAATTGTTGCAGAAACCAAATATATGATACTATATTATCAAATTATATCATCAAATTTCTTATGCCAAGGCAAACTTACATTATATTTTTAGATTACAGGAAATTAGTTTACATTCATTCAACCATTCGCACATTAGTCTTACATGGAGACGGATAAAATAATATTTTTTCTTCTGTCATTTTGTGAAACACAACACAAGATCACACTTTGTACATTTCATTCTACTCATTCCTTTAGGGCATAATCTGCAACGTCCTTTTGATCAGTATGATGGCCAATGTCCTATCTGATCATCATTTGGTCTTGGAATTACTAGAGCTCTTATCTTTCGAGTAGGTTGTGTTTCATTATCTTGTGATGGTCTACCACACTATGATCTGTTTTCGGAATTTTTTGGTGTCCAAACCTGCGTTATTGTCATTTCTATACAACAGCCATGCATTGGATACGAACAAGTCAAGGAGGTATGAAAATATGGATAAGTACCACCGTTTAGAGTTTGAAGTGGTCTTATGTTGTTCCACAATCATATCTGATATACCTACACCACCTCCATGGCTATTGTATTCTTTGACGATAGCTGGTCAAGGCACATCCACTTTTTTTATTTTTTTTTACTGTCACACCTTTTGGTGCTTGTCACGTACATCGCAGGATGTCCCTGCTATTGTTACGAACTTATTATGAATCCATTTCACAATAATTACATCATTTTCATTGTTTCGATAGTAATACGCACCCGTCCCTTTCTTTTACAGTTTCTTATCATCCAAAAGGGGGAATCCTGCAATTCTGAGCGTACATTCAGATCTTCCTTCAGATAAATCATATATGGGATGCTTGAGAAATAATTATCGTAATACACACTGAACTGTTCTTGATCAGACATATACGCCAATAGAGCTATCACTACTGTACCACCAACTCCAATTTTTTCTCGTCATCTGTGAGAGTCGCTTCTTCAAAAGTGGTTTTCCACATATAAGAAATAAAATCGTGTACAATACCAGTACTGTCAGCTAAAAAAAAAAAAAAAAAAAAAAAAAAAAAAAAAAAAAAAAAAAAAAAAACTTAAAACCCTCATTTTATTAGGTTTTGTGGCAATGTATTGCCACAAATTTCTGCTTTGTTTCCGTTATACGCAATCATAGTTTTGTAGCCGGTGGCAAAAATATTCATACTTCAGCTATTTTATCCAAAAGTGGGCGGACCTTATGAAAGCAGTCATTGTTATCTCTTGCAAGTGAATTGTCAATGAAATGTATGTAACGTCTTATCCTTATGAACCTATTTAGTGGCATAACGTCAGCTACTTGCGGAGCCCCAGTGCCATTAGCCCAGTAATCTTTGTAAGATGAAGTACTCATAATTCCCATATATAGCATAATAGCTATAAAATCTTTCATCTCGTTTAAAGTGCAGTTGATCGAAGACTGCTCAATATAATATAGTTGTGATTGGTGCACACTCTACAAGATCATTCGAAGAAAACAATTGAAAATGTGGAATTGGAGATTTTACTTGTATATATATATATATATATATATATATATATATATATATATATATATATATATATATATATATATGGAAACACTCATATTCAAATCGCTATCAACAATCTATTAATCATTACTGATATGTTGTAAGTGTTGCTTCTTGATTCTTGTTGTCATTGTGACCCACTCCACTCAAAAAGTTAATCAATTCATAGTAAATAATAATAATAATTAATTAATTATATTATCTATTTTGTCTTCTTTCCTCCGAACTGCTAAAAGCTAAAGTCCAACCACTGTAGAAACTACAATTCTCTGGCGTACGGTAGCAGCGCTTGACAGTTGGGTGAGAAGGTTGTAGACAAATGCGACATAACGTGCATGAAACATCAGAACTATATATTTAGCTTCTAAGAAACCAATGTTGCCATATGGTAACAAAAATACTTTAAGGGTTAAATTCACTGATCCCCTTATACAACATAATGGATGTCTTTATTTTTACCATTATCTTCAAGTTCCTTAATTTTAGCTTTAAAAAAATCGCGTTTCTTTGTTCTAAAAGTTTTGGAAGTTTCCCGGATGATATATGCGAAATTTTGTGTAGTTATTTCATTCGGATTTTGTAGCCAGCGTAATTTTGCCTGTTTTCTCTTCTCTGCTAGTTTAATGCACTCCTGGTCAAACCATGGTTTGTTCCTACGTATTTCCGCGTGTCCCAATGTTAATTTTGCTGAAATTTTAATGCTATCTCTAATTTCAATCCAGGTATCCTCAACACTAGCGCACTCCGAATCTTCCAAAGCCGAGAATCTATTCGAAACTTCAATCTGGTATTTCTCTCTTACCTGGCTCTCTTCTAATTTCTTTAAATTGAATCTCTCCGTTTTCGGACAATGAATATTGCCTTTATTCAACGATAACCTCTCTCGTATTGTCGCTGCTACCAGGTAGTGGTCGGTGTCACAATCAGCCCCTCTAAACGACCGGACATCAATTATGCTGGATTGCCTTCTTCTATCTACTAAAATGTGATCAATTTGATTGTGTGTTTTTCCGTTTGGTGATGTCCAAGTGTATTTATGAACGTCGCGATGTGGGAATTTTGTACTCTTCACGATTAGGTTTTTGGATGTTGCAAAGTTCACGAGTCTAACACCGTTGTCATTACTTTCTTTATGCAGACTTTCGTTCCCTATAATCGGTTTGAAAATATCCTCTCGTCCTACCTTTGCATTGAAATCCCCTAATAGAATTTTCATATGGTATCGCGGGAGTTGGTCAAATATCCGTTCCACTTCTTCGTAAAAACTGTCTTTTATATCGTCATCCTTATCTTCAGTTGGGGAATGTACATTTAAAACAATATCACACCACCGTCCCTTAAGAGTAATAAAAGAAAGTCTGTAAGTAACAAATTCAACCCGTTTAATTGTTGGTAGTATTGGTTTGTGAACGAAAAAGTCAGTTTCTAACTGGTGATTTTTATTTCCTTCCCCGTAAAACAACGTAAAATTTCCGGAATTCACAGATCCTTTTCCTTCCCACCTAACTTCCTGAACTCTTCTGTACTACATCCATCCTGTATTTCTCCAGCTCACTCGTTACGGATTTTAACGCACCTGCCCTATAAAGACTTCTAATATTCCATGTTCCAAATCTTATGTCCAATTTATTTTCTGAGGTCGTGCCAAGTTATCAGTCCTTGTCCGAGGCTTTTGTGAATATTTCTGAACAAGTTTTTTTTTTCAGTTAGCTTTAACCAAACCCCTGAGCTGGAGGACCACTCCTAGTCGGCTGTCCGCGACTGCTTATTCAGTATATTCGCAGCTAACCTCTATATCTAGAGGCCTTCTCCTCGATCCGCAACCTGAGGACGCGCTATGCCGTGGTGGCATCACTGAATAATAAATGTGTTAATTTAAGTTTTCGTTTAACATGCTGATTTGAAATGTGTAATATCTGACGAAGTGCCATTTGGAAAAAAAAAACTATATTGGGCTGGCAACACTGTTGGGTGTTTCTGGCAGGGGTGTCATTTAGGGGGCAGGGAGGGGCAATTGCCCCCACTGAGTTTGAGATTTCTATAGATTTTATCAATAAAATAGTAGTAAATCAGTGAAATACGCGAAATTTTACTTATATCAAGGGGTTTTGCCCCCCCAAGCAAAATCTGAAATGACGCTCCTGGTTTCTGGTTAATACGTGAACCTCCTTACAGTTACATCGTGCAAAGTTTCGCTTTTTTTTTCCTCTTTTAGTTTCTCCGTTATAGAGGATGATCAAGATAAATTGTCTGCCTTGTATATATATATATATGAAGGGCTCGGTGCAATAAGGAGCTAACGATTCCGTGCATTTTCACACGGTGCAATCTCGCACGGTGCTCATTATCGAGCAATTTCACACGGTCCTGGTTATCGCATTAATCAGTCAGCACGTGTGGTGCATTTTCACACGGTCCATCTGCAATCACGTGATTCACCCTGAAACTCCTTTCACTACAAGGGGAGGGAGGACAGAACAAGTATGAACTAAGTAAGAACAGAGAAAGAGCAAATACAAGTTAAATATGAACAATTGCAATTAATACTAGAGAAGCTAGAAAAAAGAAAAAAATAACAAACACACGTTATAATAAAGAAGAGAAAAATAATTACAAAAATAAAATAAAACTAATAACGAAAATAATAGCAAATTAAAGTACATGAAAATAGAAATTCAGAAAAACAAATAATCTTGCGAAAACAGACTAAAATGTGTTACTGGTTTCCACTCCAAATTGATATCGTCTCTGCAGGTCGACTTTCAAGGCATTCTGCGGCTAAGTTGATCAAGATCTCTATTTTCGGAAATAATGTATGGACAATAAAGTCATTCTCCACAGCAAAGAATAAAATAAAGCACTTTGTTAATGAAGTCGGAACCCATTGTTTAAAAATAGAAAGATGAGTTAAATAAACTTTTATTTTGTGATTATTCTTTTCCTGTTACTGCTTAGTTATCACTGCAGGTGCGTATGGCCATGGTACACCTGTGAATCATGTCATTGGAGGGTGGGGGATAAATAGGGTATAAAAGAATCGCCCTTGATGTCTAATTCCTTAATTTTAGTGTTTTCGTTGTTGGGTGAACATAGTGATTCAACGTAGAAATGGAGTTTATAACAACTAGCAGAGGTAATCGTCTCTTAGTTCATGCAGGGTTCCAGTACTACATGCAGAGAGAAAACAGGGATCATACAGTATGGGTAAGTATCGTATTAATAGAATTAGGATTTTTTGTAAAAATTCATGTTTCCTTTTTTTATGTTCTTAATTTCTTTTTTGGGGGGGGGCGCGAAGGCTTCATATAATATGACTAGACATCGGATTTTTATGCAAATGCATTGTTTGCTCGTATGCATCTTTGTTAAATTTGGTAGGGGTTTCTAGAAATAATAATATAGTCCGAATTTGAAGCTTTGTAGTGCATATAAATGCATATTTCAAACGTTAGAGCATATATTAGTACTCAAGAGCATATTCAGCACATTTTATAAGTTTTTATTTCAGATGTATGTTTACAACATGGAATAAATCCAGTTTTAGTTTATATTTTCAATACATTTACATGCCTATGCAACGGAAGGGCTTTTTGCATGAGAAGATGGAAGAATTCCTAATTTATAGACGACCAATAATGTTAGAAACCGATCACCAGAGCAGAAATGCCCACAATTACCAAAACGTTAAGAGAAATCTGATAATAATAATGACATTGTAATATCGTGTCGACATCAATTCAGAAACAAGAGATACGAATATTGCTACTCAGTGAATGCTTAGCTCTAGTTGGTGAAGTTTGACACGAGCTCCGGTCATTTTCTGGTAAATTCGGGGACTCCTTGAAAAAAAATGACGGATCTTATTGGGAGAAACTCCAACTAAAAATAATTGAAGCCATGGGAAAATATCTCCAAGGGTTAAATTTCAATTTGCCAGAATATATATATATATATATATATATATATATATATATATATATACTACACTTGCTCCTCTGCGTAAATATTGTATAGTAACATCTATTGATGTTAATAGTTCATTTTCTGGCTACAAATGTCATAAACGGATACCAAAAATGAAGAGAAGCATCTTGTGATACACTGTAAGGCTAATTGCGGGAAGAGTAAACCCTTGAAAACGATTATTATTATTATTATTATTATTATTATTATTATTATTATTATTATTATTATTTGTACAATGGAAACGTGTAGACTCGTATTATTTCGTCCCGGCGGGAGCTCATGTGGTTCGGATTCCACGTTAATAAGTAGGCCCACGTCTCATATAGACTCGATGCTGAACGGAACGTTAAACTCAAAATCAACTCAACTCGTATTATTTCGTGTTAATTGAATCCACTGTAAAATACAAATGTCAAGAAAACCAGAGATCGTGTTCTCATATAACTTAATTCCATTATTTGTGTGTGTTTTAAAACGTTAAGAGTATGTAACCTATAACTATTATAAAAGTAAATTCTAAAAAGAAGTCCCTGAAGTTGTATGCATATTTCATAAATTTTAAGTGCATAAAAATCCGATGTCTAGACATGACATGTTCTCGTAATACATGTTAGTTTCTTTTAATGAAGTAGGTTGGCTTATATTGTGGATTTAATACATTCTTAGTTTTCTTGGTGGTTGTTTTCATAAACTGGGCACCGATCGTCTAAGGCACTCGAAAATATGCAATAATGTATGATATCTTACATGTATGATGGTATTTTGAAAATTTCGTAAATTTTAATCTTTATCTGAATTACAAGAACAGTATCTGTATTACTTTTAATCTTTATCTGAGAGGACAGTATACTTGCTTCTCTAAAGCATGAATATTTTTTCACGTTGTTTTAGTACTTCTAATATAGTAAAGCCCCAATTATCCGCGGAATTTTGGTAGCAAGGGCAATAGAGATGGCGAAAGTCTCCGATAACCCAAAAATATTTCAGCATAAACACTGTTTTATTGTACGAACAAGACATAATAAAACTTTTAAAATATGTACAATACAGCAGAAAATTGGAAATATTGATTTTTACAATGCAATTTATTTTTATGTATTAGAACATACAGTACATATCTGCGTACGGATTGTCATTCCGCATCGACTCGAGTACTTATGCAAAATAATAGTAGGCGGCTGCAGCAGGGCTTTAAAAAAAAGTACTCGCGGATAATCGGAGCTTTACTGTGTTTAAAAATTAACTTTCTTTCATGTGATATTCTGCCTAAACAAATATCTACACATATATAATTGCGTAAAAGGAAGTAATAACACAAATTCGCATGTTTTTATGTTTCATTTTTTAAACAAAAGATACTTATGAATAATAATTTGTTTTGTACATTTGTAACCGAGCAAACGCTTTTTTATGTGTGTGTACGTATACGCGAAAACACATTTCAATTGTTTATTTCAGAAGCTGATGTTTTTTTATTATTATTATTTTAGCTATGCATCAACAGACAGAAGGTAAATTGCCATGGCAGGCTCAATCTGCCCAAGACAGAAGATAAAATAGCAGTTGTGGAAAGAGATCATCAGTGTGTACCTGATGTTGCAGTTTGCGAGATACGAAAGCGACTTTCAAATTGCAAGAAGAGAGCAAGAGACGAGATCCTTACACCAGTGTCTGTTATCTTCAAAGAAGAAATGGCTGTTCCAATTAATCAAGGTCTGGACCTAGTAACCTCCATACCATCGTATGATCAGAAAAAAGGGGGTTTAAATGGTGTTAGAAGGAAATCACTCGGCATACATCAAGGTGCACCGACTCCTAGAAATATCTGCTTTCCCGATTATATGATTCGGTTTGAAGATGGTACCTCGTTTTTACAGTACGACGCACTGGAAGGAGACGGACGAATTCTGTGTTTTGGTTACGAGGGTTTGAAACCAGCACTGAAGGAAAGCGAACAATGGTTTTTTGACGGAACGTTCAAGAGTTCCTGTAAGTATTTTTCCCAGTTATACACCATACATGCAGACATAGGAAGCACACATGATAAGACACTGGTTGTACCGGTCTTGTATGCATTGTTGCCAGATAAAACAGAGCGAACATACGAACAACTGTTTACATTTCTTAAAACGTGTTCTGGCCAGAACGAACCTCGAGTGTTAAAAATAGATTTTGAACTTGCTGCAATCAATGCGTTGCGTGCAGTGTTTCCCAATTCACAGGTTTCCGGCTGCCAATACCATTTCAACCAGAGTATCTGGCGGAAGATTCAGAGTATAGGTCTCGTCGAAGAATACCTCTACAATGAAGATGTACGCCATCATGTTCGCATGTGTAGTGCATTGGCATTAATACCAACAAGCAGGATCGATGAAGGTTGGGTCACCGTCATGGAGGCTGTCCATCTGGCCAGAAAATCGAAATGTTCAACGATTATTTCATTGAACAATGGATGGATAATCCAAATGTTCCAAGAGAAATATGGAACTGCAACGGTCAAAGGCACAGAACAAACAACCCAGTGGAGGGTTGGCACAATAAGTTAAATCGCACCATATCTAAGAGTACACCACATATCTTTGAGCTTGTGAGTGTATTAAAAGCAGATGCGACAGCTAGTTTTCATGCTTTCGCGAGACAGGGCTTAGACTGCAATTCGGAGAAGCGTAGAAAATTCACTTACATCCGTCTTGACGAACGATTGCAATTAGTCCTGGAGAAGCTAGAAAATGGCGCAGACCTTAAAAATTGCTTGAGAAGCTTGAGCTATCTCCAAAAGCTAAGATAATGGGCTATGAACTGTAAAAATGGGTTGACGACGTACAAAAGTAGAAGGTTCCATCTTAACGACGTGCTGTTTGCTCGGAAAATAACAAGATGACAAGGTTCTTAGAACCGCTTTGGAGTATGGAGCTAATATTGTGTGTTTTACAAATCACAACGTTTTTCTATGCTCTAGGGCGGGCACATTTTTCTTCGATTGTTGAACTACCTGTCTGAATTCTCTGATGTGCTGCTTATTTTATTCTTTATTTATTTTAATATGTGATTATTCTATCTTCTGTCCCTAATTATTTTAATTTTTGATTATTCTTTATTTGTTCTTATTTTCATTTGCTGTTATGTATTAATATCAATTTCCGATAGTTTCTGTTATTTTTTTTCATTTATTTCAATTTCTTATTGTATTTGCTATTTTTCTCTTCTTCTTTACTATTGTTTTTATTTGCTGATTTCTTTGTTCTATCTTGTTCTTTGTTATTTTAATTTCTGCTTACTTTCTTCATTATTCTTTTTGTGAAAGTGAAACATTTTCTAAGCTCTCCTTCTCTAATATTAATTGCAATTGTTCGTATTTAACTTGTATTTGCTCTTTCTCTGTTCTTACTTAGTTCATAGTTGTTCTGCCCCCCCTCCCCTTGTAGTGAAAGAAGTTTCAGGGTGAATCACGTGATTGCAGATGGACCGTGTGAAAATGCACCACACCTGCTGACTGATTAATGCGATAACCAGGACCGTGTTAAATTGCTCGATAATGAGCACCGTGCGAGATTGCACCGTGAGAAAATGCACGTCACCGAGCTAACCCTCAAAAAGTTGTTTTCCAGATATTAGCAGTTGAAAGCTTGAAAAAAAAAAATCCATAAATCGGAATTATTGTTGTAATGTTGTGAAATTCATTCGTAAGCACCACTGACGTTTCTAGTTTGTATAGACGCATACAATTGTGTACACTTTAATGCAAAGTATGTTAAATTTGTCTTTTTGCAGTTCATTGTTGGTTAGCTCCTTATTGCATCAGAATGTTGGGTGTGAGTCCTGTTGAATAACAACTGACAGAAATGCATGACCATTGTATTGTGAACAGAAACAGACATAATAATGATAAATCAAACTTAATTATGTAAGGAAAACAAAATAATTTATAAATTTAATGCATATGTAGTTTCATGCATTACAATATTCTCAGCACAGACACCAAATAGTTGTATATTAATGCAGGTCACAAGTTATCTTAAATTCAATCGAGGCAGACCCTTGTTATGTGTCAGTTATCAAGTCCATCCAACATGTCTGCTTTCTGCTCTCCAGCTACTTATATCGGAACAAGGCTGCAGTAAAAATTATGGTATATTGGGGAAATCCAATCCAATAAGCACATTAGGTTAGAGTATTTCTGGATATCTATGAAAATTTCTTCCTGGTACTGGCATGGCAAATCACTGAGATTCACTTCTGGCAGAGGGTGGCCTTGTTTCATTAGGTTGCACGTAGCCCATACAGGTGCTTCCTTCTGGTACAAATAGCTCACCTGCAACACATAGAGAATAGCTGATTTCATCTTAAACATGGCTGCCTCTGAAAACTTGAGAGGCTCCTTGGTGTTTGAGGGTGTTTCCTTGGTAGTTGATGACATAAGTGGTGTGAGATCCTTGAAGTCGGTTTGCTGCATACGTGTTACATGATTTTCTATTATAAATTTTCTTGTAGATTCCAAACTAGCTTCTGTAAAAGCGTTTGGGCGGTTGTGATGCCTAACCCTTCCATCGCTTTGGGCTGTGACTTTCCCACCCTTGACCTGTTCCTGAAGTAGCCATATTCGTTTTCTGCTACGACAGAGGCCGTGAACTACAAGAAAAACTTTCTTGTACACACTAATACCAACACCATCAATTTTCAAATTATAGAAAAACGTGAATGATCTCCTGAAATATTTTCTCTTTGTGTAGAAGTGTTTCGTTTTCTGAATTCTCATGTTTTACATGAGGCAAGTGTTCTGTGTTGCATAATCAGCCAAGTTCCCAGATGAATGAAAAATAAATTCTTTGTCTTCCTTAATTTTGTTCCAGCATTTTTTAGACATGTAGATGGTTCAACAACTTTCCTGGCTGGAACAACATCCTTTGAATGGTAGGAAGTGTACTGCTTTCCTTTATTTCTTGTTTTATTATTTCTTCACTCTATCTTGGTTATCTTGCTCACATTGTCTGTTTCTTGTTGAAGGATTTTTCACAGGATATCTATCTGTCGTGCTTCTGATGCGCCGGTCATCCTGAAAAGGATAATAGTACCAAAATTTATTTTAAAAACTCACACTAAGTGCCTTTCAACAGGACATTAGAAATTACAAAATACTTCATCAGAACATTCTTCTGACTACAGTGTTATTGAAGCCACTGCATTTCTAAACCGACGCTTCAATCCCACTGCTAATCTGAAGGCGCACACATTTTGCTATCGGACTTTCCACCACTAAATTTAGCAAAAATTGTATAATCCACTCGAAAAGCATAAATATTCGAAACACATCATTACTGGAAATTACAAAACAATTCTGATTATTTATCCTCCCGTGATTTCTTCATTACCTTTCTCATTCCATAGCATTTACCGCACTGTTCTTGACGCTACGTTGTCAGAATTCATCATTATTACGGAAAACTGTACATGAGTAATGCCATTTTCTTCGTGATTAATCATTTTAGCGATACGGCGCTAACCTACATTCATCATGTTAGCAGCTGTTGCCATCAGAAAATTTTCATGATTTTACTGTACCAACTTGCAAGAGTTCTGATGAATGCATAGTGAAGTGATTTGCGTATTAACATGCACGCCACAACTCACATTAACATACCTTTTTTTTTCTAATCCCAAGTCTGAGGCAATAAGGTGTTAACCAACATTTTTGCAAAATATCAAAATAAAACGTTGTTTCTTACTTCAGACCCTGTGCTTAGGCTGCTCGACACTCCAGAGACATACACTGGGTTACCGAAACGGTTGCCACCGAGTAGAAAGTCATGTTCTTCATTAGAATCAGTATACGTGCGGAGTTGCTCTGCAGACCTTTCCCATGGCCGCCATTCTCCTGTGGCTTAACACCTTATTACACCCAACTTTCCGTTCGTACGTTCCTTTTGAAGAAGGATACCACGTGACTGCGCTCGAAGGCAACGCAGCACTTTCACCGTCTTTAGCGAGCGCACACGATGGTGGTGAATGAAGCAGACGTTCATGTCGTAAGTATTTCACTGTATATCTCAATTTTGACAAGAGTGCTCACTAGTTAGTGCACACTATGTATAGTTGTATTTTGACAATACTGCTTCTTCTGAAATATATATATATATTAGTTAATAGCTTAGATCAGTGGTTCTCAAACTTGTTACCACGACCCACATTAAATAATAAAAAGTATTTTGTGGACCATCTACTTTTATTCAAATACACATTCACATTCTACGTAACACTGGTGTATTTCAAAACAATTAAGTTTTGTAAATGATATATCTAGTTCCAGTTCGTTCAATAACAGTTCGTATGAGTGATTAGCTTGTAATTTATTGCGGATGTTTTGAACATCTCGAGCGAACACGACTGTTATTTATACAAAGTAGAGCTCGATGATGAAATTTTAATAAATACAAATTTAATTCGATTCTTTTATGTCTATCGTAAATATCTCACTTTCAAACTAAATTATAATGCAAATTTATGAATAAAACGGCTCTGTTCGTACGAAAGTATCAGTCAGTGACAATCGAACAAGTGTAATGTAAATTTCTTTCTCAATAAATGTATCATTTGAAATTGTACGTATGCGCAGAAAGGTATAAAGTGTTTCCATAGAAAGGTAAAACAACGTTAATACCGTACTACTCCCGACCAATTCCCTACCCCGTGACCAATTTTGACTCACCCACTCTTTTTCCATTCTAGCCCAGCATCTCTACTGACTGTACAGCAGGGTAGGGCTCTGAGTAACCACTCTGAGTAACCCTACTCTTCACCTCATTAACAAATACTTCCAATTTTCATTTTCTGAATAGTACTTCATAACATATGTTTCCCCATCGAAATATAATTTTCGTAATTAAAAGGATAAACTTCCTCCGACCCACCTAAAAACGGTCCGCGACCCACACTTTGTGAAACGCTGCCTTAGATTATGATCACTAAATGATAAAGGTATGGATACAAAATATGGAGACGAAAATTGATGTTTTGTACGTAACTTAATTGTAAAGAGTTATGCATAATTGTAAATAAAATTTAAATGATCTAATTTTGTAAAAAAAGAAAGAAAGAAAAGAAAAGAAAGAAAGAAAAAAGTGACTAAACGGCGTGACAAACATCTTGGCATTTCAAGGCGGCGCTCGGCAAATGAGAGGCCAGCGGTATTGCCAAATTTATTTCGTACACATCCACGTCTATCCCCTGTCATCTGATCGCGCTGTAGTTTGTCTATTTAGCCACAGCCACACCCCTTTACAACTTGGCAACGTCACACCAGACCTTGCGTTTTATTCGTTTAGCCGAAATGCAAATATGTTTGTCACAGGCTTTAGTTTAAGAGGTCGAGATGAATAGTGTAAGGTTGTGAGAATAAAGGATGAGTATTATCCTGTGTGTTTTTTTTTTTTTTGTAACTGGTGTTGCCTTTGTCGTTTGAAATAACGGATGTATTTTTTTGCGTTTTTTTTATTTTTTTGGATGGAAACTGAAGAAAAGGAGCTAGATGATATTTGGAATTAAATTTTGTTTAATTGCTAGGGGCGTTGAATTAAATTTGCCATGAACGTAGTTATTTTATTTTTTTAACACAAAAAAAAGCTATTTGCTGAGCAAAACAATATTTTCTCATCAAAAAAAAAAAACTACATACGTGTAAAAACTACACTACAAAAGAAAAAATTAAAAACTAAAAAAAACTGCATACATGTATTTTTTTTTATTTTCTAAATGTGAATATACAGTTTTGCTCAGCAAATTATTTGTGTTTAATTATATACAAATCAAAGCTTTTATTTTTCCTTAATGCATTAAGTGTTTTGTTAAACTGTGTCTATTGTGATTAACCCACAGAACGGTGTTTCAGAAGATAGGGAACTGGACTGTTTTTAACGGTATGGTGTGCTTTTTTTTTTTTTTGGCATGATTTTGAACTTATTAAATTTTATGATGAATACGTTTTGTGAACGTGTTCTGTATGGTTTGGTTTATTTTTTTAATGCTTTTTGCGATTAATGAACGAGAAGCACTAGATTAGGCGAAGAAGAATACATTTTATAAAAGCAAGGGAAACTAGTTTGACATTTATTGGTAGCTTTTATAATAATAGTAAAAAAATAACATATTTACTTGAGCTGTTTAAAAAGGTACAATATAAATGAGTTTTGTTTTTATTACATTAAAGATTTTAATAATTTTATTAAAATTTACTTATAAAATAAAAATGAGTTAACTAAATAATATGTATATTAATAGCGGTGTCTGTGAACAAAAAATCTTGAGATCCAGATCCAAATTAAAAGTGACTATATTTGTGACTCTTAATCTCTTGAAAAACCCGACCGATCTCTATCAAACTTCTGACGTGGATGAAGTTCTGGACTGGGTGTGTTTTCGGCTATTCACTTTGACGGCAGAACTTAGGGGAGGGGAAAGAGGGGAAATAAAAATAAATAAAACTTAACAACTCTTGAACCAAACGAGTAATCTCGATCAAATTTTCAACATGAATGACGTTCGTACCTGGAATGGATATTACCATTTCAGTTGGACGGAACAACGTAGAGTATGGGGAGGAAGGGGAGATACACAAAAATGATTAAATATAAATATAAAAGTGACCACGTTCGTGAATTAATAACTTTTGAACCACCCAATCAATCTCAATCAAATTTTCAACATAGATGAAATTCAAACCTGGAAAGTTTTTTTTTTTTTTTAATTTCATTTTGATGGTAGAACTTAAGGGGGTGGTGAAGAGAGGAGGGTAAATATATGAAAGAGAATAAAACTTAATAACTCTTGAACCCCTTGACCGATCTCGATCAAACTACGATCATAGAAACTTGGGATGTTTTCGTAATTTGACGGCACAATCTAGGGGAGGGGAAAGGAGGCATATATGCAAAAAAAGTGACTGTCTTTGTGACTTCATCACACCTAAACCACCAAACCGATCTTCATGAAATTATCAACATAGTTGAGATTCGGACCTGGGATGGATTTTATCATATCCCTTTGACGGTAGAATTTAGGGTAGGAGGAGGGGAGGGGTGAGATATATAAAATAAATAAACTTAATAACTCTTGAGCTATCTGACTGATCTTGACCAAATTTTCAACATAAATAACGCTTGAGCCTAAAAATGTTTTAAAACTATTTTCACTTTGACGGTAGAACCTAAGAAAGGGGGGAGAAAGGGGAGATAAATATATAAAAGTAAACAGAATTCAACTCTTGAACCACCCAACCGATCTCGATCACATTTTCAACATACATGATATTCGGCCCTGGGATAATTTTTATCACGCCGTACCCCGCAACATGAGGAGGAGAGAGGGATATATAAAAATAACCGAAAATGATCAATATCAAAGAGCGCTGTAGCAATAGTAAAAACGAGACATATTACTATTTTCCCTTCATTTAACACAGCAAAATCGGGGTGCGTCTTAGATTCGAGGACGTCTTAAATTCGAGGAATTATCGAGAAATTCTTAATTAAAGATGCTATTAACGTGTTATTAAAACTACTTTGCTAGCCATATATATATATATTAAAATTTTGTATCATATTCAATCATTCAGACAACGATAGTGTCCTGTGCTTGTGCATGACGTGCGGGTTTGCTAGTAATAATTAAATTTAACAAATTATAGCAAAAGTACATATAACTATGGGTTACTTTACAATAATTAACCTCGTGAAAATTGATGGATTTTTAATAATTAACAATTATCCATTGTACATATTGTTCAAGCTGTTTTATTTTTACATATTTCATTAATACTTGCATATGTTCAAGTGTTTTATGCTACTAACATGCCATTTTTTGAGACTTTTTTTTTATAGATGAGACTAATATACTCTGTTTTATAATTAACTGTTAAAAGCGTAGCCTAGAGTACATTCTCTAAACTACAAACCTTGAGATGTTAATTGCTCCCTAGAGCTATGAAAGCAGCGCTGACCCAACCGGAAGTTTGTAATGTTGCAGTCAAACCAGCCACTATCACAGTCGATATTGGATGTTCTTCTCTTTGCATTAGTACGATTTCCCTATCAATTCGATAGTGGTGGAAAATGCAATAATGAGAATGGAGTCTGATACACATGTATGAATGCATGTCCGCTTTAATTCTTACTTTGTTATGTTGCATATTCAAGGGTAAATAAATCCTAATATAATATTGTAATTCTTAGTCGTTTGAATCTTGTATAATTTCATGTGATATTTCGGTGCACAACATTGTATTTATCATCAAGTTACATGATATTTTATTCAGTAACCATTCATTCATACTTAAATATCAATTTTAGTTGCAATTATCCATATAATTGTCAATTCATTAAAGAATAATAATATTACCTATTCAGATAATGTTACTAGGACATATTGAAGTTTTGTTGAAAAGGTAGATATCTCAGCATACTTGAAAAGAATAAAGTTATTATCTTAATGTTTCACGTAGTAAAAATATTGTTCTAACATTCCAGTATCACAGGGGATAGAAGTGATAAGAAGTAATGATGGAGGTTTCAGTAAATTGAAAAAAAAATACTATTTAAGTATAATCCTTGACTGATATTGATCAGTAAAATAGCTCTATAGCTCTATCATCATCAATATGGATATTCTCTAATTACCAGTAGGTCCTTGCCGCAAGGTCACGACTCTCCATCGTTCACAACCATCACGTTAATTTTTCATTGGATAGAGGCAACTTCTGTTTTTATACTGTCCACCAACTGTAGCCTATATTTCTTACCCTTTTTATTTTCAACCACATATCCTGCTATGTCCAGGATCAATTGAGGCTCAGTGGAACCTATTGGAAGTTCGGACCCTTTCGGAATTTTGACTGTCCTGGATATTTCTGTGTTTGGTCTCTGCCGTGTTGGATTACCTAGAATTAAAAAAATAGATGTGTAAACAAGCAGTGATGGGGCGAATAAAGAAAATACGGTAAAGTACTATCTCTTGTGTGTGGGGTCCCTAGTTTGATCCTAACTCACGCCAAGTGGGCTTTTCGGCTGGGCAAATGTCAATTTCTTGATGTTTCCCGCTTTTCTCTACTTCATTCTTTCCACCCTTTCATACACCTTTATCACTACCGTTTCGTTTTACTTAGAAGTATAATCATATTACGTTATTGTTAAAAAAAAGTTACGTTCCTCATCATATAGTTGCTTCCCAACCAATTACCCAACCAGTTTGTTTTTCTTTTTCATATTCGGAGGGAGCTCAATTGTTAATATTCAGAAACGTGATAGATTTTCTTTATTATTATTATTATTATTATTATTATTATTATTATTATTATTATTATTATTATTATTATTATTATTATTATTAACCAATTAAGTCCTCAAACACAAATAAACAACATGTAACGACTGAAAATACATGGGTCACAACGACTCACTGCCGGCACTCGTGGTAGTTATAGATTGCACACCTCCTACAGCAAAATTTAAAATGTTGAATTTACTCTATTATAGCGTATATTTACAGTGCGCAGGTATTTTACACTGTTTGATTGGATAGACCGCATTAATTCGTCCCTATTTCGTGATGTAATTGTGGATATTAGCCACTATTTAATGCCGAAACTTAAAAGATCGGATCGATGTTCCCCCTTTTTTTATAAGATAAAACGAGATATGAACGCATATGTTAGTTTGTGAACAATGGTTTCAAGAGGACAAGTAATATGAGGTTGATTTTGATAACTTGCATTTTACTGTTTGTGTCATACTCCTATTATTTCAGGGCCGATTATCTTACTCTTAGACTCATTTCCGTTTCCAGTAGGAACGTTTTGATGTGCAAAGCTCTTGTTGAAGTAGTACAGTCCACTCGAAGCAGTCGATACGATATAAAAAGTTTCAGATTAACAATATTGATATTAAATTTCTTACTAGGTTATGACCTGATGGCAGCTTACCGGCGCAAAGTTGCTCATGAAAGCTTACTTTCTCATGCAAATTGTGTTGGTATCTGGAGTTAGAAGATAATTTATCAGCAGGGCCCGGATCTTGTTGACCTAAAAAAAAAAGTGACCTATAAAACGACAGTAAAATTCCTGTAAAATAACCCTAAAAATCACAAAAAATTGACCTTAAAACTTACGTTTTCTCAAACTTTTATTTCATTAAACATTGACATTTTTTTAATATCCATTGGATTTTTAATTAACATTTCTCACTCATACTCAAACAGTTTTGTTTCAGTTAGTTGCAGTCCATTGATAATTTATTTCTATTGATCAGTCCATTGTACGGCATTGTAAATACTGAAAGCGTCAATTCACTATCGAGTTTTAGGAAGCACACTTAAACAATAAAACTTAGCAAGTTTAGACTACATGAAAATAATAGATAAAAACATGTTTAAAACCCTTGTACGCCTTCTAATGCATTTTTAGTTATTCACGTGATCACATTCTTTGTAGTCAACAACCCAAAACTATCTGTTTGGCCACCTACCAACCCCCTCTTTTCGTTAACCAGCTACAGCTTAGTTTTCATTAGCTTGTTAAGAATGCAGTTTTTCCATTCCAATAGTCAGGAAGTAAAAAAAAGCTTCGTCTTTTCCACATCCGCAAACCGTGTTCATTTAAAGATTTCCTTATGTAGAAAAAAAGAATAAAAAGACCACAAGTGACCTAAAAGTTACCTTAAAATATTAAGAAATGACCTGAAATTTCAAAACAGCAAAAAGTGACCAAAAGTTGACCCTAAAAAACTACATTTTTAGAACCTAGAGTTGATGGATAACGTTTTTATTTGAACTTGCCTTGTCCTATGCGTAACAGAAAAAAAGTTGACTTGTCAACAAGATCCGGGCCCTGTTTATCAGCCTGTTGTACGCGAGTCGCTGTTAATGGTACGAAGAATTTATCGGGTATTAAATGTGCATGCGCTTAGGTCACTCATAAGGATATAAATAAACTCGTCATATAACCTGGATCATGTAAAGGAAAGCTAAACACTTTCAACCATCCAAATGAGTTAGATTCGGAATTGGCCTGTATCTTCTAGCTGAAGAAATGCATTTGTTTTCAGTTCTAATTCAATTGCATATTCTTTTGCAAACTTTAAGTTTATCCTAGTATGGTCATTAAATTATATTTAATTCAATATTCTATAGATTATTATTTGAAAAGATAAACATGTTTAAGTAATTACGCTGATACTACGAAAGGCTTTTTTTAAAATCTAGTTAAAAGTGTTTTTTTTTTTTTAACTTTTATTTATTTTGAGTTTTAAAGCTTACTTCAATCCTGTTTGTCAAGATTGAGATATAAAGATATCACACCATTATATCACATATAAAATGATTAGGAAATAACATAATTTGGCCAGTTGCTAAGAATATTATTCAGCCGCTAAGGTAGCTTAACCAAACTGCTTGCTATGGTAGTTTGGGGTAGTTGAAACCAGGCCCGCAACCAGCCACAGAGTTTGGAGGGGCATGACTATGTTAGGGGGGCCAAGTCATTAAAAATTCTCTTGCAAATAGCTAAATCATTTTTTTCTTTTAATAATAGCATCTTGTGTTAAAGTCTGGAGGGGCAACGGGAAGTTTAGGAGGGCTGCCCCCTAGCCCCCCTCTGGTTGCGGGCCTGGTTGAAACCAGTGATTGCTGCAGAAAATGGTTCCAACCTATTTCTCGTTAGAAGGATGTGAGAAGATAGTTTTTGATTGAAATATATTGGATCTTTCGATCCAAAAATGTAAGAACATGCATATGGGGAATACATATGGTGGTACTCAAAAAATCATGATTATAGAAATCAATGAAGATCCAGCTCTAAAATAGGATTGCACCTCAAGGCACAAGTGGAAATATTAAATTATTATTATTTTTTTTTGTATTGGTAGCCGTGTATCTAATTAAAATCAGTTTTCGTACTGGACAAATATTTGGTAACTATTATTAAGATAGTCGGAAATACAACACAGACTAGTTTGAAGGTAATTTGAATCTTCGTATACCAAGCTCTATTCAAAATACCAGGCAGGTAATAACATTTTCTTGTACGTGAACATTCCTGTGCAGAAAGAATATAGCAAGCGACTAAAAAAACGTAGTTGGAAGTTGGAATAGCAAAGAGAAGTGTTCCTGCTATTTCTCATTCTTCATACTCAGATCGAGTTTCTGCTCCATCTAAGTGAACACATTTAAAGGAGGAATGCTTTATCTTTTTCGCCTGTCATGTTATGAACCTGTCTTCTGCTTCTAGCCCTAAATGCCACTGAAAGTCCGATGAAAACTTCACTTAAACGGCTGGTAAGGTACTATATTGTTTTTTTTTTTTTTTCTGTAATTCAATTTACTTGCGCCTTACTTTCTTTTATCATCCAAATATGTAACATGCTACAAGGGTTCTACTTCTTTTACTATTCTCCAGTTTTATGTTTGTCAAGTTGGGACTCTATACATTCTTACACATTATTCCCAAGGTGCTCTATGAACAAATTTTAAAAGTGAAAAGTTTCTCAACCTCCATCTTAAAGGCATTATTTTCTGAATATATGTCTGTGCCTGCAAATAATATAATTTAGTCAGAGAATGAAAATATTTTATTTGCTTAGTTTATAATACAGTGCTGGAAATTGGTATAAAGGCAGAGGGACATTTGAAAATAGGAGGAGGCAAGAATACCGAGGATGGATGTAAGTGATATATTTACAAAGTAATGTTGTATACTGTACAAAATCAAAGGCATATCGTTTGCTAATACGTCACTGGCACACGTAATTTAAACAAAAAGAGAAATGACACGATTGTCGGGTGGAAATTGGTATAAAGGCACCCATGGTTACTTGTCGATTGGCGTCCTCTACACGTTCAGTACTACCCCTGATACGCCTTTGAGAATCAGCTGACACAGTGTGATAAGAAAAGCGCGGGTGTGAACGTCTGTGAGCTGTTGTGTGGGCCATGCCTCGTGGAAAATTGTTGTCCAGTGAGGAACAAGCATGTGTCTGTGCGTACAAGGACATGGGCCTGTCAAATCGGCAAATTGCAAAACGGTTAAATCGTTCAAGTTGTGTAGTTGATAATTACGTTCGGTTGGGTGCACAATATGGAAAGAACGGGAAGAATGGTAGAATGGGAAAACTCGCAGAGTCCACGAAACGATTAATTGTGCGCAAGGCAAGGGCTGGAAGTATGTCATCTTCCCAAATTATTGCTGCTTGCAAGTTACCTGTCACATCCAGAAGAGTGCGTCAAATTTTGAATCAAGATCCACATCTTACATTTAAGAAACGAATGTGTAAACCACCCTTAAGTGCGACGCATAAGCAGGCGCGACTCCAGTTTGTGCAAACACATATGTCTTGGACATTCGAATGGAATCACGTTGTGTTTAGTGATGAGAAGAAGTTCAATTTAGATGGTCCGGATGGTTTTCAATACTATTGGCATGACCTTAGGGAAAAAGAGCAAGTGCAAATGAGCAGAAATTTTGATGGAGGAAGTGTTATGATTTGGGCAGCGTTTTGTGTTAAAGGTACAACCAACATTGCATGGTTCAACACCAAGATGAATTCATCGACATACACAGAGATGTTAGAAATAGAATTGCTGCAGATGTATGAGGAGTTGCACGATCAAAACCTGATTTTCCAGCAGGACAACGCTGCTATCCACAGGGCAGCAGCAACTCTACAGTGGTTTCAAGACAAAGGCATTAAGGTCATGGAGTGGCCAGCGAGAAGTCCTGATCTTAACCCGATAGAAAACCTACGGGGCATCCTTGCGCGCAATGTTTATCGCAACGGACCGCAATTTGGGACCATTGCTGAGTTGAAAAACGCGATACGAGAAGAGTGGTGAGCGATTCCACGGCAACAACTAACATATCTCATAAAAACAGTGCCGAAGCGCATATTCCAACTCATTCAGAAGAAGGGAGGGACAATCAAGTACTGAATACTCATTTTTCATTCTGCACTTTAAATTATACTTTCATTTTTGTCAAAGACACTGGGTGCCTTTATACTAATTTCCACCCGAAAATCGTCTAATTTATCATTTTGTGTATACTACACGTGCCAGTGACGTATTAGCAAACGATATGCCTTTGATTTTGTACAGTATACAATGTTACTTTGTAAATAGATCACCTTTATCCATCCTCAGCATTCTTGCCTTCTTCTATTTTCAAATATCTCTCTGCCTTTATACCAATTTCCAGCACTGTATGTTCTCAAGCACTAAAACTGTTTTAAAGGAATGTATCATCAAGTCTTTGGGCAATTCTTTTCTAGTGGAAGTTCTTGAGGGAAGTCGCACAGTAAAGGTTATATGTCTGTCACTACAAACTAAGAGAGTACTTATCATATAATGCCGTAATTATTGTATGTATGAGAAAAGTTTTCCTTCCTTAGCTCGTAGCAGTAAAATCGTATTATTTTACCGATGAGATTTACCTGAAAAGCCGCCACTTTTCTTTTGTAGTTAAGTCATCATGATCAGTTGTTGGCATATATGCATGTATTCCAATTATATCCAGTAGTTTTGCACTTAGTTTTACAAACATCAGGCGGTCACTCAGGGCCGTAACTTGTGGGGGGTAGGAGGGAACTGTTCCCGCAGGAAGCTCCCCGTCGTTCGAGGGAGGCCGACTTTAAGACAAAATCTTCTTACTCCATATAAGGTACGAACATGAAATTATAAATGAAGCATCAAACAGGTTCACTACATTACATAAACGAAACAGCACAAAAGGCAAATAAAAGATAAATGAGTTATGGGCTCATTTCAGTAAAAAAAAAAAATCTACTATTAGGACACCTAGAAATAATATTTATTCGTATAGCTTTGAGATTTGTCCCTTCATTAATTTGTCATGTGCGGAACGGACCCAGAGACGTGCAGAAGGGCCCAAGATTCCGTGGTCCCACATAGAGTAAGACAAGGATCGAAAGAAGTTTTTATTTTCGAATTTTGTGGGAGGGCCTAAAACATTTTTTGCTAGGGAGCCAACATATTAGTGCTTTCCCTCCAGAAAAAAAAATCTAAGTTACGGTGCTGCAGTCACTACCGCATTCCATCTTGGATACTTTTGCCTATTTCGTTTTGCATTGGTATCGCGACACTATTTTCGTCCTGAAAATCACTCGAGCTGAATATTGTGTAGTTTGCTGGCATTATTTCACCTTCAAACCTGCTATGTTTACATTTACACATTTTCAGTTTACAGTTTCAAATTTACCCTACTTCGAAAAGTCTTTACGTTGCAAGTCCCTAGTACTCAAATAATTTTTTTTTCCGTTATAATAATAATAATAATAATAATAATAATAATAATAATAATAATAATAATAATAATAATAATAATAGGGAGCTTCTATTCACTGTAGGAACTTCTATTTTGGTTGACTTGGCAGTTACTTCCTCCGCTTCAACGGAACTGGAATCCATTGTGGATTGCGTCTTGTGATCCTAAGTCAACGCCAGAGACCTCTCGGTTATTGCCACCAGAATTGAGAAAACGGGAGAAAACAGTGAAACTTCGGAAAAACCCAGTAACGTGATATTGACCACCGCAAACACATATGACGTGTGATCGAAAAAATACACCTTCGCGCACGAGATGAATGTTCTTAATGTGAGTATGTTCAAATGTTCAATGATGAATTTTCCGAAAACCTTTATACCCGGCCACCTAAAAATGAAGCGATTAACCGCAACATATAGTAAATACTTTATCCAAAAATGTAAGATTTAAATACGAGACGTGTCTTTAAAGTAAGTATCGTTTCGAAAAAAAAAATGAATAAATAAATAAAAATTAATAAATAACAAGTATACTTTTTCCTAGCAATTTTACTGTCCTGTACCTTTATTTACTTTTCTGCATAGTTTCCACCAATATTAAGGCACTTATTATATCTCAACAAATTTTCGAGTACCATCTGCTGCCTGATTTGGCAAGCACTGCAACACGGCCGTTTTGATCACATCATCGTCGTCATGGCGCTGACCACTCACATGATTCTTCAAATACAGGAGTATTTGGTAGTTACTGGGCACTAGATCGGGGCTGTAAGGAGGGCGATAATGTTGTTCCTAGCCAAATGATGTGAAAACATTTTGAGTTTGTGTTGCCGCATGTGGACGGACATTGCCATGAAGCAAAACGGTCCACTTACTTAGTATATCATGCCTTTTGTTTTGGATTGCACTGTGCAGCTTTGTAAGGTATCATAATATGTTGTAGAGTTTATTGTGTTACCACGAGGCAAAAAATCCACAAGTAACACTCGCTTCCTGACTCAAAACACAGTATGCATGATTTTCCGTGCTAAAATAGCTCGTTTGAATTTCACTTTCTTTGGTAATGTTGAATGCCACCATTCCACGGATTGTTCTGGTATAACGAAAGTCATCTACGTTCGTTAACTGTGACAATTTTGCTTAAAAAATCATCACCTTCCTCACTGTACCGCTCAAGAAAAGGCAACAAACTGGTTTAGCTTTTGATTTTGTGTACCTCAGTCAGTATTTTCAGTACCAAACCTGAACAAAATTTTCGATAATTTAAGCATTGAGTCACAATTTCATAGAGAACACTTCTTGAGACTTGAGCAAACTTATCAGATAAAAACAAAATCGTAAAATGTATGCTTATTCTCTTCCCCTTTCTCGTCATCGTCACGAGATGTTTTTCGACCTATGTTTATCATATATAGTATTCGAAATAAAAAAAAAAAAACACGCACACAATAAGTTCACAATGATTGTAAAAGAATGCAATATTTACTGTGAGTGAAGAACTGAATATATATATATATATATATATATATATATATATATATATATATATATATATATCATGTGGATCTAGCGTAGCACATATAAAATAAGCACTTTCCATAAAGAAAGCTTTGTTATAGACGAAGTGTAAAATAGAAACAAGATAAATATTTTAAGTTAACAGTAATTTACTGCCTTTCATTAACTTCTCTAAACTCTATTATTATAAGTAATTATTAAGACCTAAAGGAAACATATTCCATGTTTCACGAAAATAGTACCTTTCAACAATTTTTATATGAATTCAGTACGATAGTGATAGTTTCGTATTATAGTTGCCAACTTTCCTACAATTCTTCTACCGAAACTGGAAGTAGTAAAACATTGGTGTACCTTCGGTTCCAATACTAATTCCTACATAGTAGAGCCATGCCGTGGAAAATCAGTGCCCGGGGCGAGAGTATATGGCGGCGCCCCCGTACATATATTCCAAGCAATTTTTCTATATTTTTTTCCTTTTTTTCTCCCGAATTTTTCGCCCCCTTACTTCGGCGCCCGGGGCCGTCGCCTCGCTGCCCCCACACTGCACGACCCTGGTAGAGCATTTCTATTTCAAGTATGTCCCTGCAGACGCTGCTGCTGATGTGTGTTCTCCTGGACCTCTCTAGAAAGAGGAGAGACAAGTTGAAGTGACCGATAGTCGTCAATACTTGTATGCAGCCAAAATTCTTTCCCCAAAGCAAAGGGAAGATTTCCTCCATAAGATGGCGGCAGGGGGGGGTCCGAAGTATGTTTCACATATTTTCCGAAGGCACACTTGAAGTACAAAGGCTCTAATAGTTTTAGTAGCGATAAACTATTTCTACTTTCAAGCGACGAAAGGAGAAAGTGAAAATCCAAATTCGAGATATCAATGGCTTTACACGTTTCATGGCACATGCAAATAATATTTATAGAGAATGAATATTTATATAAGCAAAATAAGACGAAAAGTATATCATATAAGCTCATCAAGGCGGCTCCCCCAGTATTTCTACAGCTCCTAACATCTATCTACATCTTCATATTACGCACAGGCTTTTATCCACCTGATTGGAAAGTCTCCAAGGTCCTTCTCTTCCTTAAGCCCGACAAACCAATTCATGATGTTTCCTCATATAGGCCAATCCAACTGATCTCTTGCCTTAGTAAATTTTTTGAAAAAATCTTGTTACACGTCTCTATGCTCATCTCACACATCGTAATCTCATTCCTACTCACCAAGCAGACTTTCGCCCTGGCATTAGTCTGAATGACCAATTACTTCGCCTCAGTAACACCATCACCAATCATTATAATTCTTCTCACCCATCTTGTCTTCTACTGTTCGACCTAGAAAAAGCGTTTGATAGAGTATGGCATCAACGGTTGCTTTATAAACTTCACAAATTTCACTTACCCACTAGCTATGTCCGCCTTATACATTCCTTCCTTGTCAATAGACTCGCATATATCCTCATAAATTCTACCATATCTTATCCTATATTCCTACACACTGGAGTACCTCAAGGCTCTGTTCTCTCCCCGTTACTGTATATACTTCATGTAACATATATGCCACCCCTACCGGCAAATATTCACTTATTTCAATATGCGGACGATACCGCTTTTTTGACTCTTGGAAAATCTATTCAACATATTAATCGCACTCTACAACCAACCATAAATGCTTTTATCAACTGGTGTGACATATGGAAACTCTCCGTCAATGCCTCAAAAACCCAAACTCTCATTATTCAAAAACGTCCCTCCAAAATCCGTCGAAATCCTAACTTGCTACGTCTTTCAGTTCAAGGCACTCCCCTATTACCAACTTCTCATGTTAAATATCTCGGAGTGATCTTCGATAGTAAATTGACTTAGAAGCCCCATTTGCAGAAGATCCAAACTCAAGCCACTAAATGACTAGCTTTACTGAAAAGCTTAGTAGGTACCTCATGGGGCCTCCATACACAAACTGTTCTTACAACATACAAATCGTTTCCCCGACCGGCACTCACTCATGGCCATACTGCATGGATATCTGCCCCACCACAACTGTATCAGCGACTAGAAATCATTGAACGCCACGCTTTTCGACTAGCTTTTCGCATTCGCCTTTCGTCCCCTACCGCACTACTCTACGAGAGAATTACTTTTCCTACCATTCTTCAACATCTCGAACAAACCGGCTCCAAGTACATCACCAAAGGCATTCAATCAGGTAATCCCCTTATTCTTGACGCCATTCATATAGACATCCTGCTAGACACACCTTCTAAATATCTTGATACCCCTTTTCAACATCTTCTCACAATGTACTCCAATACCCTTGATGACAACGATCCTACTAAACAAGATTTTGCCATCTACCACCCTGATCATTTATCACGGCACATCTATCCATCTTTGCACTAGTACTCATCATTGTGGTTCCAGAGGCTCATCTGTGCTCATTAGTTCTGAGTTGCCACAGAACAGAAGCTAACCCTGCATTTGTCTCTACTAATCATCTTCCCTGTGTTTGTCTTGTCCAATTGCACTGCATTCATCTATTGTCTCATTATCCCGTGGATGAACTAGCTTCAATTTCTCGCCGCTTATAGATACCTAAATGATGCCCTTCATATTTGAAGAGTACGATATATGAAATGAATGTCCTGAATAAATAAAGAAATAAAGAATATGAAAACACAACTACATTAATCAATGCAAACCCCAAAATAAAATGCACTGAAATAAATAAATAAATAAATAAATAAATAAATAAAATCACTTAGCCCTCCCCTTCTCTCACCTATCCCTTAGCTTTCCCTTCATGCCCTTCCCGAAGAAAGGGTGTACCCCTTGACCAGTTTAACCTTGTAAAAAAATAAAAAAATAAAAGTGGTCTATTATTATTATTATTATTATTATTATTATTATTATTATTATTATTATTATTATTATTATTCAACAAATATTTACATGAGGAAAACACGCAATATATATTAATAGAATACCCCCATTTAATTCCACTACAAATATTTTGAAGTGCAGTTTATATTCCCTCCTGTCTGGAATTTGCAGGGGGATAAGGGAAATTTCCTCCTCACTTGCTGTTTTCATTTCCTGCATAGTTGAAAATTGAGGGAGAGAACAATAAAGTATATTTGTACAGTTAGCTCTCAAATTTCTTAGATAAGCGTTTGTTACTTGCATCTTCCACTTTAAAGTAAGTACAATACTATATTTAATTAATGCATCACGTGAATAGTGATAACATTTCACTTTACTAAAAATGTTAATTTCAAGAGCATCATTTGAATCAACACAAGATATTTAATATTGTATTATATGTAGTGGCATATTTAATGGGGTGTCTTCCGGGCTTAATCACCCACCAAAATTTTATTACAACTGTTTATGGTTTTATATATATTGTAGAATTTTCACATTTTCAGGAATAAGGTTAGCAAAGTTAGCAAAGCTCCTCCTGAAACAAGTAAAGCCCCAGAAACAAAATTCTAAATGCCCTACTCATTGTGAAAGGGAAAAAAAATAAAATTACACACAAATATTATTATGCTATCCTATACGGTAGCATTTGGTAAATTTATACACATGTTTAGTGTATCAGACCTATATTCTACAAGCTAATGTGGACCAGGCCTCATAAAAAAAAAAAAAACGAAAACTGAAATGAAATCTTTGAGTTTTACGTCCTACATTTATGCCGGTTAGGCTAAAGGAGACGGTGATAATGAGTAATGAATGAAATGGTGGAATGAAGAAAGTGGGAGGAAACGGGAGAACCCCGAGGAAACCCACGCACACCGTGTTTGTTCACCGCAAAGTTCACTTGGCGGGACTGGGATTGAACCCGGGACCCCAAGCACCAGAGGTGAATGCTCTACCAATGAGCTAGAAAAAAGCAGCTACTTTAAATAACTCCTGAGAGTAAATACCTAAGTTAAACAAGTTACCACTAATATAAATACATAGTTCTACACAGAAACTTCTTACTCTGTGTTAAGGGAATTATTTTATAACATATTAGCAGCGTTCACCCCGCTTCGCTGCGGTCACCCCGGAACGCAATAAACTTTGTTACTTAGATAATTTTTACTTTTTCGCTTTCAAGTGATATGATAAAAACCATAGAAGATTGCAGTAAATCTTAACATTATATCGCCTGTCATTTATGTTAACCCGCCCCGCTTCGCTGCGGTCATCCCGGTGCTGGCATATTGTAAAAGTGTCTGTAAAAATAAGCAAATCAATTAAAAAATTTTAAACAGAAGATTCAAGCTATTTTCCGCTGTATATCGCCTGTCATTTATGTTAACCCGTCGAGTGACACGGTCATGCGGGTTGCATATAAATACGTTTATTTTTACCTATGATGAACTAATAACAAAGGATTTGTACGTTATGGACACTTGAATGGTCAATTATCTCAAGACACTGGTAATTAAAAATTAAAGTGATATGATAAAAACCATCAAGGGTCCAAATCCTAATAACCCCCCAAAAATGAAAGAAATTGGTTCAGCCGTATTAGCGTGATGAGCGGACAAAGGATTTTGTACGTTCTCTTTTATATATATAGATTAGCATTGAAACATACCTTCAGCACTAAAACTAAACAGCCTTCACACTTCTCAACAATGCGTACAATCTCCAGCGATAATAGCTTCACTCCCTGAGCAGCACAGCCCGTAAGCCTGTCTAGTGAGCTGGTGACGCTCGTAAGGGAAGTTCGGGAGAAATCACTCGCCTGCAGGGAAACTAAGCATGCCATTTGAAAGACCAACTCATGCTGATTACAACAAGCTAATAAAATTCCTGTGTAGTTGAGAACTTTTCGAGAGATTCAACGTTAAATGCCAAAAGTATATAACCAAAATATCCTTTCCTATGGTGAGCGTGATGATTTAAACTTGCTACTGCATGATCACTGGGGTCATTTCACAGAAAATTGTCCATTGCAAGTTGGATGATGGATAACAAAGACGTAATATTGAGAATATATCAACGAACTGCACACGATTCATAAAATCGTTTGATGTGTATGGATTCCGACCAATCAAAGATTATGTCACGAAATTTGTGCATAGTATGAAACGTTTTCAACCGGACATTATGATGTACAGTACAAACGAAACAATCAAATAAAGTTAGTGTCCATGTTAATGAATCAGTTCCGATCACTGCGATACATTGGACTGTTTCAAGTTTGCGTTAGTAGTAATTGCGTCAGTTGGTCTCACTTTTGACTTTGACCCTGAGCTTTGTGACATCATAGGTAAAAGGTCAATGCCCTTGGCCCAGGGTCAATGACCTAGGGTTACCTTTACCCACCCCCTTAAATTTGGAAATTGCTAAATCTAAAAGTTGGGTATGGTAGTCTAGGACCAGGGTATGTACCTCTATTAGTATTGGGGGTCCATCTTTTTCCCTTTTATGGGTAAAAAATTGCCAAAAAAATAAATTTCGGAGGTTGTTGAATTATTTTTTCCCCTTTGATTAGGTCCTAATACCTTATATCTTTATATGAGTGTATACAGGGTGTTATTACCTTTTATAAGACATTAGTACATTGGTGGACCCCTTTAAAAATTTGGGAGGGATATATTGGCCACCCCTTAAATTTTAGAAATTGGCAAATTTAAACATTTGATATAAGTGTATAGGAATCTAATACTTTATATATCACTATAAATTTGGGTGGTCCACCTTGTTCCCTTTCATGAGTAAACAATTGCCAAAATATAAACGTAAGCAATATGTTTTATAACGTGTTCGGTTTTTGCCCCAATTTATTCCCTTGGATGAGGTCCTATTACCTTATATGGTTATATGGGTATGTATAGCTGTCTATTGCCTTTCATAAGACATGATGGGTACATTGGTGAACCCTTATTAAAATTTGAGAGGAATACATTGGGTCACCCCTTAAATTTTGCAAATTGCCCAATTTAAGCATTTGGTATCATAGTACAGGAGCCTAATATGTATTACTATAAATTTGGGTTGTCCATCTCGTTTCATTCTATGGATAAAATAATGCCGAAAATTAGTACTACCACGTGTTCGGTTATTGACCCATTTCATTCATTTGATGAAGTATTATTACCCTATATGGCTATGTGGACATATACAGAGGCTATTTTATTTTTTTAAGACATAGGTACATTGAAAATTTGGAAGGGGTACATTTACCCATGCTTAAAGTTTTGAAATTGCCCAATTTGGTATAATAGTACAGGACCCTAATTTCGTTCCCTCTCATGGATAAAAAGTTGTCACAAAAATATAAGTTTTGGAAGTAATTGGACCCCTTTGAGAAGGATTTAACACGATATATGGATGTGTGCAGGGATTTATTTCTTTTATACTTTGATGTTCCCTTCTAAATTTTGTTGAGGTACATAGGATGTTGAGGTACATCATTCCTTGAGTTTGGAAATTATCAAATATCAAAATTCGGTAAACTTTTTGTAGGACCCATTGTAAATGTTGGTGTCTATTTTGTTCCCTCTTGTGGCCAAATGTTCAAATTTCAAATGTTATTGTCCTATTTTATCTTCTTTAATACGGCTTTATTATTGAAAAAGTACAGGATTTATTACTTTTTTTTCATAAGACACAGGCATATTTGCGCACCAATCTTAAATTTTGTGAGGGGTACATTTCTTATTGTCAAATCAATAACTGGTAATTATTCTTAGAATATAAATATAAAAATTGGGTGGTATCCCATTCTTTGGGTAAATCATTGTGAAATATTAGTATGGTCACGTTGTCAGTTATTGACCTATGACGGGATTATGGGCCCAGGACATTGGTACATTGATACGTTCCTCTTAAACTTTGTAGGATAACTTTCCTTAAGTTTGAGAATTGTCAAAATGAAATTACGTCATTGGTCTTGATTATTCTCGCATATGGACCAAAATATAAACGTAAGCAATACTATGTACCATGTGGAAGGTGTTATTGACCTTGATGAGGTAGTGTACAGGGATTCATTACCTTTTCAAAATTCATGGGAGTTATCAAATAACACACTTCTAGACAACAGTTGGTTCTTCTAAGGTAAACGATTGACGAAGGTTATTGACCTCTTTAAGGCTAACTACAGCATATAATTATATGGTTAATTCTAAGACTTAGGTATATCGAGAGAGGTACACTCATGTCCACAATTATTGTCACATGTCTATAAATATGCTATTCTAGGAATATAATTTGATAACGAATTCGCCCGGTATTTCTTATAATGGTCGTATGTGTATAATCGGCAAAGATATGTATTTGGAAAATTTCATGCCAAAACAGCAGTAAATAAGGGCAATAAAACGAAAATAAAACTGTTTTTGTCTATTTAACAACATTTTAATTTACTCATTATAATTTTCGTATTTTTATTTTTTCCTATGAAATTTACTACAAATATAAATTTCCCGTTTATACAGTACTATCAGTATTTACAGTACCCTGCAAAATCATTATCAAATTATATTCTTACAAGAAGACAGTTATAGATATGCGACAATAATTTTGGACACGAGTGTACGAAGGACATTCTTTTAAATTTGGGAATTGTGATAAACAACAGTTTAGTATGAGGCGCGAAGTTTGAACGTTCAATAATCGATCGATATGAAACAATACTTTGAACATTAGTCACAACTCATAGTCTAAGATCATTGGTGGTGGTTCATTTTTACTTGAACTTTCAGAATTCTGATTGGTAACCTTATTGAATTTTATGACTCATAGTCTAAAAGCAATACATGCTACAACACTTTGAAATTTAGTCACAACTCACTGTCTAAGCTGATGCAATCTGATCGGTTAATCACTGACAAAGTTTTTGTTGATATTATTTTATTGGCTGATCACTACCTTTCATGCAATCTGACTGACTGATGACTTTCAAATCTTCGTGATTTTTATGATCACTATCTTTCAAGCAATCTAATTGTCTGATGATTTTCAAAAATCTTTGCTGCACAGAGTTTTAAAAGTTTTGCTTAACATTTATCGAGTACTGTTTAAAAATCTTGGTTTGAACATTTTCGTTCAACATTTTGCACTCACTGATAAATATAATCAAAACCGTTTATTTGTTAATCGAATAGTTAAAAACCGGATAAACTTTGACGGTTAACCGTGAAACGTGAAATCAACGTAGGATTGAGCGCACAATAATTACCGAGAAGCCATGTGACTTTCTAGACTCCTGCTGTCGCTCGTAGAATTTAAGAATTTATCAAAAAAAAAAAAATTGTAGGGTATAACGTAGAGGCGACTCATCAGGGAAGACAGGCCAGTAAAACTAAACATTATTTCCGCATAAACATAAAAGAACACTTTCTTAATGTACTAATTACAGTGGTGTATCTAGCCCGGGGCCAGGGGTCCTAGCCCCACAGTTTTTTGACTGACGAAAATAATTGAAGATTATTTATATATTTTTGAAAATTTATAGTAAACTCATGATATACCCATCATAGCCTGGATTCTGGCTACCCCCTAGTTTTTACCTTCTAGATCCGCCACTGACTAATTGTTGCGTACAACAATCAATATATTAGATAACCTTATTCTTCTAGTTTCAAACAATACAGCTTTAATGTTCACCCTCCCTCAGCAGCCTTTGACATAAAACAAGTCATTGAGAACTACACAGTTTAAATGTTTTAATTCTGTAAAGCAAAATATACAGTATATCAGCCTTAATAAAGGTATGTTATAAAAAAATCATATACCATAACAAGAAAATTCTCTGTAACTTAAATATATAATAGCTGTCGGTTAAGTATTTTCTTTTTCTTTTAATGCATAGTATGCTTCTAATATGCAATTTTGTGTAAAATAGCAAGCAATAAACTTCCATATCCAGACGAGAGGAACTACTAAAGTTTATTAGCTGGGAAAAGGATCAGTAATTGATGGTCACGTGAGTGTTTTAAACACATACCTAGGGAGACATGCTCTACGTCTTTCTGTCTCCTGTGCTAATATCCGGTTGCGTTAATAATTGCTGCTTCAAGACAAGAAAACCTTGACCTCAAAAAAAGGATTTTCCAAAGTACGCGTTTAGTCTTCACATTTCCAAGCCACCAAGCACCAAGCTTTCTGGAAACAACTTGAGATAATACCCTTAAGAAGGAGGAAGGTTCATGAGACAAGGAAGTTTACCCACAAATAGCGATTATCATTTATACTGTATCCAAGAATTCGGGGCTCTAAATTGCAAATGAAATACTTAAAATATTGTAAAGTTTGTGGTTGTTCTTCAAAGTTTCAATGCTTGAACAGTTTCACATCGTATTTGAGTATTACGTACATAGCTTGACACAGGTGGTAGTAGAAAAGAATATATATATCAGAGTCAGTTAATGAACTTATAAAGGTAACCAAGAAAATTATGTCGCTTTTGTGCAGATCTGTGTTAAACTGGCCCTCACACCGTGAGTTGAATGCGAATGCAGATAAGACGAAGGTCAGTTGTTGGTGTGGGTATATCCAACACACTACCAAGTTTTGGCAGTTCAGTTGCACCGTGAACTTGCATAGGGAAAGAGTGAACATGGGACATCCACAGAGCGTTGTTATAAGGGTATGTATCCTTTACGAGTTCAAACTGGTGACAAACGCCGCTGCAACAGGGCGGGACACACGTCAGAATTTTGGTGCCAGAATTTTGGTGAGGATGTCGTGACTACTAGGATAGTGCAGCGGTGGTTTAACAAGTTTAAGGATGGTGACGAAACACTCGAAGACGAAACACGTACCGGAAGAACAACACATGCACAAAATGAAGATCTACAAGCAGCAATTGAGGCGAACAGTGGCCAGACATGTGAATAATTGGGACAATAATTCAATGTAAGTGGAGAAACCATTCGGCACCGCCTTCACCAACTTTGGACTCACTACAAGTTGTTGATGGATCCCACATGATTTGACTCCACGCTAGAAGGAAACGCGAGCAGACATCTGTGTTTCTTTGCTGAGTCTTCTGAGGAAGGAGCCATTTCTGTGCAAGGTGTTGACACTTGATGAGACGTGGGTCCTGCACGAAGCTCTACAGCGCCGTTATCATTGGTTAGCATCCCGTGAACCGGTTCCAAAACAGCCGGAACCAGAACTGCACCAGAAGGATGTCATCCTGTGGATTTGATGGACTGTTAGCTGCATCGCGCATCAGGAACCGCTACCGAATGGTCAGAGGAACAACGCAACTGTGTACTATCAGTGATTTAGCCGTGTTCAAGAAAAACTCAAAACATTGGAGCCAGCACTTCTAAATCACAAAGGGGTCCTTCTGTTACAGGACAATGCTAAGCCCCACGTGAGTAGGATGACCCGGGAAACCATTCTACGCCTTGGATGGGAAATTGCATCCGCCATACCCCACGGACGTTTCACAGTCCGATTATCAACCGTTTTATTCCTTGGACAATGACCTTAGAGGACACCAGTTCAAATCTTTAGTAGAGGTGCAAAATGCACTTGATACTTTCTTCGCTTCATGGCACACCAAGTTTTACCGCGATGGAATAAATGGTCTTCCAGAACGTTGCCAGAAGGTCGTCGATACTGACTATTTTTCATCTTCTAGGTACATCTTAGGTGGCATATCGATGTTCGAAGGTGGAGGGAAGCGACAGAACTTCCTTGCTTACCCTTATAGTTGTTGTGTATGGAGTATATTAAAGACCACATCAAGGGAAGGAGTATTCCTAAAAATTCGTAATACAAAATTTGTTTTTGTTCTACATCACACCATCTCTTTAATTAAATTTTTGGAATAGTTGAATAAATGAAGTAGCCAGGCAATGAGTGTTATGGGGGAAGGAAACAGTTATCCAGTAGCTAAATTAGCGGAAATTACGGTGATCATTACCGCAACTTGGACAGTAGTCTCAGGCGTTATCAGAGTGACTTTAACGGCTGAGATGCTGCGGAGTGGAAGGCAACGGGAAACCACCATTCTATCTTTCTCTAGTTTATTGACAGTAGAAAGGGAACATATGTACAATGGTCTTTCGTAGGTGAAAATATAGTTCCAGAGGTATAATAGCTCCTCTCTTTTATCTCGGGGAGGGGGATGGCTTGGAAATAATTATTGCACCAGAGATTAAAAATTTGGGAAAGATAGATAAGAAAGAAAGACAAGCAAGAGCAAAATGCTTCAGATAGGGATGTGAAATTAGGTACTATGTTAGAGGAAAGGGAGTTCGAAAAATTTAAAGAAGAAATGAAACAAAATAACCTCGACTTGCTAGAAGTGCTTTTTAGTGGTTTGTGTTTCTGTGCTCTTTTTCCCTAACACCATTATTCGTGTCTTACAGCACATGCTATACATATTATTTATGTCTTGTTCAACAACATCGGTATAGAAGTGTTGTATAGATAGTTTATAAACTTACATTGATAGTGATTTTTTTTTCATTTTGTTTGAAAGGAAAGAACGAAATAGCCTATATATTAAATCAATATTATATACTGTTCTTAAATCAATAAATATACATATAGAACTTGAAGAGACTTTCCTCTTCATATTTCCCGAATGTTATTTGAACAAGGCTCAAGAACCCCGCTCGAGGGTAAAACTCGCATGTATGGACACGTCTTTGATATTGCATCATTTGCTTCTGCATAATACGACTCCCTGCTAGTAACTTCTCTGATGAAACGTGCCGTATTTTATATTTAACAAATCTCCAGAATTGTTTGATGTCAGTGCCAGCATTATTCTCTGAATTAAATAAAAAGACATGCTAACGAAATGTCCTTTCTTATCAAATCGTAATTAAAGATAGTAGGTAGTATTTTTCCATTTTTTAAAATTTTTCTATGGTAATATGCGTTGTGTTTCAGTTTTCTAGTTATTTCGTAATAAAATCAACACGGAAACATAATTTTAAGAAAGTGAGTGATATTTAACTTGCATTTAAGAAGAAATTATCTTTGTAACCAAATTCTCATTCATTCTGGAGAAAATATGTAACATTTCCTATTTAAATCAACGGGATACAAAGTGAATGTAATCTAGAGATTAAAAACACTTACAGTATGTATACAAAATACTACTAAATAAGCTGCTTTATCAGTTTTGCTTACAGGCAGGAGACTTACGGTCCTGTTTATTACGTCATATTTATCATATAGTTACGCTTTAGAATCGTATGATATTACATCAAAACAACTATTACTTGGTTTGATAGCATTTTTATACTATTAATTTGTCTACTTTCTGAAAAAAAAAAATGTGTTATGAAATGATTTTATTGAGCTATACTCCTACTTTGATTACAATTTTCTTCTTTTTTATGTTACAAATAATGGGCATAATTTGGGGTACATTCTACGAACACCCTGTAGAACTTCGGTAAGTAATGTGGAGAATTGACACTTCTCGACTGAAACATTTATTTTCGTTGATGTGATTTTCCCCTAGAAACAACAAGTCTTACATATATACTCTTAAGTTCGCACGTTCATATTTGACTTAAGGTTAACACTTCGGAATACATTCAAGAGAATATATCTTGTGTGGTTCTTCAATTTCTTTAAAGCTGCTGAACAAAATGCAGCTGACGACCACCGTTCTCTCATATTAAATTATCTGAAATGTTCGATAATGACACTTTCACTCTCACTGGCTTAATTTTGAATTACCCATTCAATGAAACCAAATGGTCGTTATTTTGCCGCTCATTAACATTTACTCCATCAAAATCAATTAAGGGAATAATCATCTTTGAAGAGAGATCAATAAAATTAGCAAGTAATTAGGACATTGTGCCATTGATCATCACTGATTTATGTAAAAAAAAAAAAAAAAAAAATCTCCTCTACTTTCGTCAATAGTATTTTTGAATTTGATAATTACAACTTTGTTCCAATCAGAATTGCTTTTGTTTTCTAATGCTTTTTCATCCCGTTTTCTTCACTCTTTTTTTAATTGCTCAAGTATCTTGTTAATTTACTTTCCCGATTCTTGCTTTTTCATCATCATTCTGTATAATCTAATCTTTGTACCTTCTATCAAAATGCCGTTTTCGTCTTTTAGGTCCTTATTTACTGTATATTTTATGTTTATTGCTGTTTATTATATGTTCATTGTGCACATACAGGACATAGAAACCGAATAGCTCTGTGAAGGCTCAGTGATTTGACGCTATTGTTGTACCAATTATATAGTAATATATGATGTAGTACAAAGTACATCATACATTGCTTACAAAGTAGTAATGTTAATTGAAATGGAGCCGAAATTGAATCGATTCTTGCAAAGCTATTTGGTAGCACTCAAGCTCAGTTGTTTTGTTGAACGCTCCACTGTAAACGTTATAGTGCATCTTTATGCAGTGCAACTGCCGCGGACTTACACCGCCAAGTAAACGGTATCCCAGACTCCAGTGAAGCTCAATCTACTAGTGTTTTTCAGAAGTAATACATTGGTGAAATCGGGGAACCGTGCAACAGAGCATAATATGCCCACCCAGTTCCGTGTACTACAACCAATCATCCATTATATCATTCACAAAACATGATTTCTCAAAATGAATCCTCATGTGCTGAAAGCCAACCGTGTCACGGGACGGAAAACTGCAGAAAGCTGTACACGCACCATTTGAAAGTAGGACATTGTAATATGTAGTCACATAGATGAGGGATGAGTGATACCTCGTTCGGTCACTGTATTCAAAATGGCCGCCAAGATATGTTACCTGTATCACATAAAACATGCAGTACCACTAATATGAAAATGGTTGAACAAAAATGAACTAAAAAAATACTCAAACAGGAAATGCCATGGGACAAATTGAATGGTGTTGTCGCAGTGCCCTCCAGGGCCGCCCTTAATTGGGGCCCAGGGCCCAACTTTAAAATTTAAAATAGAAACGTGGGGCGGATGATACCTCGTTTGATAAATCTTCAAAAACTAAAACTCATTAAAGTAAAAGATTTTTCATATCGTCACCGTATTCAAAGTGGCCGACAAGGTATAGTACCTGTATGACATAAAACATGCAGTAGTATGGGGAGCTGGCTTTAATGCGAGACGTGAGAAATTCAGATTTGATTGAAAGGTGCCCCATCTCCGTAACTAAGAAACGGTCACTCGACGGTCCTGCGCAGGGTTGCCAGTGCGTTGTCACCTAATACTCACTTAATTCAAAGAGTTTATGCAAATTATGCAATCCTTATCGAAAGATTAAAAAAAAAACTCGTCATTTACAAATTTGCATAAGCAGTCACTGTATTTGGGTACATTTTGCATATTACTCGCTTTCTATATTTTATAACCACACGCGTGACGGAGCGGTCTAGCATTACTTTTCTAGCTTCGCTTTTGCAATCTCTTACGCTGTGAAGCCATTGTCAAATTAATAATAAGCAACAAAACGGCAACCACAACAACACTCAGTAAATAACCAACTCTCACTAACTCTTCAGAATTACATTCACGTGCCATTTTTCTATCCCTGGCAACGCTGACATATAAAAGGAGGGTAAGGGAGTGTCGCAAGAGTCAGGCAGAAAACATGTTGAAATTTTCCTCCCTCTACCTCAGCCCCCGCTGGTAAACAAGCTAGCTCCTTATAATACCACTAATATGAAAACGGTTGAACATAAATGAACCAAACAAAAACTCACAAAGGAAACGTCATGTGACTAATCGCATGGTGATGTCGCCGTACTCCCAGGGCCGCCCTTCATGGGGCTCACGGTCCAAATTTTAAATTTTAAATGGAAACATGAAGCGAGCGATACCTTTTATAGATCTTGAAAAACTAAAAAGCGTTGAGGCAAAGTACTACTAATATGAAAACGGTTGGAGATAAGTGAACAGAATAAAACTCGTATAGGAAATCACGAAGGGTATTTATCATTCCACGGCTCGAGAATAGTGCAACGGAGAAAAATATTTTTAATGTAAGATGACATATTGCATAAGAGGAAATCTAATTCTTAGAAAATTATCTTTCCGATCTCCCTCCCTACGTCGGTGAACAGGAAATGAATGGTAAAATCTCAAATGAGAACCCCATGTTTACTTGCAATAGGTATGGTTTGTCTGAAACACTTGTGCGTACAAGCGACTGGTTCTGTAATGAATAAAAATAAAGCGAAATTCGCTTTGAAGTTTAACATCATTTATATTGCAATGTGTGATTGGATGGGAATAAAGAAAGAACTGAAATGAGAAACAAAGGTTTTAATAATATATTTTTGGAACTTGCAAACAATTTGTCAGCCCTTTTGCCCCTGTGCAATGCGTGCAAAATGTCTGGGATGCATCTGCATCAGTATGAACAGTTTTGTTACTGACAAGTAAACTTTACGTTTGGGTGAATCGAGTTGCTGACTAAGACACATATGAGAAAGTAGTACTAAATGTGGTCAGTATTTCAGTGAAGTTGTAGGTGCGAAGCTCCAGGGCTTTAGGAGATACAGCTACCAGAACATCACATGGAAGTACAGAATAGTCTTCATACAGTTGGAGGTAAATGCTCTGTAAGACCTCTTGTAACGACAAAAGGTGAATAACAAATATATGGGTACATATTAGGACTAGGGGGAAGTCATATAGTAAGGGTATACCTTACGGCGGCCATCTTGAAATCCGCCATTTTGAATTAAGGTTAAGTTTTCAAAATAGGAATAGGGTCATGTGATACATGATTTAAAGCGCAAATTTAATCAGAAGAACAATGGTGACGTTAATTTTGATTTACGCGCAATTCGTAAAAAGTTACAGGGAAATTAAATATTGTTGCAGCATATCTATTAGTCCTTTACCCCACCTTGTAAAGTCATGCACTCTTTTCTGAACTACATATTCATTGTACTAATTGAGGATTTTCTGGAAGAAAGACCCAAGTTCAATTATGACTCAATTCCACTTTGGTCATTTTTCCTTAAATTAGCAACTTGTTTATGCGATAACAATGCTGGTTAATAATAAAGCCAAAATGGTTATACTGTTGGATTTATGGTAAAATTTACTATTAATAAGGTGTCAATGTTATACGTTTTATTTAAAACTTTTGTCTGATTCAAAATGGCGGATTTGATCATGGCCGCCATCAAGGCAACTCATACCATAGACCTAATATTTATCCACCTGCTTTTTATTTAGTTATTATCATTAACACAAAATTTACAAGGTGGGGTAAAGGACTAATACATATGCTGCAACAATAATTTCCCTGTAACTTTTTACCAATTGCGCGTAAATCAAAATTAACGTAACCATTGTTCTTCTGATTAAATTTGCGCTTTAAATCATGTATCACATGACCATATTCCTATTTTAAAAACTTAACCTTAATTCAAAATGGCTGATTTCAAGATGGCCGCCGTCAGATATACCCTTACTATATGACTTCCCCCTAGTCCTAATATGTACCCATATATTTGTTATTCACCTTTTGTCGTTACAAGAGGTGTTACAGAGCTTTTACCTCCAACTGTATGAAGACTATTCTGTACTTCCATGTGATGTTCTGGTAACTGTATCTCCTAAACCCCTGGCGCTTCGCACCTACAACTTCACTGAAATACTGACCACATTTAGTACTACTTTCTCATATGTGTCTCAGTCAGCAACTCGATTCACCCAAACGTAAGGTTTACTTGTAAGTTTTTGAGACGATGAAACGTTTCGTAAGCCATAACCGGACCGAGACAATGATATTGCTTGAAATGAAGTTGAATCACTAACTTACGAACCGTTTTAGTGAACTGTAACCTTTTATTTGTTTAAGATCAACGTCGACGTGATGGCCAGCAGTAACCGGACTTTTTTCGTATCATCATGAAAGCACAAAAAAGCTTATTGGAACGGTCATAGCCGCTACGCTACGTGAAACCCGAAACCTACCACAGAACAAACATAAGCGCATGTTTTCAAGACCTTGAATCGAACCTGGGACCATTTTAAGAGAAGGTTACTTACCACAGCGATTCCCATCTGATGAGTTCCATCGACCCAGCCAAGCTTTTGAAACGAGCTTCTTAGCAGAACTAAACAACATGCTAAGATGTGCAAATTCTTTCTAGTTGACATTAATCATCTCCCTCTCTCTCTCTCTCTCTTTCTCTCTCTCTCTCTCTCTCTCTCTCTCTCTCTCCTGTGATAAGGACAAAGTACGACTCAAGATAGGTTGAATGCTTGGATTTCTTAAAGTGTTTAATGGAAACAAATGCGTTTTACTTTGGCAAGGTCGGTTAAGATAATTTCTGCAAGTGTCAGCATCAGCTGTGCTTTCATGGAAAGAATGACGCATGAATACGAATGAAGTTTACGAACTGTTGTTAAACAGCTACCCTAAATGTATTTTTTCAATCTCACACTTATCGCAAACGGTAATTCAGAACACTGGTGAGGGAAGAAATTAAACTGAGAACCTCTACATGCTTCATCACTTGCTATTGAAAACATGATTTCAAGGAATCACTATTGCAGCGCAGGAAGCACACTTCCAAGATGACTGAGCTAACAAAAATGCAAATGCTACATTCTTTACATATGACGAAATTCATTACGAAACTAAGTGATTTCAAGTGCAGAATCAAGATATCTTTGAATGGAAAATCAATCAGTCTACAGTATAATATAGTTTCTAAAGCTTGGCTGGGTGGATTGAACTCATCAGATGGGAATCGCTGTGGTAAGTAACCTTCTCTTAAAATGGTCCCAGGTTCGATTCAAGGTCTTCAAAATATGCATTTATGTTTGTTCTGTGGTAGGGATTCGGGTTTCAAGTAGCGTAGCGGATATGACCGTTCTAAGAAGCTTTGTGTGCTTTCATGATAATACGAAAAAAAATCCAATTATGATGGCCAACTAGCTCATCAAGTCGACGTTTATCTTAAACAAATAAAAGGTTACAGTTCACTAAAACGGTTCGGACTGTCTGATGAGATAAAGCTTAATTCGACTTCATTTCAAGCAATATCAATGTCTTGGTCCGGTTATGGCTTGCCAAACGGTCCATCGTCTCAAAAACTCAGCCCCGAATATTTCTTCAAGACAATTAAAATTTTAAAATCAATAAACGGTTATGGTTATGCCTTATGAAATGAGTTATGACTAAACAGATCATTGCCATTAAAATATATATATATATATATATATATATATATATATATATATATATATATATATATATATATATATATATATATATATATATATATATGGGGTTTTCTCCTCATCTGAACTGGTGAACTTTTATGACTTGACTATAGGGTAGTTATTGATGTAAAAGTTACCTTTGCCCAAAATTGGTTAATCTCTATCTCTAACTTCTAGTTCGACCTTGAAATCCATTAATTAATTTTACACTTTGATTTTAAGATTATAAATGCAGTGGACAACGTTCATTTGTTGAAAACCGTTTATCTCTAAGGTGTAATCTGATTAAGTGATCTCTTTCAAACCATTGCTTAGTTTTTCAAAAAAGTTTGTTTGAAAATTTCGAAGGTCCGAATTTATTTTAAACTTTCAGTTCGAAAATTTTAGTTTGAAAATTTAAGGAACACAGCCCCATTAAGGACAGTGAGACCAGGCCCTTGGAAAGCAAGACCAATGTGGTAAATTGGTGTAAAACGAAGCTAGGCGACCAATCAAATTGCACTAGAGAAATGTTTATGTGTGATATCGAGTATTAGTGAGCTAAGACCCAGTACTGTGAAGCAAAACGATAAGATTATAACGGTCCCAGGCAAAAGGGAACCTTTAAGTACTTACTACTAAAGGCGGACAGATTATAAATTCAAATGCTTTTTAAAGCAACATTGAAGAAAATAATACATGTAAAAGAACATAAGCATGCTGACGTCGATCTGACGTCGATATAATTGTACCGATGATAGCAGCAGTGTTTCTTGCAGGCATACTTCCAAGAGACTTTTCCTCCTCGGAGATAGCTGATCATCTCCCCGGAACTAGGATAAATTAAATTGCGATTACATGTCACTCTTGGGTAGGGCACGTCCTTTAGCAAAGAGTGTCCCATCAACACAAAAAGAAGTCTTTCAGCATTTTATTTTAATCCACGAACGGAAACGTTACACTTGTTAGATTTATTTTCTTTTACATATCTTAAAGTGTAAGTGAATTATTTCAGGGACCATGGTTCCAAACCCAGCAAGCACGATTAAAACCAAGCTCATTTAAGCGGTTAATTAAACGTTTTTGGTTTGAAAGACCTGAGTTCGATTCCTGGAGAAACATTTGTTACGATTTTTCTTTTTAGTTTTCCAAAACTCTGTTTAAAATTTCAAAATTTGGTTTTAATTTTTTAATTCGAAAATCTTAATTTGTAAAATTTTAAGTTCGAGAAAAGTTTGATTAAAAAATTTAGATTTCAAAATTTGATTTAAATCTTTTAGTTTGCAACTTGTTAGTTCCAGAAAAAAATAGTTTGAAAATTTAGTTCGAAAAAAAATGTGAAATGTTTTAGTTTCAATTGTTTTGGTTCGAAAAAAAATTGATTTGAAAATTTAGTTCGAAACAATTTTGTTTTGATTTTTTTTAGTTTCATTTTTTGTTCGAAATTTTTTCTTTTTAAAATTTTGATTCAATTGTTTTGATTGGAAACAATTTTAGTTTCTCAAAATTCTTGCAAACCGTGCGGAACCGTTTCGAAAAGAATCGGAGCAGTTTAGATAAAAAAATCTGGCAACACTGTTTCCATCAATGAAGCGCTTACTGAGCAACAAAACGCTGAGCGTTTTAAAAAATCGCTCAAACTCAGAACAATGTTTTGTAAGAGTTCTAACAGTGAACCAATCAGATTTAAGTAAAGCATCATCTCTTTAGTTAATCTACAAACAATCAGGATGGCCCCCCTCTTTCACATTGTTAGAAAATAAATGTATCCTTTCAGAGACTTACAAATTCATGGACAAGATTCTGTACTCAATCTCCACACGTGAACATATAAAGTGGGCAACTTCTCCTTCAAGGAAAGAACCATCTTACCCATAAAAGAAAACGATAATATTTAAGGTGAACTTCAATGCATAATCAGTACAGTAACAATAAAAGGGAACTTAATTCTAAAATCACGTTAAAGGTGGATCGCCTGATCTCATGACGTCATATCACGTGACCTGAAAATTTGAATTTGTCGCGTTGGTGGGGCTAAGATCATTTGATTTCTATCACCTAATAAAAATCGAGGTACCAAAGCACTCATCTAAAAGAATGACATTAAAATGACACGAATTTAAAAAAAATCCTCACCACAAAAGAGAGTGAGGGATTTCCCCACAAGGGTGAAACATGACGTCATACCATGTGACCTAAAAATTTGAATTTCTCGCGTGGGTGGGGCTAAGATCATGTGACCACTATCAGCGAATCTGAATCGATGTACCAAAGTACTCATCAGAGAGGATACCCATAAAAAAGAATGAATTTCAAAAATCCCAGGGCCTAAGATCACGTGACATCTATCAGCCAACCAAAATCAAGGTTTCAAAGCACTCATCTCTTACCCGCAAAAGGGAACGAATTTCAAAATGCAGAGTTAGGGATTTTCCCACAGGGTGACTCATGATGTCATACCACGTGACCTGGGGGGCGTGACTAAATTTGAATTTCCCGCGTGGCCGGGGCCTAAAGTCACGTAACCTATATCAGTCAATCAGAATCGAGAAAAATTTTGCTGACTCGGCGAGCCATACGGGGACCCCTACTATATGTATATATATATATATATATATATATATATATATATATATATATATATATATATATATATATATATATAGGGTTGCATCATTTATAATGTCCAACCGTGATGATAGAGGGTGAAAAGTGAAACTTTGCACTAAGCAGCTATAAGAGGGGAAACACATTTGCACGTATTAAGCAGAAAAAAATAACAGTGTTGTCAATCCAATATACACTTATATTTTTCAAATAGCCTTTCGTCATATTATTAGACATTTTGAATCAACATGTCAAATGGAAACTTAAAATACCACATTTATTATTCAGTGTTGCAAACTAAGGATGCTATAGTTAAGAAAAAAAAAAACATCCAAAGTTTGGAAGCTTCTATAACGCGTATAGCACAACGGCATGTATACAAAACTATTTGTGACCTACCAGAAACGTATGAATATTATGCTTCTTCGATGCTAACAAGTGCAATATAAACAGCGGCATAGTCGAGTGTCTTAATTACAAACGACAAATGCGATTTTGTTTCACCAATCTCGGTTGTTATACATTGAGTACAACCTCACCAGTGTCCGCTAAATGAGGAAATTTGTAGATGCTGAGGATATATTCTTTCTTCAGAACATATTTTTCAGCGGAAGAATTTCCCTTCATATATGTCCCAGAATGTGCCACCGTCCATCGAGGAAATATTGAGTTCTGTCCTACACGATCGCCTGTCATAACGATTATGGTATATCTGTGGGATGTGGTTGATTGGTACCTCCATCATATAGATCCTCCAGCAGGAGGCGTTAAGTGTGGAGCTCGCACAACGAAGTAGCGAGTTAAGCAATTCCTCAAGATTATGTCACATACTTGTTTGATTCGATGACACTATAAAGAGAGATACTGATGGCAGCAAATACATGTTTCATATTATGCTGATTTATCAATATAATGTGAGTATGTTGCCACATTGAGTAGGAACAACTGATTTACCTATGCAAATTTTGGAAATATCAGTTCTGAGCGACGTTTAACGTATCACGAATCTTAACAGTTTGGAGATTTTTGATATTGAGAAAATGAATTATAACTGATTTCAAATGATAAGCGGCATGGCCTTGAGTTGGCTTCACGCGGCGTCCAATTGGCTTTGAGCGGTGTTGACAATTCGCGACAAGCAGTCCTGCACGCTGACTTCTCGCGCTACTGCGAATCTTGACAATACCCAGAGGCGCTTATTAGAAATATTGTATTAGCACATCAACTGCTCACTTTACAAAGTAGAGAAAAGAATTACGAACACATACGTGAAAACTACATCATTTTATGTTAACTGGTTGTTATGATACACGCTTTTAAAGGTTTCCATATAAAACAATTAGTAAAACGAGCGATGAGTCCCGCGTCTAATTTCCAGTGGATTTTTCTTCAATTTGAAAATAGAACTCAACTTTTATTACAGAATAATCATGGGTGTAACCAGCAGGTTGTTCTAGGGGAACATTACTTTCAGGGGGAGGAAAGCTTTTCACACATTTAAAAGAGAACAAATGATCTCTTTCAGAATATGAAAGCATTTTAACTCACCATACATACTATACACATGTTATATTTTCACGATGCTACCTTATGAAAAGACCGATCTTGACAGTACTGAGTTGAAAACCGGATTGTAGATGAATCAATAACCTATTTATAAGAAAACAAACGCTGTTTATAGCAGCCTGTTTATCTGACTTAGTATTTATATGGGTTAAAACAGTAAAAGAAAAAAAAACTCGAAAAAAATATCAACTCATATTATTATGCAATAAACTAACAGAGAGTTCATACGGTGTGCTCCCAGTTAAGGAAATGAGAATATAAAGCATATGGTTAATTTTAGTTGTTTTAATTAGGTACAGAAACCGTATTGATGATGTTTGATTTTTTTTTAAATTTTCATATTTTATTATAAACGTCCCTCCTTTGCATTAACTATTAAATAAGTTTATTAAACACATACCACGAACCTCATTTTGGAGTTGGAAATAGTTTGGAAAGACAGAGCCCCCTTTTCCCCCGTGGCGACACGCCTTTGGAATCTGATTCATTTATATATAATATGCCTAACATCGTAAGAACAAAGTATGGGAAGTTCGTAATGTTGTTTTGAAATTTACTTCGGGATAAATTCTTCCTTAGTCGACAGAAAAATCACAGAATGTTTTTTTTTTCACGTTTCACTACCTTACATATATGCGACCACTTATTCCCTCTTTCCTCCTCCAGCAGGGATTCAAAAGCACCAGGCGTCTGAATGGTGTCGTAAATTATCGTAACCCAAAACAAACTCGATCATATGGACTTGCTTAGGAATCAGACGGATTGTTTTTGTGTGACCTAGACCAAGCTCAGGAATGTTATTTGTTATGAAAACTGAGAAGGAGACAAAGATGCTAGTTGTGTTGGAACTTAATTTCTCTTCTAGCATAAACAGAATTCATCAGTGTGTGGGTTACTTTCCTTCGTGGTAGTTCGTTTCTTCTCCAAAATTATAGTTGATAATGTCTTTAAGGAAACCGAGTACAAATGCGGAGCTTTCTTTAAAATAAAAATAAAAATAAAAATAAAAATAATAAAGTGCTACGAAATCAGGCTCGAAGAATTATTTTTTGTGTTTATATTTTTTTTTTTTTTTTTTTTTTTTAGCCCATGATAATAAATTTACAAGACTCAGATTCAGACAATGACGAAATATTAACTGACATAGACGATAGTGAAAGTAGTGTTGAAGATGAGTGTTTAGCATATCCACTGGAAAAGTTAATAGGTAAGTAATTTAATTTGCTATATATACTTCTAGGATGCACAGTCAAAATTCTTGAGTTTGCTGGAACAGTATATTTACATTGCGAATAATGTTGCCAATGTATGTGTCATAATCTCAACTGGAGGAAGAGCGAGAAAGGAAAGGGGAGTCCATGATCCGGCAACACCGCGCGGAATATCGCGCACCATTGGCTATTGCCCGTGATGCTTTACATCTGAAATACACAGTAGTCATTTGCTTGCCACACATTTTGAAACCTGGTTCTGAATTCAACAAATATGAATGGAACGACTTAATATGGTCAACGTAGGAAATTGTTAGGGGTAATCACATATGGGAACTCTTTGATACACACAATTGGATCGTTTCTTCTTTTGGATGAAGCCCGGAATTATTTTAAACTAATGGGTAACAAGCATGGGAAATTGTGGACAGGTTGACTGCCAAGGTGATTTGAGGGTACTGGTCCCAGGAGGTCATAAATTTCTTCTTACCTTTAGCTCGATTATGGATAGTTATATCACATTTTTGTCGCGATATTTTGTTTCTCCCGAAAATGTACAAATAGTAGTCGAACACCATATGTGATGCTCATGGTCTCTCACAGTAATTTGTGACAATGAGCATCATATATGATGCTCAAGAACTTGGAAAGGTTAGTAATTTGTGATATCAAACATTAGCATCATCTATAGTGCTCATTACCCCACAGATAAATAAGGTGAGCATCACTACTTTGTGGTTCTCACAGGTTCCATAGGTTCAATATATGATACTCATGGCAGTCAACCTGATATTAAGAATACTGATGTATCACTTCCTTGCTATATTGAACATAGAAGGGATGAGAGCTTTTTTTATTTAATTCTATTACGTTTAATGTTTGTCTTTAATCACTCTATACGTTTAGAACTTCTATCCAGAAGTGGGATAAATGTAACTATATAATTTATTGCATATTTGTTGTAACATTGTGCATAAAAACTAGATCTTGCCATGAGCTTTTTGCTTCATAAAATAGGACTGTCTGTTGTTTGGAGTGCAGTGGAATGATAAATCCACATAGTATTGTCCGCAATAAACGATTGATAATGTGAAAATGTGTAATCTACACTTTTGAAAATGAATATTATTTTTAATATTATTATTTGATTTGATCAGGGAAGTGAGCTTAGATGAAATGATAAATTTAGAATGAAAGAAAATGCTTACTTCAAGCTCATTGTAATCTTCATCAACGTCATGTAATGAAAACTTTGACTTTAGGAGTCAAATATTAGTAGCTTGTGTTACTTTCATTGTGAAATATATAATAGCTTTCACCTTTGTCCTTTACCAACTGATCCTGTCACTGTAAGCTATTTCCTTTAATATCACTATACAAATATGTATTTTTTTCTGTCGGAATGTTTGGGAAAGATTTCTAAAAGATAAAAGCAATTTCTAACAAAGAAATACCTTAGAAATTACTTTCAACTTAGCGAAATACATTGGTTTCGAAAGGTATGTATTCGCTTTTGGTTTTATTTTCTTTTTTATCTTTCTCTGTTTTTCCTTCTAAAAGAGAATCCTAAAGCTGTTTTTTTTTATTTGTTTGGTTTATATTCCTCTCCAAACAGAGATTACTCGTTCAAGAAAGAAAATATACACACTGCTTGGCTTTATAAAGTGTCTGAAAAGTCTTCTTTATCCTCCCTTGAGAACGATCTGCATACTAATCGATAAAAAATGCAAATGCTTTCCAATTGAAACCACATTCAATTCCCTTCCCGTCCCAGGAGGTTGCGGTTTGTTGGAAAACTAAATATTGAAATCATACATTTAGTTATCTCCAAAGGTTTTAATATAGGTTAAAATGAGCTTCGGAAAGGAATAGACTCAACTGAAAACAGAAATCAACAGAATACAAAGGTAAGCGAAAATGATGTGCTATTATTAATCCTCTTAGCTTTCCTTAATTATTTTTTTTTCAGGTCTTATAAAGCAAGGATACATCAATTTAAATAATTGTAAGCACAAATGTACATTATTCGGTATTAAATATTTACTAACATAAAAGTGGTTATGTGAAGAAAACAAAGTATGTTTGCTTTGACACATATAAATTATTAACAATTTCAATTGCTCTAACATCAGATGGAAAAATCTTCAGGAATTAAGAACTTTCATCAGTTAGTGTCAACTGTTAATATAGTCTCCTTGAGCAAAGAATTACTCTCCTTACTACAGCGGTTTATGTCAATATCAATAAACAAATAATGTATTTCCATCTCTCTGTTTTCCAGAATATGCTTTATTGCTTTCAGTTTTGTTTTAATAGGCCTATTAGTTTACTTACAAGTTTTTCCTCCTCGCTTGAGGAGAGATACCTAAGTAACAAACAGTAATTATTTCACGCGATATTTTACTGATCTACGTGGAAACTGAAAGACGTACTTTAAAGTTTGCACTGTAGCCAGCAGCTTTTTTTTTTCTCGCAGAAGCGTTACTACTGAGCAAAAATGGCGCGTGAGTTACAGTTGTCTACTTGCGAAGAGTAGTGGGGTATAGTCCGTTTCTTGTGGGCAAAAAGACAAAATTTGGACGAAATCCTCAGGGGAAGAGTATACATGTAGGGGAAATATTACATGGACCGTAGTAATATGTCTAGGTCACCAAGTGGTGCAAATTCTTTGAAGAGTTCACTGAAATTTACCGCATGTACTACTGCACGCCTGAAAAAAAAAGTAGATATACCTGAAATGAAAATATATCGATTCATTACCATATAATAAATTCAAGGTGACTCAATTTGGGAAGAATGTGCTGATTTTTTTTTCTGGAATATGAACATATTATATTTGTGGATTTTCTAACCCAAAGGACCACTATGATTGCCATTTAGCATGAAACAACATTAGCAAAGTTGCTCTCGGGGTTTGTTACAAATGCCCTGACATTAATGATGGAAACAGAAAGCTCCTTCATCACAATCCATGACTCAATGTTGTTTTTGTTTGTGAGAAACTCGAGTACTTTGCGTGGGAAGTGCTCGAGCACGCTCCTCATCTGGTACCTTCTCAATATTATTTTTGGACCCTATCTACCTACATAATATACTGGTCGATCAACGTTTAAATTACATGGACGAAGTAAAATATATTGTGCGCAAGGGTATGAACATTATATTTTGAAACTTATGCCGCAATGGACACAATACTTAGAGGCTATGTTTAAAATCAATTTTAATATGAGTTTTTATTTTATATATATTAGGGTGGGCTAAATTCGGGTAACATTTTTGATGGGGTAACGAAACATGGTAAAATGGGTGCTGCGTGGCGTCCTGATAGTGGGAAATAAAAGCATTTTGCATTTAAGTACTGTCTAGGGGGGCAACTTTACTTTGAACAGATGGATTTTATGTCAATTACATTCAGATATAAAGTACATATTTTATACGCATTCTGAACTGCTACCTGCAGTAGTATAGTGGTACAGATTGCAGACAACGTTAGATCGGAGTCCTACCCAGCTTCGAACTAAAATGTGTTAAAAGTAAATGCATTCCAGATTCGTCTGTAGATCACAGCGTTAGCTTGCTTTTGTTGTGTTTCCAATTGCTACCACAGTGTAGAGTGAAGAGAAAATATTCTCAAATTCTTACATGATAAAGCAACTGGCAGCACAAATTCTCGTACAAAATTAGATTTTGCCTGTGCAGAAGGTATTTCTGTTCCAGAATGTTTGGTTTGTATTATCGCACCATGTCGAGAAGACTGACCAAAGACCTTGGCACAAACAGCTGATATATCTTAGGCATTGTGTTCAACATCAATCGAATGACACTGATACTTTGGTAGAATAATTTGTTGATTACGCACCAGAATATCATCGCTTATGTCATCAAGTAAAGGTGGAGGAAAGATGGGAGTACTCCCAATCTATTAGTTCCATGTAGGTAGTAGTGTTGAAATTGATTTTTAGCTGATGTTTTTTTTTTTTATCAAAACAGCGGACTTGGACACAACTGGGAGTCTTATTTCTTGCTTGAAGAATGTGCCGACATGAAAATGTTCTTATGATTTCCTGTTCATCAGCAACACCAGCAAGCAACAGGTTTTCAGGATGGCAGAAATAGGAGTTATTTAAGAGGACGGGGAGAATTATGATCTGGTCCTCAAGAGGAAGTTTTTGATACAGTGATACTATGAAGTAATAAGTCTTTGCGCGATCTTGACAGTATGGATGGAATATAGAACCATATAGGAGCATACAAGTTTAGTACGAATTGTACCTACGTTTCACTTCCTCTGATGGATATTCGTCTGAAATGTGCAATCGAAGTAATCGGTTAGCTTTAGTTAGCCATTGCGCATGGCTTATGGCTTAAGGTGCATGGCTAGGATCTGCATTTTGCGCCCTTTGCTGAACTAATACGCATATCCTTAGTAAATGCAGCTGATCAGAACTTAGGTCTTCCGTTAATGGCTCAGGAACATCAATTACAGAGCCTCAAATAGGTTGAAACATAGTAATAGGCTTGGTGTGAGGATCAAATAACGCCAGTTCGGTAATAGGTCCTTCATGTGTCTCTGGACTAGTTACTCTCTCATCAAACACACAAATTATTTTAATAAGATATTCCTGTCATTCGGTCGATTATGAACGCAATGTCAAAAATGTATCTGCTGTTTGTACTAGGGTCTTTGGTCAGTCTTCTAGACATGGTGCAATACTACATACCAAACATCCTCGAACATAAATATTTTCTGTAGAGACAAACTCTAATTTTGTATGAGAGTTTGTGCTGCCAGTTGCTTTAGCATGTAAGAATTTGAGAATATTTGCTCTTCACTCTACACTGTGGTAGTAATTGAAAACATGACAAAACCAAGCTAATGCTGTGATCTACAAACGAATCTGTAACGAATTAATTTTTACACAGTTTAGTTTGTAACTGAATAGTGCTCCGATCTGATGTCAGCAATCTGTAACTCTATACTACTGCAGGTAGCAGTTCAGAATGCATATACAATATGTACTTTATATCTGGCTGTAATTGTACACTTTCTTCTACATAAATTAGTGTGCGTTACTTACTGATTCACCCTGTGTTACGCTTAATAATGTTTTATCCATCACCTATAGTACTCTTTCTTTCTTTCTCGTTTTAATCGCATATTTTCTTCCTTTTCTGTGTTCGCATTGATCTGAAAAGAGCAAAATGATCTCACTTTGAGTTTTGTTTAATTTTCTTGCTTAAGCCCCTACAAAATAAATAAAATGCACATTTTGCTCACAATCAGTGCAAGTAGTCAGTAGTACTGACGTTTATAAAGGCAACTTTTTTCATAATATTTTCCTAGATACATAACCATAAAACACAGTTTTCATGTTTGCTATGATATTGGTATTGGCACATTCATGTTCAAGCTATAAATTGTATGCATATATTGTTGTGTTGAATAGCATATATATGATTTGTGCATGTTCAATGAACTAGCTCATTTCATTATATGTATAACAACTAAACATATTTCTGAAACTCTTAAACCATTATAATATTGCTCATGAGAGTAACTTCTATGGGTAAATTTGTTCTTGCAAAATGCCAGACGAGGACTTAAGTAATATAATAAGATCAGAGTTTCCAATCTCATAGTTTTATTACTATGCCGAGCAATTCGAGTAATGTGAAATGCTTCATCAATTATCCCGAACAGTAGCTTATGCGTAGTGGAAATGTAAAGGTGACAGTAATATTGTTCCGTTAACATCAACCGTTTGTTCGAAAAATGTATTATTACGAGAAACATGTTAAGAAGAAAAAAAATCCTATATTTAAAAAAAAGTGGTAGAAGAATAAATTTATTGTGAATAATATACAACTACATACCTTGGCTTTTTTTATATGGTCACGATGAACCTTAGATATTTCTGTAGCGTGGCACAAACTCTCGTATTTTTATGTGCAACAATCTGCAGCCTGAAAATGCAGCCAGCTCAGAACTGATGTCTTTCAGCACTTCACTGTCATTGAAATGCTTCGATGCAAGTCACTTTTTCTAGTGAAAAATGCTAATGTTAAGGTCAATATTAACATGATTCTCGCAGAAATAGAAAATAGAAATTGGATCAAGTTGGCTGAGGACGGAAGTTAATAGAGAGGTTTTGTCAATTTGGCATTAAACCTCCGGGTTCTATAGGTTATGTTGTTAGTTAGTTAGTTAATTTATGTTTTAGTTCTCTTTTTTTTATTTATAGAATGACGGAAGTGGATCTGGTAAGTCTCCCTTCACTAATCGACATAGTTTCAAGTGGAGTATCAAGCTTCCGGACTTACTTTTCCAACTTAACAAAAAACGGTGGGCAATCTACTTAAGATTTTAAACATCTCATATAAGATAAACTACTATGGCATGATATTTCTAATTGCTATTATTTCTTCCCGTGCACTTCTTTAAGACGATAGCAGTTTGTACAAAATAATTTTGTAGAAAGACAATCATAGATCTTTGTTCAAAATAGATGTAATCTAGGCTAACACGTTTCCAAGTCAGCACCGTTCCAGAATTCAGAGCGTTGCTTGTTTTCTGGAAGTCACCTCTGTGTGAATTTATGATATTTGAATTTCTCCAAAGTTGCACTACAAAATACGTACGCATATGTTCGTAATTCTCTAGAAGACAATTTTTACAACTCCATACATTTTAAACATTTTCTTCTATTTTAGCATCATTTATAATCTTTGGTGACATTTGTATTAATACGGATTGACGGAAGAAGAATAACGAGTGAACTTTTGACAAGGCCATACAACACCATGACCAATCCTATCGTTAAAACGTATCACTTAGCGCGAATTGTAGTTACATCATAATTTAAATGATACCTTTTGGGTAAACTGATGTTTACCCTGTATATTAGTTACTGATTGTCTGCACTTTATTTCGAAATTAGAATATGCTATCATAATCCTTGATACTAAATGTTATATACAGCCTCAAGTGACAACTAAATTTTCGAAGAAGAAACACATTTTGAGGAAATATTTTATGATCATTAAACTTCCAAATGAGAATACAAGGGTAAAGAGAATTCCATATGCATAAATTATATTAGGCAGTTTCTGAACTACTGCAGTTTAGCTTTGGCCCAGCAGTCCGAAAAAGTGGATCACGGTAATGAGGAAATGTAGATGAGTCAAAACTCACACATTAAAAATCAGAGTTTAATACAAATGTGCAAAATATAAGTTGTATACAAGTACAATGTATGTTGTATATAATCTAAGATAATAATAATAATAATAATAATAATAATAATAATAATAATAATAATAATAATAATAATAATAATAATAAAACAACCATCTAAACGAACAGCTTGACATACAAGATTATTAAAGTGCTTAACATTGTTTTTTTTTCTTTTATGTTGTTAGTCTAATTGTATTAAATACGAAACTAAATCTAGAGTAGGCTTGGACACACACGAGCCCCAAGTCCATATAGTTCTACTTTCATATCCAGTAGATATTGTTTTATATAAACCTAGTATACTTTAATGTACAGTACGTTTAATAACTACGATCTACGTAATAGCAAACAGATTCAATATAAACTATATTAGGATTTAGAATATCACATCACACGCTTGGTTTTGTGTAGGACATGGAGTAAACTGCCCTAAACATTAAAATGTGTAAGGTTGAGAGAAAGATTATGGTAATTTTAATAATTAAAGTTAGTTAATATGCAATAATCTAAATAAATTTTGAAATGTCGGTAGAGCATAAATAAATTATTATTTAATTAAAACAAAATGAAAACATTTAAATTTTGAAAGAAGGATACTCCGAATTTACGAGTGATAAATCTCATTATTCTAAACAAAATGAAGTGCTTTTCTCAGGGTCTTTCCTTGGTTTTAACTTCATTGAAGCAAATACCAATAATGTCACACATAACTATCATACACTGACAGACAGAAGCTATAATTCGCTGATTATCTGCTCCTCTGGCAATGCTGTAAAGAAAAGAACATAAAACAAATAATCCAACACATACCTGTGATGTCTCCCAAGGTGTAGGTAGAAGAGAAATTCCATACGTTTTCAGATGACAAACTTTTAATAATAATAATAATAATAATAATAAAATCACAATCACCAATGAAAACTGAATGAATAGATAATACGTATCCGAGTAATATTAATTAGATTTGTGATAATTATCAGTTTGTGCACACGCGTTATTGTTCCTTCCAATTCGGCGCTGATCCCGTTCTACCGTTTACGGGACTGTCTTGTTACTCCTTCACCGATGGTATCGCCTCTTCCGTTCCGGCAATACTTGCTGGAGCTCTTCTTATGTCCATGTGGATGATCCCAAAACACCTTAGTATGTCATCCCTACTATGTACAAGTCCTTCTCGTAGAGAATGACTAGGTGTACTTCGAGAAATTTGAATTGTGTCTCGATTTCACTGTATTTACAACTATCTGAACGATGTATAAGTATTTCAGTCGCACCGTCTGTAGATCATGTCTACCACGATCTGATTAGATTTTTAGCATAAAATTAAGTTCATGCACACGAATCTAACACTGTTTATATACATGCAATCTGACACGACGCATTATTTACAATGGAAGTCTTTCACGTAGCACAGTTCTGAAAGAATATGATGGACCTTCACTAGCTTCAAGGAAGTCTGTTGATATATATAATTTGTATAAAACTATATAGCCAGTATCAGCATTTTTCAACTATCAGTTGAAACGAGAAAAAAAATCACTCGAGTAACTATTACGAGTACAAAATACAGTTCGAAAATCACTCGAGTAACTATTACGAATAAAATTCAAAACAAGTTCATCTCCAATCCGTAGAATTACTTTTACTATATATTGTGATATGCTATCTACTCTCTTGTAAAGAAGAGTCAACTTTCACGAACGGAACTTTAAACGAAATTTCATCCGCACGGTCTACGAACTAATCACCAACTAACTCTCTTCCGCCCTTTTTCGTATATATAAAACTATCCATTTCTTTATTTCCCTGAGACTCGCTTCTAAACACACTTCTTTCTTATGAAGGGGATGGTGCGGAAGGGTGGAAGCATCTTGGTGCCATTAAGTCTAGTGACTACACCTTGTCCTATTCTTTTGCTAATAAATAATTTACTTTCGATTAATGTTCTGTTTTAACATTGTAATCTAATATGGTAAACTTGTACCCTCAAATTGATGCCTATCATACTGAGTTTCCTTACTTCGATCTATGTTAAATTTTAATTTGAACATGCTAACTATTTACAGGGGTAACTTTTAGCAGACATGTTTACAGGGCGCATAGTGGTCTGAGAGTCACTGACCTCTGGTGGCGGAACATCCAAACCACTCTCAAAACACTACTCAGCCTGTGTCCGTGCTTAGCTGTGAAATTCTTACAAATAACAACACAAATAATTAGATTTAGAACTGATATCACTTAAAATACATCTTTCTTATTGATTTGAAGCATATATATATGTGATTGTCATTGCATGTCATATCAATATATACACAAAAATACTCTTTTCCTGTTTTCTACTGCTTGAGAGGAATCACCTGGCTGCTGCTGTTACATACCATGTTCCCCCCTTCACAACATCACGTGAGGATACAAATAAAACCAAAATAAGCTTTGTATTTATGTTTTGTAAATAAACTGAGACACGAAAAAGCAAGGCTAAGGAATAAGGAATATTCTACTCATTCAAGAATGCATAATAACTTAAGAAGAAGATGACTGTTTTCTTTAGTTTATTTACAAGGGGTGAAGGTCGGTGGAGGGAATGTCCTTAGCTCCAGCATTTTGAAAATACAAGGAAGTTGAATGAAAAATTATAGGCTCGTTTTTACTTGAGATGTCTTGGACGCGCTCTCAGCAGATATCATAAAATCTGACCAGAAACTTCTTGGTTCACACCTATTGTTACTGATATTTTTGCACGGGGGTATGAAAAATTATATTGCTTTTACCACAAAGAAACTCTAGTCTGGTTGTCGTCAGCACAGAGTCAGATGACATCGTTGTCAACTTGAAAATTTATTCTTATTTTCATTTTCTTCGTTGTTTCTCAAGTAGAAATAAGAAAAAGCTTTCCTTTTCCACCAGATACCAATGTCTTTCGGGTGGCAATACTGCTGCACAAACATCTGCGCTCACTCGACTTGAGTGCAGAAACTTTTTTTTTTAACTGGATTCTGCTTCTTCTGTGTTGTAGATATTTCCTCTATATTTCATTATTTCGATGTAGGAATATTATTGAATCCAAACAAACACAATATATTCACATACCTAATTAAATACTACCTAATTTTTAACAGTCATCTCCTTATGTTAATAAAAAAAAATAGGATATAAATTGAAAAATAAATCGAAAAACTTAATACACCACTAATCCTTTGATATGCAAAACATATATGATATACTAATTTAAATATTGATATGCAAATAACTTAGCTATGTGTGCCTTACACAGTTTACACATATCACAAATGTAAATGCTTTCTCCGTCAAAATGAATCCAAAATTCTTTCAGGAAGACCCTTGCGAGCAAATTTCAGGCCAGGTACACTGCAACAGCAAAAAGCTTTAACTAATTGAAAGGCACTAGAACTTACGGAACCTACATGTCGCTTCCCTTTGGCACTTATCACTTTTGGATGCCTAGATGATGATCTAATGCCTATCTCATAAATACTATTGGTGCTTGTTGAATTGAAATTGTGCTTCTCGAGTAACTTTAGTAACAGTGTAAACTTGTTGACAGAATCGCGGTTGAAATTTCAGGCTTGAACATTGCCGGTAGAATACGGTAGCACAATTAAGGACGTCTTTCAAGAAAAGTTTTAACCCGAACTTTTCCAGCCTTAGGCGCCTTAAACAGATGTTGTACCTTGTTTCTGTCAGCTAATTCATAAACGAACTGGTATAATTCTAACATTGCTGTGCCAGAGAACACTTTGACAGCATCGAGAACGTACTTCAGTAAAGAATGTTCTAGTTCTTCAGAAAATAATGTTCTAAATCTACTTAATTTATTTGAAGTGATACCCGATTTTACGTGTCGAAAAAAGGATCGTGTATGGGGTATTATTTGGAGAACGATGATCAAATAGATGGTTCTATGGCCTATATAATGACATTTCTCATCATTTTCTCAGACCAATTTCCTTGCGTAGTTTGTCTTCGATAATGACAAACCATCTCCTGAAATACTTATGAATAACAGGTTATTTTATCTTTTTATACAAACAAGGGCGCCCATCAGGGGAGAAAGGTGGGGCGCTCGTCCCCCTCTACAAGAAATTTTACTTCGGAAGATCGAAAATCTACTAGATTTTTTTTAGAATAGTTACTGCAATATTTGAGACTACATTTGAAATATCGCTTATACTCGCCCCCATGGAAACCACAACATGGGCGCCCTTGGATACAACTGAACACATCTGAAACCAATATAACATGAAGAATGTTAACTAAGTCTAGTTATATTTGGACTCTAATTTTTGAATTGATAACAATGTATAGTTATCGATGCTAAATACGTTTTAATCTATTTGTTCTCGGAACACAAAATTTTGTTCAATTTCGATAGTATTGAGAGTTTAGGGTTAAATACCACTCACATGAACAATTTTGCTGACAAAATAGTTTTCTAATAATTTGTAATAATATGACTTACCGCCCCAAAAATTGGGCGGTGGGAATGAACTGGTATTGGTTTTCCGTATATAGTAATGCTCTATTTTGGGGGCAGTGGGAACAAATGTGTAGGGGTTTTTACTCAAGAAAACAATGAATAATGATTAAATTTCTTTGTAGACTTATCAGATAGAAGCATGGATAAAAACTGGATGCATAGATATTTTATCTTCATAATACAATAATAATAATACAGCTTCCAATTTGGTCCACTAATATTACATGATCTAGATTGTCATTCGTGTTTTCCAATATTTGTACTCTACAAAATAGTTTCAAACAATTACATTTAATCTTTTTTTGTTCATTCTCGGTTACTGGTTGCACTTCACTTTTATCACTCATGAATGGAAAAAAAAATGAAATGAAATCTTTGAGTTTTACGTCCCACGGATATGCCGGTTAGGCTAAAGGAGACGATGATTATGAGAAATGAATGAAATGGTGGAATGAAGAAAGTGGGAGGAAACGGGAGAACCCCGAGAAAACCCACGCACACAGTGTTTGTCCACCACAAAGTTCACTTGGAACACTCATGAATGGAGTTTATCGAAACAATTAGCATTACACCCTACATTATACTTCTTACACTCTTTACTTATATTTTTGACATTCGACGCATCGCACTTGCGTTGCACTTTTCACAGATGCGTCGTTGAGTCCAGCCAGTCTAACATTATCGGTAACTCGTTTCTTGTGAGGCTTTGGTTATGGTTCTCAGATCGTTGTCCGTCTGTACTTTGTGAGGTAGGTGTTGAGAATGTGCCTTGTGAAAGCAAGAAGATCAAGTTTGTCTTCTTTACCTTTTGGTGTCAAATGATGTAACTGCCGTGCATTATTTACTGATACATTTATTGAAAATGCAATGAGCTAGTAGTACCATTCATATCACCCGGATATTGATTCTATAGTTAACAATGTTGTTATCTAACCTACCCACGCCTCCCATAAAGGAATTGTAGTCCGCAATGCATGTCGGCTGCTGATTATGTATTTTCTTCCTATTCTTAGGGTTGTTCCCTTTAGCCTTTCCTAATGGAACAACACCTCTGAGCATGGATGCAACTGTGACAATGTGTTATCATTATAACGCGCCAAAGTGATATTCGTACTTGTATCTGTTATTTGAGGGTAAGCATCTTTACCCTTCTTATTCATAGTACCTATGATATCCAATGGAGTTTTTTTTTCTACTCTGTTAGTTCGTATTGTGCCAGTACCGTAGTACCCCAGTTCTTTTAACTTTCAAAATAATTTTATCGATTTGAAAAAATTATCTATGTAAATACTAAGCCTAGTTTCAGAATGAAGCTTTCCGATAAGATCCTTAACGACAGAACCACCTACACAGACGTCTGGTTCAACATTTTCTGTTTTCGCACCTTGGTACAGTTCAACTTGAATAAGATAAAAAAGTCTGTTGGTAAGACATCGTACTTTATATCCAAACAATAACAGGGTTTCCTTGCATGTGTTGCTTCGTGCTATGATGTCCATAATAAGGCACCATAGCCTCATCTGCGCATATCCATCCATGGCATCTTGAGGGGAAAATTCTAGCCATCTCTTACTTCGTATTAACCACAGACGTCGTACTTTTGCAAATTTATCAGACGCATAAAACTTTATATTGTCACATACGTGCAAATAGCGTAATATATCTTCAATAGGCCTATTTACACTCGTATGCGTGAAGATATTTACTGCATTTGAGTTTTATTAGTATTTCTGATATTAGATTGCTTACTTTGTCTCAGTATGAATAACGAGCCCAATTTTTCCCCACCTGAAGTAGCTGTTCTAAATTCTCCAAAGGTGTACGTTATCACAGTACCGTGCCGTGAAGGGAGGGCGAGTGGGGCGACGTCCCCGGACGCCGAAGAAAGGGGAGCAAAATTTGAGAGGAAAAATAAAATGTATATATAAATGGAAGGAAAAAAGGAAGAAAAAGTGCTCAAAATCAAGGAAAAAAAGGGTTTATTTTTGAAAATTTTCTTGTGCCTCGCGTTAACCATGGTGGCGCTTCGCGGCTGGACTGTTGACCTCAACCATATGTGCAGTGAGGTGCAGTCGTATACTCCCGCCCCGTGCGCTGATTTTCCACGGCACGGCATTACATTATCATCGTAAAATACACTTATCCTATTGTTCAAACATTTCCGATAATGAAATCATACTCGAAGGAACATTCTACACATTCGTTCCCACCGCCCCATTTTTGGGGCACTTAGTTTTAAGTAACAAATTTATGAACACAAGAAAATTGATTAGCATGAAATATATGCTAATAAAACAAGGACTTCTAACAAATTAAAATACACCACAAATAAATGCCAAGATATTTTAAATAATTTAAAATTACACGTATCTTTCCTACCCAGACACTGTGTCGAAAAAAAAAAAAAACGCGAAGTTTACTCGCTCATTGCGGCCAAACTAAAACAATTGCCGATGACAGAGCATGCTGCATGTGTTTCCAGGTACATAATTATATATATATGTTCTTCGCAAAGAAACATTCAAATAAAGAAAGTAATTTCATGATATATATATATATGTATATATATATATATATATATATATATATATATATATATATATATATATATATATATATATATATATATATGCACTGCCTCATTTTTGGAGAGGTGGGAATAAATGGATTAAACATTTGAAAGAAATGAATGCAGTGAAAGTGGGTCAAACATTTATTCAATGATTATATTAAAATACCAACAAAAAATTTTAGTGTAACTCTCGTACTAAAACTGATGGTACGTTAATGTACGACTCGATGATGCATGTATGTGGAAACTGAAACAAATCAGTTCAGTGTGCGTGGGTCAAAAATTTAACTGGAAAGTCACATTAAAAAGAAAATTGTATTGCTCGTGTTTGGATTGAAAATATCTTATATAGTCAATCATTAGCACTGGATATGTATGGGAAATTTTAAATAAATCAGTTCTGTGGAAGTGAGCTAAAAATAGAGAAGCAAAAAAAGAGAGAAGTTAATCAAAATCATTTTAAAATGGTACGGCGTAGTGGTATAAAATTACCAATACGCATTTCAGTGTTCAATTTAACTGTGTTACAATGCGTATGCACCACCAATACCGCATTTAGTGCAAAACAAATGCTCTGAAACAATACTGTATTAAGCTTGCGGCAAAATGAATTGCTATTCGCTTTGCCCCTTCTAAAATTATTCTCTTTGCCTCACACTGTCACATGAAACAAAGGACAGTCTACAGCATGTGGATGACGTAGTTACGATTGCTTCCAAATATGATGACAAAGGAAAGATCTCACGCTATCCACGAAAGATGAGTTCTCAAACATTCTTCGGAATACGAAGAGAATATTTTGAAAATGTTACTTTTTGATTGTTTTTTTTTTTAATGCGTACCTTTATTTTTATTAAGTATTAACGTCCTTCTCTTCTTCCAATAATGAAGTCATAAACTGTCAAATATTTCATCTCATATGTTTTCAACTGATTGTAAATTACGTTATTTACCTTGTCTCCCTTTCTCCTATACAGCTATTTAGAAAAAAAAAAAATAAATAGAGTAGATAACACTTCATGTTGTCTTTTAGCTATTAGTTTTCCAGTATCGCAAGAAGATTTTCTATTTCCTCTCTCTCTATCATGAAATTGCAAAGAAAAATCATATACAGTTGCATCCCTTTATGCAGATGAAGCTAATGTTCAGTGTGTGAATTAAATAATTAATATTAATGAGATAAAATTAGGCCAAGAAGATGTAGAGTCTGAAGGTGCAATAATTTTAAATGGGACGATAATGCCTAACCCCCACACATAAATATGATATGCCATCTGTAATAAATAAGATATTTATTAATTCAATAAATTTACCGACAATAACTGTGTATATGTTGTCTGACATGGACACACCATACCTAACCTTTCGGAATATGTTTGAGTGTTGCACTCATACTTGTGCCCGCAACTCTCTAAGGTTTGTTTACTTAATAATTCGGCGCATTTACTTTCCTAGCCGTTTGCGTCAGTGCAACGCAAAATTTGCGTATTAATGTGCGGTAATCGACATTTCAATTATTTTTTTAATTGTTTGTCTTGCTGTAATGTATGCAAAATTTGGCGAGATATGGATCGGAATGTGCCACCAGAAATAGCTATTCACTGATTTTTTTTAAACAAAGAAAATAATTGGCACAAACATATCATTTCAAATTGCCTGAACAAGACGATTGTGATATACGGGCACATTCCATATCGGTGTCCGTAAAATTTGTGAATCGCTACGCAAATATTGCGGGTAGGTATTATAATTCCTATGCCAATTACCACAAATTAAATGCAACTTTTGAGTTGCGTAGACGCAAACCACAAGGTAATGAGGACCATGCGCTGAAAATGAAATAATAATAATAATAATAATAATAATAATAATAATAATAATAATAATAATAATAATAATAATAATAATAAACTTAAAACAAGGCGATAATGGATACACATGTAGAAGATATATATGACATGTCCGACCTTCGCCAAGCATAGTATAATAAGCTATTTGTTTTCATGTTCTTGGCCAACCGCTAAGAGCATTTATAAATCCAGATGTGACTTTCTTACGCGCAATTAGTACATTCAAGTTCACGAACGACGACGCACTGAAGCTTGCGAGGATACGGTTGCAAGTAAAAACTATAGTTATAATAATATAATTCAACTAAATAACAGTGAAATTAGCAGTGAAATTAGAAATGAGCAAAACTGAATGGTTTACATTGTTCGTTTCAAAAATCAGCTAGCAGATCAAACTTACAAGAGATGACAACAATCAGTGAAATTTGGCCTTATACTAAGCATAGTTTGAAGGGGAAAGTGAGCATCCCCGGTGGGGATATTGCAATTGATTTCTTAGGGAGGAACAAAATGTGATTGAGGGAGAAAATTCCCCTCATCCTCGCGGTAATTCGCACTCTGTTAATATTATAGTAAAATGGATAACAAATGAGGATGTTGCAGGTAGTGCAAATCAGATTTTTTGTAAACTATCTCACTGGATTCAAGAAAACAAGCTTAAATTAAACATTGAGAAGGTATAAGTAATCAATTTTCATCATATGCGCAACAAAGATGCACAGCCTGTGAATATCTTAATTGTAAATAATGAAATAAACTGCCTGAAATCAAACAAGTTCTTAGGAATTTCGATAGACAAAAGTGTCTCCTGGGATGTGCATATAACTAAGCTCAGTAAAAAACTAAATCACATTTATTCCGCAATTAAAGTACTTAAAGGTTCTACTTTAAAAAAAAAAAAAACAGTTTGTTTTAGATTATTCTAGTCAGATTTAACATATGACCTACTAATTTGCAGAATTACAGACAAAGAAAAAAATAAGTTATACAATATAGAAACGAATAATAAGAATGATGGCAAGCGCTAAGTCAAATGATCACTGCAAACCAATATTACAAAAAAATAAATAAATAAATAAATAAATAAATAAATAAAATAAAATAAAATAAATCATATACTTCCAGTACCCTGTTTGTAAATCTTAAATGTACTGATATTAGCAAAGATACACCTAGGGGGTGTTCTTACGCAAGTAGAGGAACAGCACAATCGTTATACGAGAAATAAATATTTGGTTTCCTATTGTAGGGCACAGAACCGTATTATATGAAACAGTGTAAGTGCGCGGGTATCATGCTTTACAGTAAACTTCTCAAATATATAAGGATTCTGTTGCATAATAAAAAAATAAAAAAAAAAAAACTCCATAAAAATTTATTAGGTTATTACAACACTGCTTTCACTAGGTAGAGGAGTGCATGCATTTTGAACTACATTAACATTTTACATGATCTACAGCGAATCAGTGTAATTTATTCTTCCTAGCATTAGGTATTCATGCAAGGCAGTGGCGTACTTAAGGGGTGCTACCGGGCTTAAGCCATCCGAAATTTTATTTACTATAGGGTCATTGCCCCTACGATGGCCATTGTTCACATGATGGCCACAATCACGTAATTTCAGCAGTAATCACAGAACGTCGCTAATTGTGAGTTTTGTAAATGAAGAGAGCCACGCTGATTTCGAGGTGAAATTGTCATCGTTGAAATGTAAGTATTAACTCTCGTACACACAACGTTTTGAGAAATATGCATGTTTTAATACTTTCTTATAACATTTGAGTAGGTTCAACAGGGATGCCTGTCTAGCTAAGTGTGCTTTTTGTAAACAATATTATTGGTGTCGCTTTAACCTTTCTTCTAGTTGGTAAAACACGAAAGCTTAGCTGTCGTGTTAGAGTCATCTGCCCTCTCGTCGGTGGTGAATTAAACAAGTGTGTGTTGCCAATGACGGCTACAAAGTTCAGTTCCTATGATGGCCAGAGAAGTTAGGCGTGTTCATCATTGACACAGAGCCATCGCTCCGTCTACTGACACTGGAAAGTACAAAATTATTCATTTAATGGCTTACGCAACCTGGAGATTCACCAGCACAGAAGTAAACGTTGGCGTCAGACTTTGAAGAAGTGAAAAGTATAGTGAGCATTCTTTTCCTGTTACTAAATTATTGCAATACTCAGATAATAGGGTAAGCAGTTATATATGAAGGCCATTATTAAAGTAAATGAAATATCTTGCAGAATTTTCACATTTCCAGGAATAAAGTTAGCAATGTGTCCCCAAAACATAATCCTAAATACGCCACTGACGCAAGGGTTTCGACATACACAACAAGTAATAATTACTTACTTCAACTTTATTTTTAATAATGAAATGTTCCATGTTACATTTATGAAATTCACATTACTATATAGGGATAAACGATTTAAGCTATCCTCTCGTCTCAACATAGCAATTGATTGATATCCCTTCTACTGATCACATTAGAATTTAATCTCTGTGTAAGTTATATTAATACCAGTATTTTGAAACTATAAACTTTCGGAAACTCTTGCATGCTTAAATCCAATAGATTTCTCATTAATTTGAGGAATAGTTAAACCAAGTTCTCATCTCACTGTGATTTAAAATTCCAGACAGATTGATTTAAGATATAGCTCTGGGCAAATCTCCAGAGCTGAAATGTAAACTAATTAATTTATTCAAATATCTTTTTGTTTGTTTATTTTCTTCTAAGATGTATTATAACGGAATGAGTAGAAGTCGACTTAACAATACCATCAATATAGAAAGACTTGAAATTGTAAATCTCTCCTCTTGACATCATTTGTAATTAACAAATTTGCATTCAAGTGCTGAAGAAGCTTTTTTACCCTTTCAAAATTAGATGTTGTATTTTTTCTGTGTTCTTATTCTTTAAAATTCTTTCAACTTTTGATTTATTAGTGGTCGAATTATATGCTGGAGAATGAGTTTCGTATTCATAATTATACGAGCTGGTGTTAAGATTATGATTAGTAATCTGTTCATGCTATTAAATATTATTAAAAGGCTGAAGTCACGTTGAAGATAGTACAGCACTCTGGTTAACGTTTTGTTTTGCTTTAAGTTAAATAAGTAGGGGCACGACGCCTCAGAATGCCGTCCCTGTTGGCCTATTAGTTAGTGTGTATGTTTTTGGTGTACGTGGTCCCGGGTCCGATACCACGTGGGAGTCTTTGGAATTTAAACTGTTCTCGATGTATCTGTGTTTGTGTCCAGTAGTTATTCTTTTGCTTCCCAAGGAATGAGTTTATTAAGAGAAAGAAAACCTTTTATGAGATATGTGTTTATTATTTTCCTGAAACAAAGAATATTACAAAAAAAAACAATATAGCAATAATTACATTGTCGCCAAATGTCGTGATTTCACTCTGAAACCACTGGGTAATAACTACAATTACATTTTTACTATACTAAAGTAAGCATATTACTAAATGAGACGCCTAGTATCAAAAACCGCCACATCCATTTTTTTTAACCGAAATTGAGTTATACATTGCTTGTTATTTGCTTCATCTATGGAAACCGAATTTGTTTAAAAGTTTAATATTTCATAGTAAAAAAAAATGGTTCAAAACTGGTACTTTGTACGCCTGTATGTGGAACTTCACTACACGTTTTGCGAGATTACTCGAAACTAATCGAAATGGACGTGGCGTACTTTGATGCTAGGTTCCTTAAATATTTGATTATACTAATAGAAATGCAGTAATATCACAATAAAGTATGTGTTGGTGCAACATTCACAGGATTTCCAAATGTTGTGGTTCATCTTGCAACCACCAGGCCATATCTGGCGTTGGACTTTCTTATGGTGGTGGTGATAAAAGCAGTTCTTATGGTGGTTGTTGTTATATAGAGTTCAATATTGCAGGTATTGCATGCTGTTTGCGTTCTATGAGCCTCCTGAAGTGCTATAGAATGAACATCTGCGAGATGTTCCTCTTACTGGTATATGTGAAGCTTTTGTAAATTTGTTTCAAGTGGAACATATGGCTTATGTTTATTCATACATTACTTTCCGTCTCCTTTCCGGGAGTTTGGTGATTTTGGTGTTCCAAACATCCCAGAAATACAGCAACTCTGAACTACTTCAGATGGCTTCTCACACTGTTCTTTTATGAATTAGAAGTGCATTACAACAGTGAAATAAAGGAAGTGCCACAAAATTTTCATTGTCTCCACGTCCCACCAGTCTGTCAGAAGTGATTTCAAATTTCCTCACACTATATGCAATTTCCGTCACTGGGGAATATTAATTTCTATAAGAAATGCAAATAAATATTCCGAGGAAATGTTCGAATTCTAATAAAAATGTTAAAACGTACGAAAAATAACGTGTGCTGTAACATGTCGTTGTTGCCCGATGGTTGCAATCTGAAACCACATATATTTTCAAGAGAATATAACATATTTAGGATACATAATTCGATAGAAGCACTTACAGCATCACTAATCTACAATAACATATTCATAATATTAACTTTCCTTCTGAAAAATTTATCCTGAAAGGGGTAAAACATTTCAATTACTCCGATTTTGCAATAAAGCTGCTACAAACAACAAATTCTAAACGTCAATTGCCGATAGAGTTTCAGTGCCAACGAAAATTCTGGAAATAATTTAAACTTCTGTCTCTAGATGGCTTGTGCCAAGTTCATGCTAAAACGTGGTTTCATTCTAAAACAAGTGAGCAGCATTGAGAATAAAGATGTGGTGTCGGGATCGGATCCTGGATTTCTTCAAGCGGGGTGCACCAATAACTACCACTATATTTGATTTATTTTTTTAAGTTCTTTTTAAATGCCTTTAGGCATCTGTGGTGTAAATGAGGAATATTGCTTTGTTCAGTGAATCCTTTTCCTTCAACATTCAGAAAATGGATTTAAACTATCGAAAATGTTGCTTTTTCACTGTTAGGTTTTCATTTTAGATAGTGTAGATTTACAGTAAAGGGGGTGCACGTCCTCCGGTGCACCCCCTAAATCCGGCCCTGTTTGGCATCACACTGAAACCGCCGGATAGGGCCTAAACAACAGAAAGAAATAAATTAAATGTCAGGAAGTATAAAATAAATCTGGCATTTACGTCTGGTGCGTGAGGTCCCTGATTCGATCCCTGTCCAAGTAAAATTTGGTGGATAGCATTGTTCCCCTAGCTTTTCTCAGGGTACTCTCGTTACCTTCCATTTTATCATTCCACCAATTCTTCCATTATCACTCACTTGCCTTAACTATCCCTCTCCCTTACCCTAAGAACATAACGTGGGACGTTATACTCAACATTATTTTGTTTCCTTACCTATTAGCAGTATAACATTAATCTTTATTTTGTTTATTATTTCTATAACCCATGAATACAGACTATAATAATTATTATTTTTTTCTTTATTTTCTTTTTATGTTGGAAATCCACTCAAGATCTAGACATTTCTTTCTTTTTTTTTTCAAATGTTTCATCGGATTTTGTTGCAAGGTTGTAATGATAATTGTATGATTTAGTATTAACTGAATAAATATAAGGCTGGGCACTTCACTGTCGATTGGTTGTGTTGAATTTCTATATTGTAGTACGAGGAGTGTCAATTTGTCACTTACATAATACATGTATTGTGTACAGTAGCGGATATAACATTGAACTTTGGGAAATTCCTTCGAATTATAAAACCGAATAAGAGTAATGGCTCTGCCAATAGATGGATAGACTATTCCATTTTGACGAAAGTGAAATTTAAGGCGAATTTAGGCCGTTCATAGATGGAATAAGTCATGTTTATATATGAACCTATTACGGCATATACTATCAAATGTTTCTCCAGATCAAATGATAATTTCTAGCCACAATAAACAACATTGCGTGTATGTGTTCAAGACGTTCTATAAACTTGAAGTGCACATTTACTCTTTATATGATTACATTGTATATACTTTATTTTAGCTACGTTCTTGAATGTGTCTAAGCATGCTCTCTGAGGAACAGATTTATTAATCGTCGCACTGATGAAACAAAGCATGTTATTCAATGGTAGAGAATTAAATCTGAAAATTCTGGTAACATGTATACTGTCAGCAATTGTAAGGTAAGTTTTTATTTTGTTGAGCCAATCAGTGGTTTTGCTTGGCATTTATAACTCTGCCCTAACAAGTAGACCTCACCACTTCGCCGTTGCGTTAGCAACAGGAAACAATTACTGTCCTAGAGTAGGGTTGAATATAAAATATTGACAAAAAATTTAGCTGCTAATGAGCACTAGAAATATGGGAAAACGAAATAGAAACATGAATGTGGGAAAGCCTTTTACAATATAATTTGATAGTTGCAAGACCGATATTTTTTCGAAATAGATGGAGGAACAATAGTTATGACTTCAACTATGTAAATCGAGTTGGGAGGGATGTTTGTATGGCATTTCAGACCACGGCCGCCATCTTGAAATCCGTCATATTGGATCGACGTCAACTTTTTTCAAATGGAAAGAGGGCCATGTGAGGTATGAAACAACAATGATTTTTTCCACCCAATCTCGTACACTAATCAGTTAGTCCATATCAAGAATGGTTTACAACTTACAGTTCTTTGAATGTTGAAAAATTCGTTGTTTGTAGAAGATGACAAATAACTATAGTGACAATGTATGTAACTCCAGAGATAGCATTCTTACAGGACACAGTTACGGCAATGCGAGAAATGCAAGTCCTCAGCATTCATAAAATGGTCAAAACAGAACTTTGTAGAGCACCATGAGCACCTAATAAAAATGAAGGGTCACAAATATCACAAAAGTTAATGCCGGGAATATTGAAAGATTACTTCTTCGGCACCTCGAACCATTCGATCGGATCATCAATATATCCTGATTTACAAACTGCATATTGAATCATTCCTGTGAAGCGAGAAGACTGAAATTGATTGTACACAAGGGAATCTAGAGTGACAATAGTATCTCTGTCATGCAGTTTTGAATGGAAATGTTCGTCTTTTATTGCATAATCACATATGGTGCGCCAATATGTTTTGTATTGTCTAAAAAAACACATCCAAAGGTTGAATTATGCCGGTGGTACCTTTTGGAATTTGTCGATTGAAGTTCAGTAGACAGGCCTCCGAAGCTTTAAACTGTTAATACTCAATATCACGCACAATGCGGCATGCCATTCGCTGAAGATCACTGTCTGATACCGTTTACAAAAGTACTTCACGTGCATGGATAAACTGCGCTACAATGTCTTCCGTAAAAGGGAACTCTTGTCTTTGGGTGATAGTCTTTTATTTTTTTTCTTAACAACACGATCGTAGGTCGACTCGCTAATGCAAAATCGGTTACATGTTGTCTTTTTACCGTGGTTTGTGTGTTGTGTCATGTAGTTAATAATTTGTTTCGTCTTCTCAACCGAGAGTGAAGCGCCTTTCTTGCGTTTCGCTGGTGATGGTCGCGTTTCTTGGACACTTGGTGTTCTGTCGGCGTCTTTGGAATTTGTTGTGTGATTACCCCCTTCCGCTTCCACACTAGCTTCTTGATAGTTTACCACATGATGTGCCTCCTCTAGAACATCCAGAGTGTATTCCATTTGGAATTACAGTTCATCATCCGCTAGGAATCCAATTATGTCATCTGCGATTGCTCTTTCCTGTTCTGATATATTTGTTGCTTTGTGCTTGAACCGTAACTGCTACGACAAGGAATGACATTGGCAGCCAATATTGCTATTCTCTTCATCGTGCTGCCCCTACTGCTTATAGTTTCAGTTTGAATGTACAAACGCACAGACGAATTTTCGAGGTGTGTGGATCGCTTTTTTTTTTTCGAATCACGAATTTTCGAATCACTTTATGAATGTTGAGGACCTGCATTTCTTGCATTGCCGTAATTTAGTTCTGTTAGAATGCTGTCTCTAGAGCTATGTTCATTGCCACTGTAGTTATCTCTCATCTGCCACAAACAATGAATTTTTCAACATTCGAAGAACTGTAAGTTGTAAACCGTTCTAGATATCGACAAACTAATTAGTGTATGAGATTGGGTGGAAAAAAAATCATTGTTGTTTCATACCTCACATGGCCCTCTTTCCATTTGAAAAAGTTAACGTCGATCCAATATGGCGGATTTCAAGATGGCGGTCATGATCTGGAATGCCATACAAACATTCCTCCTAATTTGATTTACATAGTTGAAGTCATAACTATTGTTCCTCCATCTATTTCGAAAAAATATCGGTCTTGTAATTATCAAATTATATTGTAGATGGCTTTCAAACATTCATGTTTCTATTTCGTTTTCCCATATTTCTAGTGCTCATTAGCAGCTAAATTTTTTGTCAATATTTTATATTCAACCCTACTCTAGGACAGTAGTTGTTTCCTTTTGCTAATACAACGGCGAAGTGGTGAGGTCTACTTGTAAGTATTTTCCTGAACAGGTCGTCCACTTTGGTGGGATAGTCCATATTCGTATTAAAACGGTAATTAGTTAAATGGGGCGTTTAAAAAACAAGAGAATCAAGTCGCATTGCCAAACTTGTGAGAGAAAAAAATACATGAAGTGAACAGAGCGCTTAATTGCAATGAAGCGTCTACGCTGCTTTACTTCATAACAGTTATTTACATGCTAGAGTTCAGCATGTATACTTCAAGTTCTAAATGGAGCTTCAGGTAGAGTTCTTAAAGAAGGAATATATTCAAAATGGCCAAAAAAAAATGGACTTGATATCTTTGTTCACTGACTCTCATGTGATTACTGTAATTGGGAAGCAGCAGTTTAGTGTTGATTGTAAAACTAGTACCTTTCGGACTAGATTGTTAATGAAGCTGTTCTCCAAGGTTCTACTGTGTTACACATCTATAAATAAATGGTCCATTGAATAAGAGATGATAAATGATCTGATTGTTAGGCATTAGGACTCGAACCAAACACGCACGTAGTTCGGATCCCACTTTAAACATTAGGTATTCGTCTTATATAGCCCCATTGCTGAAAGAAACGTTCTACTAACCAATCTACAACAAACGTCAGCCAACTCGAACTAACCAGTCGAACTAAATATGTGGATCTATTATCGTTACGAATGTATAGTAGGGTGCATCGAATTTCCACTTTTTTTGAAATCAGCTTACCCTTAGTGATATTTTTTTTTTGCAAAATCGCCTCCATATAACGTGTAAACAATTGCAAGTCGGTTGGTCAATATCTTTAGGTGCCACCGACGGCCAAAAGTTTTGAAATTTTGTTAAAAAATAAATGTTATCTTAAAAAATGTAAAATATCTAGTTTTATGAAATATGGTTATCCCATGTGGTTTTGTTTCTGTAAAAGGTCAATATTTTACGTGAAAAAAATTTCAGCTTGGTGAGTCAAGTCATTCATGTGCCACCTGTGGCTTAAAATATGGAAAAATGTGTCCCTACTTTTTCATTTTTTTAAAAAATTAAGTAGCATTGTTTGTGATTCATCTGGATCGTTAATTAGATAAGAAAGATTTTGTTTTACATCTGCAGCTATTTGCTTATTTCCAAACGTTAATCATGGAAATGACCCAGAACTCACCATGAGGAGGTGGCTGTAGTTCGAGTTCCGCCCACCCGTATATACTAATGTTGCATATGGTAGTGCAAATCATATTGTTACTCTTTTACCTCAAACTGTTTTTCTTTTCTTTTTTGTATTACATTCTGGTATGTTTTTTCTTGATTATAGTGTTGATAGGACAAATCTATGTCGTGCTTCTTGCCCACATACCGTTGATGCCGCTTCTGTCCCCAACTTCACCATTCTTTCTACCGCGCGAGTGTGACAGGGTAAGGATGTAATATATTCATTAGCCATTGGAGCCGTCTTTACATTTTCTCTTAGCTTCTGCAGGCTCAAGTGTTTTGTCAGTGGTGGCTCTATCAGCGTCATGTTGACCAATTAATCATATCAACATAGTTTGTCGCTTCTAAGTTGATTTCAGGGATGACGAAATCTCGTACCGGTACGCGATCACCAGATTGGGTCGTTTGTCTTGCTTTTAGGACTCGCCTCCAGCCGAGCTCTCGTACGTTAGCATCTTGGTCAGTCAACATTGATAGAAGTAGGTTTTCAGGATGGCCGTACCGCGCATTTCTACGGACACTGGATCAATTATTTTCCTGTATTTCGCTTCCATGTGGCGAGAAGTCGGGATGAGTTGCCACAAATGACGAGCTTCTTCTGCACACGATGTATTACGGATCACAGCACACCAGAGTGGCGCATAGACCATCATGATGTACTGGACGATGGTTTTAAGTTCATTCGTGGGTTCTTTTGTTCCTACGCACAAACGTAAGACTCTATTTGCTGTAATTACCCATCTGGCTTGATGGATTTTACCAGGCTTCATGTGAGTTAACTCAATGGGCCATTCTCCTGAAGAAACCGCTTGGCAGATATTCAGCACATATTTTTGATCCGTGTTTAATGAATCTTCAGTGAAGTTGAGATCCCAGTCTACTGGAACGGGCTGAAAAATCTGGAGTGACAACTCTTCGCAGATTGGAAGTGCTGATCCTATTGGACCTTTAAAGGTATTTGGTAAAGTAGACTTGCCGTCTATAAATTCAATCAAATGTCGAAATGGGAGCTCATTCGTGTGTATGATGATTAATTGGTGATATGATTAATTGGTCAACATGACGCTGACAGAGCCACCACTGACAAAACACTTGAGCCTGCAGAAGCTAAGAGAAAATGTAAAGACGGCTCCAATGGCTAATGAATATATTACATCCTTACCCTGTCACACTCGCGCGGTAGAAAGAATGGTGAAGTTGGGGACAGAAGCGGCATCAACGGTATGTGGGCAAGAAGCACGACATAGATTTGTCCTATCAACACTACAATCAAGAAAAAACATACCAGAATGCAATACAAAAAAGAAAAGAAAAACAGTTTGAGGTAAAAGAGTAACAATATGACTTGCACTACCATATGCAACATTAGTATATCCGGGTGGGCGGAACTCGAACTACAGCCACCTCCTCATGGTGAGTTCTGGGTCATTTCCATCATTAACGTTTGAAAATAAGCAAATAGCTGCAGATGTAAAACAAAATCTTTCTTATCTAATTAACGATCCAGATGAATCACAAACAACGCTACTTAATTTTAAAAAAATGAAAAAGTAGGGACACATTTGTCCATATTTTAAGCCACAGGTGGCACCTGAATGACTTGACCCATCAAGCTGAAAGTTTTTTCACGTAAAATATTGACCTTTTACAGAAACAAAACCACATAGGATAACCATATTTCATAAAACTAGATATTTTACATTTTTTAAGATAACATTTATTTTTTAACAAAATTTCAAAACTTTTGGCCGTTGGTGGCACCTAAAGATATTGACCAATCGACTTGCAATTTTTTACACGTTATATGGAGGCCATTTCGCAAAAAAAAAATATCACTAAGGGTAAGCTGATTTAAAAAAAAAGTGGAAATTCGATGCACCCTAATGTATAGGCTACAGGTCTACATTTTTGAACATCTGCCATCACCTCACAATATATCTTCGGGTATGTTATTTTCGTTTACCTACCCCTTTAACTACAACATACATGAGTGTTTATTTACACGGATACGGTTGTTTACAAGTAAAAACCGTAAAATATATTAGTGTATAACTAGGGTTGCCAACTGGTCGGTTTTTCACTGGCCTCCCGGATTTTGATTCAAACCGGTGACCGGAACAAACTTCTTACCAGATCCTTCATAAGATTGTCTTTTTATTAAATGAATCTAGTTCGAAGTATAGATTTTTTAAAAAGTAACTTTCATTCTGTAAATCCACAACTGTCACTTTTCACAGTCTGTAAACGATAAATGCATTTTGTTGATCTGTTTAGATAATTTTAAAGAAATGACAGGGAAATTTTGAAATTTAATTGTAAGGAATTTTATGCATTTATTGAAAGTAAAAAAAAAGAAAGAAAAATATATTCTTAAAGCATTTCCTGTAGTTGAAGTTTAAAGAATAAATTTTATTTTCGAAATCTAAAATTGTCACGCAAAGATTAATATATTTTTGGTCATCTGTTTCAATAATTTTAAAGAAGTGGCAGTTAGTGGTAAATACAATAAAATGGTCAATGCCGATTTCAGTTTCTTATTTATATCACAATGTATCCATTAATCTTATTAGTGAATGTACTAAGAAAATGCTGAATACAAGTGCTAATGCACTTTTGTTCACGATAAAACATTTACTTCCCATGGGTGTGTCGGAACAGAAATACTTCACACTTAGACCTGTATCATAGGGAATTTGAGTGGGTTCTTTTTACTTTTTATTTTCAAGAGTTGGCAACCCTATGCATAAGAGTATTAGTTGACTTATTCAGTCTTATGCAGAGTCGTTTTAGCGTATTATTAGCATCATACTAAAGGCTTGACTACTGCATGAAGCATATGTTAGTCGAACTCTTTAGTATGGTACTAATCACGCGTCAAAAAGTTTCTGCATAAGGCCCATTTAGTTTAAAAAGTGTAGGGAAGACTAAACATACTACATGAACATTTATTATTATTATTATTATTATTATTATTATTATTATTATTATTATTATTATTATTATTATTATTATTATTATTTTACATTTCAAAATCCCAAATCAGCGCCTACACGATGAAAAATGATTGCATATTTAAATATATCCATCAATAGAAATAACCATTTCATAGCCAAAGAGAGAACGTAGTCGGATGTAACGGAAACTTTTATTTGTGCTCTAATCCGTGTCCCAGATAGTCGAACCTTCACAATTTTTCTTTCTTTTGTTTCTGCTGACAGCAGACACACGGTTGGATCGTGACAAATGGCCACCTAGTATCCAACTGGCCATGCAACAGGGCGGAGAAATCAATTTGTTTCTCTCTCACATACTCGATCGGTTCTTTGTTCTTTCCTCTAAAGCCTTTCGGAATAAAACTCTTTTCAAAGTTGTTGGTATCTTAGCTCTGTCCAAAACAGTGTAAAAGTCTGACAAAGTGTTGCAGAAATGACATTATTTTGAAAAGTTTATTATCTATTGCAATCTCTTACATGTTTGTGAAATTATTTTCACATTTTCACATTTATATTATTGTGTCTTTCACAGTTATTTGAACTTTTCTTGGAAAATAGGTTAAATATATTTAACTTTTAATATCCTGACTATATATAAAACTCCATGAACTGACATAAATTAAAGGGATACTTCCGGTTGACGTGGACAGTTGAAATTTCGCATGACTAGCATTCCGGTACTGACTGAGAGGAAAATTGATAAAAGTGAATATTTTTAATTTTTAGGGATATGAAGAATTTCCCCATGTTATTTAGATGAGTCTTCTTTTGGACCTATAATCTCATGTTTTAGGTACTTGGAATTATAATAAAAACTTGAAATTCGGAATGCTTGTGCGCTTTCGTTAGCATTATTTAAGTAAACCAGTAAAACATTTTTCAAAAATCCAGCTTTAGAGTGGTTTTATGGGGAACTGAAAAATCTTTCACGTGTTATTTATATGGGGCGCCTTCTGCATCCCGAAATGTTTAGGCACTTCCGGCAGCATTAAAATGATGAAACTTGTCATGATTGTATCTTTCTGAGACTAATCTACATGAAAATTTCCAAAAGTGAACATTTTTAATTTTTAAGGGGTCTAAAGAGGGATGAAGATGTCCCCATGTTATTTACATAGGCGTTTTCTTGGGATACAAAATCTTATCTATTAAATAGCTGAAATGCGAAAAGAAACTTGAAATTCGGTAGGCAGTGTTTCTTTCGGAAACAATGTTCATGGGGGCACACATAGTATTCCGGGGGAGGGGCACTGCTTTTCCTATTCATTATCATATTATGGACGTATACTTTGGTCTCCAGCAGGGGGGCACGCTCAATGATCAGGGGTGGCAGTGCCCCCCAGAAACATGACTGAAAAAAAAGAAAACACTGATTGTGAGTTTAAGAGGTGCGAGGCCGTAGGCCGAACAAAGTAGGGGGTGTGGGGGCGAAGCCCCTAGCTACCCAATGGGTAGTCATACTATTAATTTAAATATTACATAAGTAAAAAAAAATAACATTTTCCCCGTGGTATGTGGACTAGAGTCTTGACATATGAGTTCCGAGCTTCAATGTCCAATTGTGATAACGAAGAAACCAAAAAGAACTTTGTACGAAACAACTATAGGAAGGGTAACACGTACCCAGTATTGGCTAACATTACTGAATGAACAGTATTGCTAAACCAATATAAAGTTTTTTTTTTTGCTTTTTTTTTTAATGTAATGACCTAAATTAGATTTCATGATTAAAATTAGCAATGAGAACATATACAAGGGAGATGACGCTTGTAGATCAGTACTGCAAACTTTTCGAGAAATAACATTAAATATGATCCTTTTACGCACACGATGAATCAAGTACTAACTATTGGTGTACATTAAACAAAATACTGACAAGAACTGTTTAAGTTGAGTTCAAGGCCATTGACAGTCAACTACTTTTTTTTTTTTACCCCTGCAGTATATTTACAAACATCCAGATCCCAAGAAAAGGATAGGCTCGCATCGAGTTCTCTCTCATTTTTATGACGGGGTGAAGAGACGAAAGGGGCTATCATCCATGGCGACAGGATGTCTGAAAGCACAACTATACACCTATTTTCATTTATGCTGGCTCTAATTTACGTTATGTTGTTAATCAAGATTGACAACATTCAGAGCAAACTTCAGGTTTTTTGCTGATCTCTGATACATTATATTTACATTTTGTTAAGATTATTAATGTTGCTATAATTTTGTTTGTAACTCAGAAAACAGCTGTTAGCAGACCGACTGCTCCTACCACAGGTCCCTGTCAGTCATTGACCTCTGACGGCCAAATTCAAAGTAATTTATTCTAATACTGAAGAAAACTCTTCGTAGAAATTAAAAAAAAAAACGAGTAGTTAAAATTTTAACACATAATAGGATATGTGAATAGTTTAGTTAGCTGATGGTGTTCAGAATGAAACTGTTTGGTATTATACTGTAAACCGAAAATACATAACCGGGATATTACTGAACTTCCAATATTATCCGAGTATAGTGACAAGTGGATTTAAAAATTTTCAGCACGCAGTTTAAAAAGAAAACTATAATCTTTACAAGTCGTTAATATAATTGGTAATCTGTGAATAGTGCTATGAACAATGTTATAAAAGTATTTTAACGGCTGTTTAAGTTGAAACTTTAGAAATAATTCCAGAACTATGCCTTCAGATTATAGTTAATATTAAGTTTATGGATTCGACGGAATATTAATTTACTTTATATTTAGTTAAGTGGAGATAGAGGATGTGCTGTTTTATTCACAAAGACATTTACTAAAGGTTATCGAAGCTGATCTATTAACTGTAGTTAACAGAACCGTTACCAGCATTCTTATTTGTTAGCCAGTGCTTGAATCCAGCAAAAATGAGATTAAATGGTGTTATTAAAGAAGACTATTAGTTGACTTGCCAATTGGAAGAGGCAAGTTCTGCAATGGACAGGATCGTGATAGTCTTGTTTGGGAAGACCAAGACCTTTGAAGGAGTAAGAAGAGATTCAGGATTCTAATTTAGTGCACAAACTTATTGATTATGAAAGTTCCGGAAACGTAAATAAAAATTTATTTTTTATTTATTATTATTATCTTGCGAGTGTGTATTCAGTGAGTCTGTTTATGAAAATCAGTGCTTGCGAATCTGTAATATTTTTTTGGTGCTTCATTAAAATTTTATCAAAACGGATTTGGATTGCATATTAGAGTGGAGTGAAATAGTGGTCAGTTTTTTTTTTTTTGGAATTATTTTTTCTAATAGGGCGGAAAAGTTGCCTTACCATTAGAGTATTGTATCACAAAAATATTAGTCTCGTTAATTAATTCCTTTGAGTGCCACACGGGATTTGAAATTTGACTGAAATCCAATGTTTTTATCCGTGTTGTTAAAAGGGACAAAATTATTTTTTTCTGTATTATTTTTTCTAATAGACAGAAAAAGTTGCCTTACCATTAGAGTACTGTGCCACAGAAATATTAGTCTCCTGAGTCATTTTCTTTAGGTGCTATACGGGCTTGAAATTTGGCTCAAATATCTATTTCTAACAGTATTGTGAAATGAGGCATTTTTTTTTCTATTCGGAAAAGTTGTTATACAACAATATTGTATCACAGAAACCTCACTTCTCTGAGTCAGTTCCTTTTAGTGTTACAGATATAGAGAGCTGGAAAAGTTAGTTGTAACGTACTTATATTTTTTACATTATACTTGGATGGAAAAATGAAACTAAGTATCTTAAATATATGCTATATTCGAATACAACATCTTTATAATTATTACAAGTATTACACAAGATTCATAACATCAACTTTTTTGTTTCTTATCTTAGTTTTAAAATCTTTATAAACATATGTGAACAAACATAAAAAAGAACACTACCTTGTACGTAAAATTGGACTAGATTTATGTGTAGTCTGTATTACCCTACGTATATACTCGACTACAGGGATCATTGATAAATACTGTATATTAATAATATTAGAGAAGTTAGTGAGGCGATTTTTCATTCTTGTCTGTTTGAATATAAGCTAAGAAAGCTTTATGATATGATATGTGAAAAAAAGATGACAAAAATACACCACTCAGTACAAACATAAGATTTAGGTTTTTGTGTGTAGTGTATGTTACAATAGACATCTTCACACAATTTTTAGATTAATTGCAAATATAAGAAAAGTTATGTAATGACATGAACATTCCTGATCTCAGTTTGAAAATAACCTAGAAAATCTTAGTATACAAAACATATGTGAAAACATGACAAAATACCTTACTTTCTATTCTTGAAAATGAGCTAGGAAAACTTCATATCAAAATAATATGTGGAGATACATGTCAACATACATTACACTGTAGAAAACTCTGACTTTGTGTTGAAGACAGGCGTACGTCTTCGGGACTCGAGTCTTGCCCTTATGTGTCCATCTCGTGCACTTACACCACAAACACAAGACGATGCTTCTGTCACCAATTTTACACATCGTTCTACAGCTTGGCTAAGGCATGGAATATTCGGAATTTCAATATTTGTGGTATCACCTTGAATGACCATGAATATTCGCAGCAGTGAGATCCATAATAAGTGCGTGTGTGGGAAGGGGGGGGGGGGAAGTTATAGCCAAATCTGTCCAGTTTATGAGTTATGTGTAGTCTTCAGCTTGAAAATTGAGTAATGGAATGTAATTTCTGATTCCAGGCATTTGCGAGGTTTTTGCCTTAAGGACTCGTCGAAACTCCAGTTCTCTGATATGTTTCTTCTTATCTGTCATCACAGAGAGGAGAATGTTTTCAGGATGTGCAAAGTATCCATTTCTTTGAAGTACAGGATGAATGACAGCCTTGTACTTTTCAGGAAGGAAGCGCGATAACTGAATTATTTTTAAGAAATGTCTTGATCCATCTGTGCCAAAACGTTTCTGTTATATGCTGAACCAAACTGGCGCATACACTTTTACAACAACATACTGAGAGAGCACTTTAATTCTTCTGAAGGGTTTGGTGTAGCTACATGCAATCGAATAATTATGCTTGCTGTAGGAACCCACCTGACGTACGAATTGTTTCCTGGATAGCGTTTTGCCAAAGAATCAGGAAAATGTCCATTTGAAACAGCCCTGCGAACCTCATACAAATATTTCTGATCCGCACTGAGATCATTATAATTCTCGAAAGCTGAAAGATGGCTCTCAATTACATCTTATTCCACAACTGGTTGGTTTTCACAATTTAATAATGATCTTCCAATCTGTCCAGAAAATACATGAGGACCTGTTGTCTTACCATCAATTGATTCTAGCAAATGTCTTAAAGGGAGCTCATTTACGTGCAGCAGACAAACCAACCATTGCAAAAGTCTCTGAACAGACTCTTCTAAACGTCGTATTATTCCACCCTTTCTGCTAGTATTTGTAGCTGTCCTTGTATTTGTAGCACAAAAATTTGAAATATTTTCACTCTACGTATTGTAAAATGCTTTGGCAGAATAAAAACACATACTCTCCATTTCAATTCTTTTTAGTTCAAGTTTCTAAGACAATTATTTGGCAGGATATCAACCATTCCTCTAGTCTCCTTGCTCGCCAACCTAAAAGTTGGAAAAGTTTGCGGAAGGAAAGGATTAACCATGCTGGTGGCACCCGAAGATAATAGATTTCAACAAAAATAAATATTGATTTTGAAAATACTTACTAGGGAGCAATAATCCCGCATTATTAGAATACCTATGTGCAAACTTCAATTTTTCACTCCACCCTATTGCATATGTATCTACCCCGAGGAGATAACAAGATATGTGATAAATCTTTCGAACATGTTTCTTTGTTTTCAGGGAACGTTACGTGCAGAATTATTATCAGTTTATAACTATGTCCTTATCGTTTCTGATAGCTTGTGTGTGTCATGATCAGCATTCCTTTGCAAGAATTAAAAAGCCACAGGAAAAGACCCTGAGACTAAAATTTAAATCATTTATTTTGTTTAGCTTAATGAGATTAGTCAAAATTAAACTCCATCAGAGTTCTATCAGTTTAACTGTTAAATTATTCAATATTAATATGTATTTGGAAATTAGAAGTCCTATTGTTTGCTCTACCGACATTAAATAACTAGTTTGAAATTAAGTAGTAACAATTATACCAATTCATTTACATAACTTGGTAGTACCAATGTCTTTTCACTCTGGCCCTTCACAGAATTATAAATGATGTTGTTGAGTATTTTTCCTCCTTCATGGTAAGGCTTCTGGAAATCAGTGATCTTTGTGCCAGATATGGCTTGGGTCATTAAAAACTTGGTTCATAACCCACCGACGCACCACCCACCGGGACTCAGGGCCAGAGTTGGCGTGGGTCAATGAAAACTTGACCCACGACCCACTGACCCACCACCCACCGTGACCCACGACACACTGACCCACCACCCACCGTGACCCACGACACACTGACCCACCACCCACCGTGACCCACTCTGACCCACCAACCACAATGACCCGCTGTGACCCACCGTGACCCACCATGAACCACTATCATCCACTGTGACCTACTCTGACACACCAAAATCCATCGTCATCAACTCTGAACACGATCCACGGCCTCTTCTTTACTGACCAAAGAGTTTACACTTGTAATAAAACAAGACTGTGAAATTGTCACTAATCGAAGTTTGAATTTCTAGTCAATCTCTCAAGCACCACTCTGCTACAATGACGGTGGATCTGACCTTTACGATATAAAATGGTAAAGTGTTTGTCAGTGAGGAAATTGAAACAGTTCGAAGTGGGGGAAAATTAGTGTGTGCCTAAAATATACTTGTACTAAGAGAGTATTCTTGCAAGTGTTAATTTCTGAACGTATTCCACAAGAAACTTTTATTCGCAGGAAAATACCCCTGTACAATATGAAAAAGGTTATGGTTTCTCAGTTCACAGTATTTTTCTCACAAAAGACTTGAAAAATCAGTTGTTCATAGGGTATAAAGGTGCTCGGGTACCCTATGTGAGAGCATCTCCATAAAGTATGCTCATAATTGTAATTTGTGTAATCACTAAAACACTACGTTAAATTTAAGTTACAAATATGCATAATTGAAATTATTATGAATATTTATTCAAAGTAGTTTACCTAAAGCAAAGAAGAGAGTTACTAAAAAGTAGATACAAAGATAATAACACAAATAAGCCATTAGTAATACAAGTATACATTTTCCGTAACTCGTAATTTTCCACCTTAAAACAAATATGAAATCTTATTTATTTCCTGTTGGTAACTTTTTGGCGGTAAATCATCCGCAGTGGAATGATGTCCATCCTTCAGCCAAGAAATAACTAGCTCGTCTACTTTGAGCTTCTCTAGCGGTAGGCCATTAACATTGATGAGCAACAAGTTAGACAATGTTTGAGCACTTAATCTATTTCTAATATCAGTTATCTGTAAATTCATAAGGGAAAATCCCCGTTCGCACTCTGTCGTGGAAATTGATAGTACATCTACCCGATTTCTGCAACTTCTCATCGACAATCTACTTGTTAGACTTAAGTCTGATAACGATTTTTCTCGGTCAGTTTTGAAATACTCAGCAAGAAGTATCATCTCTCTATCACCATACAACATCTTTTCCACATCGACCATGTCAGTTGGCAATGTCGACCCATGTAGAACAGAAACTTTATCTACCGCACTTTTGACAGGGAATTTTGTGAACAAATTATCAATTAAAGCCTGATAAACTGATGATTTCTTATTTGTTTATGAATTTAATTTTTGTAATTACACATGAAGGTTTGATACCATTACCAAGTTCCCTCCCCCGTCTAGAAAGCGAAAGGGAAGGAGGTTTCTGGAAAGTATTCAGAGGTGAATGGGAATTTCCCTCCTCCTTCCCTTTCAATTGCCCTGTGCTGTGAGCGCTCCGTATAATAAACATAAGCTTCAGTAATTATTATAGAAGAAAGCAATGGTTGAGTTGAGTTTATTTTGGGTTTAACGTCCCGTTCAGCAGCGAGGCTATATGAGACGTGGACCTACTGATTAACGTGGAATCCGAACCACATGACAGAAAGCAATGGATATATTAAGCCAAGCACTGTACTTTTTGTTTCTGATTTTTTTCTGAAATAACATCGATCGTTTTCGATCCTTTTTACAGACCAACTCACTAGCAATTTTCCATATATAGAAAGTGCCTCCCCCCACACACATCAAGGAGAATTTAAAAAAATGCTAGGATACATTCTGTTTTATTTTCAATAAAGAGTTAATACACTGAATTTCAGCTCCGTAAGTTTAACGGCTTGCGAGATACTCATTTTTTTCCCGCAAAAATTCGGATCCTCACTACCTCCTTAGGATATTATGCATGATAATAAAAAAAATAACATCCCAATTTGGATTAAGGCCTAACTATATACCAAAAGTAATTTCATTTGACTTTGCAATGTGACCGTGATGATCAGGCACACATAGTTACATTCATTTTTTTTATAAATAATTTATATATTACAGTGATTCAAAAATGTATTTTTTCCAGTAGTAGCTCTAAAAACCCACAGGTCTCGAAAGCCAAGTTGTTGTGTAAGTCCTATTGCTATTATTACTATTAAAAATATCAATATCCAAAAGTGCCCGGTTTTCTTTTCATTTGGTTAGATATGACTCACCTCAGGTAAGTAGACAGAAACAAGTGGAAAAGAAAGGGAAAGGAAGGTCTTGAAAGTAAAACGGAGACAAATTTACCAGTCTTCAGAAGATATTCTCTACAATGCAGTGAGCAGAGAGGGTCTGTAGATCATACTGAGTCGGTGGGTCGCAGTGGGTCATGGTGGGTGGTGGGTCGCAGTGGGTCATGGTGGGTGGTGGGTCGCAGTGGGTCACGGTGGGTGGTGGGTTACAGTGGGTCATGGTGGGTGGTGGGTCGCAGTGGGTCATGGTGGGTGGTGGGTCACATGCTGTTGACCCACGACCCACTGACCCACTAAAATGACCCACTTGACCCACTGACCCACTCCAACTCTGCTCAGGGCCCATGGTGGCCTGCCCTAACCCATGACCACCATGAACCGTCACCCACCGTGATTCACTCTGACACACCACCCAGCAAAACCCATCGTCGTCAACTCTGACCCATGATTTGCGCCCTCCCCTCCAAGACTAATGAGTATACACTTGTAATAAAACAAGGCTTTGAAATTATCACTAATCGGACTTCGAATTTCTACGGTCAATCGCTCAAGCACCGCTCTGTTACCGGTGGATTTGTGGCAAACTGTCGATCATGAGCCATATTATGATGAATTTCAATTTGATTATTATATATAAGGGAAGGGAGTATAAAGTAGCCAGGGCGGTTATAATGGTCATCGGCACTTTTCTAGCCTGTATATACCTGACATATATTGCAAGTAGGCCCGTTCAGTTGTACTAGTTGTCATTGTAGTTCTAGGGACAAAGAGGCCAGACGTAATTGTTGTTCTGCTTGTATGAAGAAAAAGTTGTTTCATCTACTGCTGATTTAAGAGTAAGTATTAGTTTAACAATGATTTTTCTCCCAACTATATAGAAATTGGTGTTTATATATAACACTTTTATTAGCAAGAGCAATGCTTCTTTGTACTTTTTCTATTATTTAGCAGTGTTTAACCTGTGTTGTTCAGAGCGAAAAAGAAAGAAATGTACAATATGGCGTGCAATCGGGGTAAGTGGTCAAAAGCAGAGGCGGGTAAAGCGAATATCTCACTGGGCATGCGGTCATATTGTCCGACGCTTCTAATTGATCCAACTATTACTAAAATATGTAATAAATTAGGCTTAATATTTTAATATTGAAACAGCGGTTCACCTATTATATACTTGCAATGCTAGGTACGCTCGTATAAACTTAGATCTATATTCTTGATCGAATAGATATTTCGGTTTGCAGTCGATGGGCTCACAAAGCATGTGCTGATTGTGATAAATGCTATGATTTTATTTGTGAAGACTGTAGAGCGAATGGACTGTGTGATTAGTTCAATTGAAGACAATGTGATTATTTCAATGGGTGAGATGCAAAAGAAAAAAAATCCACTGTAATCAAATTTTGAAAGAATAAATTGAAAACTATTTCCTACATAAACTATAGGTCTTCTGCTTTACAATGATTTTGTGCTTGTAGACTATTAATGGAAACTATTATGCCAAACTATTAAAAAAAACAAAAAAAAAAACTAGTTAGGCCTATAGAGTACTGTAGTATAACGAAAAGCGTTTTGAATTTGGATCTAGGCTCTTTAATGGGAAATCCAAGATGATTTTTTCTCCTTTCACATCTCGCCTGTCCATTTGATTACGATGAGCGTCAAAACCTTGAAGGTTAAGGTAGGTTTGATGATAAAATAAATAGCCTAATGAGACAATACAGAGTAGATCTCATTGTAGACCCTCGGCTGGCCTACTGTATTTTAGGCTATATTTTTTTAATAGATTTCTTATGCGAATTTTTCATGAATGTAGCCTAAAAGAGCATTTCAATATAGACCTAATTGTAGGCTTGTGGTAGGTCTATTTGATCATATTGTTTTTTTTTCTTACAGTCTTTTTTTTTTCTTTTTTGTGTAAATTTTCTTCCTATTTTCTAAAAATAAAACTGAATGTTATAGATCTATGAGCTGTTGCTTTATTGACTTCCTACAGCCAGACGTTTTGGGGAAGCGTGTTCACTTTGCCCGACTAGGTAGGATAAAGTGAACATTTTCTATGACTTGAAATTATCAATAACTAGCATCAATTGCCCGTTTCGCTGGGTTAAATCTTATATATAAAAGAGAACGTACAAATCCTTTGTTCCCTCATCACGCTAATACGGCTGAACCAATTTCTTTCATTTTTGGGGGGTTATTAGGATTTGGACCCTAGATGGTTTTTATCATATCACTTTAATTTTCAATTACCAGTGTCTTGAGATAATTGACCATTCAAGTGTCCATAACGTACAAATCCTTTGTTAGTTCATCATAGGTAAAAATAAACGTATTTATATGCAACCCGCATGACCGTGTCACTCGGCGGGTTAACATAAATGACAGGCGATATAATGTTAACATTTACTGCAATCTACTATGGTTTTTATCATATCACTTGAAAGCGAAAAAGTAAAAATTATCTAATTAACAAGGTTTATTGCGTTCCGGGGTGACCCCAGCGAAGCGGGGTGGGTTAACATAAATGACAGGCGATATAATGTTAACATTTACTGCAATCTTCTATGGTTTTTATCATATCACTTGAAAGCGAAAAAGTAAAAATTATCTAAGTAACAAAGTTTATTGCGTTCCGGGGTGACCGCAGCGAAGCGGGGTGAACGCTGCTAGTTAAGAATAAAATAGTAATATGTTATGTTAGTCAGTCACCTTTTGCTATTAGCTAACTGCAGCTTGATATCAGTGATTTTCAATGATTTTTATATATCCCTCTCTCCTATTCAAAGTTGCAGGGCACTGCATCGGAAGTGTCATTGTTCATCTCAGCGACCACGAAAACTATGAATTCAACACTGATATTGGTAATTTCGATCATTTTTATATATGCCCCCCTCCCCTAATTTGTGGGGCTGAATTTGGATTTCAACGGCATCAGATGTGACACAGTTCATCTTAGCGACAACGAAAACTTTGCATTCGACAATAATATCCGTCATTTTCGATCATTTTTAATTGTTTCTCACCTCCCCTACCTTTAAGTTACACCGTCAAAGTGATGTGACAAGAACCATCTCAGGATTAAACTTCATCTAGGTTGTATATTTGGTCGAGATCGGTCCGGTGGTTCAAGATTTATTAAATTGTATTTATTTTATATATATCCCCCTACTATCCCTCTTCCACAAGTTCTACCGTCAAAGTGAAGTTATATTAAAACAAAAATCATACCCAAACCTTCTCTGTGTCACAATTTGATCGAGATTGATCGTTTGGTTCAAGAGTTATTTTTTATTTACTTGTTAGCTCCTTCCTCCCCTCCCCTAAGTTCTTTTGTCAAAACGAATAGATAAATACCATCCTAGGCCCGAACCTCATCTATGTTGAAAATTTGATGAAGATCGGTCAGGTGGTTGAAAACTGATGAAGTCACAGTCATTTTTATTTTTTTACATATACCTCCCCTCCCCTACGTTGCACCGTCAAAGCTAAATGACGAAAAAAAAATGTCCCAGGCCCGAACCTCATCTATGTTGAAAATTTGATCGAGATGGGTCGGGTGGTTCAAGAGTTATTATTTTTTCTTTTTATTTTTATAGCTTATCCGTTTTATTTTTATAGCCTCCCCTCCCCTAAATTCTACCGTAAAAGTGATATAAAAACCAGGTCCGAACCAGTCATGGGAAGTAACGTAACGCAAGTAACGATCCCTAGTAAAGCATTACATATTTCCAAAGTAACTCTAACGGTAACGCGTTACAAATTTTTAAGTAACGTTCCTAGTTTGTGTTACTATTTTGCCTTACACTTCGGATGAGTAATTATAATATTTGTATATATTTTTTTTTTTCGGAAATAAATGTTTCTTTTCTGTAGTAAATTTGTCAGAATGGAGGAATAGAACATGAACTGTCAGCGACCGACAGTCAGTCACCGACGCACAGAGAAACAAATGAGACCTTAGTACCACTTGCAGCTTTTAGAATGTGAGTATAACCCCAAGGAAATCACGTGTACTGATTGCAAGCACCTGGGAGATTTTGTCATATATTTTGACAGCTACAAATCAATACATTCAGTGAGTAAGCTGCGAGTGCAATGGTAGTCTAGTTTACTTTAGGTAGTTTTGTTTTTATAAAGATGGAAAACTTAGATATTTTACCGTTCGAACATTTTAAAAAAGTAGTTTTTGTTGAAAACCAAAGATGATGGTGGACAGCATTTGCAAGTAAAGTGTCTGAAGTGCCCCGCCGGGATATATTTATCAACAGCCAGGAATATGTCCACAAATTGGAGGAATCGTCTAAAGTTAAGTTTTCCTTTTTTAATTAAATTTCTAGAATAGACTGAAACAGCACCAACAGAAACATATTGTCAAAATGATGTTTACGCGTGCTCTTGCTAACATTATGTTAATACTTTCTTCCGTACTCCATTCTTGTATAGTGCTATTCGGTTTATACTTATGGAGAATTTAGAAGTTGCAATTTCTTCGAAGAAAAATGTTTCAATTGCAACTATATTACGTGTATATATGCGTGCAATAGGAGTGAAAATTGTGTACAAAATGTGTAAGAAATGTGCAGAAACTTCCAAGGGTACAAGTCGTGCACATTTCTCACACGTTTTGTACACACTTCACACTGCTTCTATGGCATACATGTAAAAGAAATGACCAAAAGTCGTCGCAGTTTATGCGTACAAAAAGTGAACATTTCTTTACAGTGCAATATAGCATTTCAGTAACAATACATTATTTATAGTTGATATTACTATGAGGTGCCGGATTTACGTCTAAGCTAAACAAGGTATAGCTTAGGGCCCTACTCTCTTGGAGGCCCCAAAATCTAAGGAAAAGACTGGATATACATTTCCAGAGTATAAAAGAATCAAAAAATAATATATATATAAACCTAGCAACAGTGCTTCCTGTTGTGTAGGTTTCTTTGATGTAAGTAATGGGGTCCCTTCTGCTAGTCTGCTTCCTAAATTATCACTAGGTTCTTCATTTCTGTATATAGGATGCCTATGTTAATCTGGACACATAAAGAGCTCCATTACCTTTAACAGCTTAGGGCCCCACCAAACCTAAATCCGACTCTGTTATTGTGGATATATTTGATGGGATAATTAACAATATACAGTATGGGGGGTAACATGAATAAACTGTGACTGATAAGCAGATCTACTTTATTACTAGAAAGTAACTGTTCGCTTGAAAGGATAGAGCAGGACTACTATTATCAACCTACAGTTCTAAGCATTGACTGTAGCCAGTTCAGTTCTAACCTCATCTATGTTGAACATTTGGTTAAGATCGGTCCGGTGGTTTAAGCGTGATGAAGTCTCAAAGACAGTAATTTTTATTTTTAAATATATACATCCTCTTTCCCTTCCCTATCTTGCACCGTAAAAGTGAAATGATGAAAACATTCCTGTCCCGAACCATATTTATGTAGAAAGTTTGATCGAGATCGGTCGGGAGGTTCAAGAGTTATTAACTCACGAACATAGTCAATTTTAGTTATATATATATATATATATATATATATATATTGATTTTGTATAACTCCCCTCCTCCCCCTCCCCTACGTTGACATTAGAGAGTGAAACGATAAAAAAATCCCTTGCCTGAACCTTATCTATGTTGAAAGTTCGATTGAAATCTGTTGTTTGATTCAAGAGTTATTAAGTTTTATATATTTTTACTTCCATCTTCTCCCCTCCCCAAAGTTTTACCGTCAAAATGAATAGCTAGAAACACACCCATGCCAGAACCATATCCACGTCAAAAAAAAAAAAAAAAATGATCGAGATAAGTCGGTCGTTTCAAGAAATTAATAGTCACTTTCAATTTTATAATATAGATTACTCGGCAAAGCTTTTCCAAAACGGGTTCCTTTAAATATATCTTAAAATTTAAGGACGGAAATGCATAATTAAACTTTTACTTACCTTATAGCGTGTTTACATAGGACTGGAAAAAATATAATTTCTTAGGGTGGTCGCTTTACCCACCTTTCCGCTAATTATTTCACTATTGAATTACATATTATTTTCAGTGGAAAATAGCATGACATTTGAAAGTCTCAAATCAAGGTAAAATAGGCCAATGTAAGGGAGGGGGAGAACAAGAGTAAAATTCGACTGTGTCTCAAAAGCCAAGTAGTAAGTCATATTGTTATTACTACAATTACACACATCAATATCCAAAAGTGCCTGAGGTTACATTTTTCACTTACAGTTAGATATACTTAACTCAGGTAAGTAAATAGAAAAAAAAATGAAAAAAAATGCAGAAAAATGGAGGCCTTGAAAGTAAACGTAGACAAATGCGCCAAAGTTCAGATGATGCTGTCCGCAATGCACTGAATGAGTCGCTGGATCAGAGTAAGTCATGGTGAGTCAACCAAAGTGGGTCAGGATGGGTGGTGCCTGTCATTTTTAACTTGTTTGAGTAGTTCGTAAATTTATATTATTTTTTAATTAGTTTTCTCTTGGAACTTTAATTTATTTACATACTTTTACAAAACTCTCTTTTATAATTACAATTGCTATTATTGTTTGTTTTACTTTTCTTTGATGAAAAGGAATAGGTGTTTCAACAATCTTGACATAATATTGCAAGCTTTATTAAAGGTATTTTAATTTGAAATGTGAGCATTAGCAACCTAACCACGAAATTTTATTTTTGCTAGAGTTGAATGACTAATGATGGGAGAGTGTCAACACTATTCATAATGAAAGTTTGTGAGGTAAAGAATATTGTTGTTATTTGAGGGTAGGGAGCATCATGCTAGGAGTACAAGTATGATTTGAGTTCGATAATTTCAATAAAATGTTAGGAAGAGTCGGAGGTAGTTAATTGAGGCCGAGGGTTAGAGAGAACAGGGGCATAAATATTATTTGAGTGTGTAATTACTGTTAAATCTTAAAATACCATACTTTAAATATTTTAAAATTATAGGCATTTGCTAATTCTTTAAACATTTATAATCATATAAATATATGTGGTATAATGAAACGAATTAACAATGTAAGATGATTATTTAAATTTCTAGCGCCTAAACCTCAGTATTAATTTATTAACCCTCAAAATCCCAAGTTTTATTTGTTTCGCGAAAACCCAGTGTGGTACATTTGTACCCCAAATTATTATTTTTTACCTTAATATTGGGGAGAAAGCACTAAGATTATTATTTTGTTTACATGCACGGCTTTTATTGTTAACATTGATAAATTCAAAAAATATTATATAATATTTTGGAAAGCAAAAAGAGAATTAAGATTATTATGATAAGAAATTTTGTTGAATAAATAAATGCATAGACCTAGAAAAGCAAACTCCAACAAACAACAATGCAAAAGATTGAAGGATATATCCATGTTTGCATTACTTGTAAATAACATATTACTAATATCACAAAGAGCAGAGCCATATGTTGTAAAAAATGAATATATTTATTTGGAAGCTCATAGGGGTACATTTTGGATCTCAGTACTAAAAAGTATAATTATTTCAATAATTAATTACATTCACCGGAGCTTTCATGTGGAAAATGTAGAAGGACCAAAGATATTCAGCTAGAAAAAGAACAGCCAAAATCGAAAACAAATAGAGGAAACAGAAGCAAATTTGAAAATATGTGGTACAAAATCTACCCCATTGAGCTTCCGAGAGTTAAACAAGAGAATCTATTTCACTAAACGAAAGGAGAGGAAAAAAAAAAGTCTGTAACAGTATATCCGAACCTATCTTGAAAACCGTCCATATAGCCACCGGTGCAATACCTCAAGCATCTAGTTCACTTTATCTTTAAAACAAGCAAGAAAGTAAAAAACTTTTTTTTTTTTCTAAACTGGAAACAAATATATTTAAAATAAAAGTATATACTAAACTAGAACTTAAAATGATTTTTATCCATTAACAAGCAATTCCTGTGATTAGCAGCAAGTTATATCTTAAAACTGTCAATATCCTAGTTATATATACATACACACACACACACACACACACATATATATATATATATATATATATATATATATATATATATATATATATATACTTATAACTGTCATTAAGATGATTTCTCTTGTCGACAAACTACCAACTTCATTCGTACCATAACTAGTGTCAGGTGATAAAGATGCTCTCGTAAAGTGAATTCTGTTCCCTACAGGATATTCACAACAATTTGACACAGCCATGACTTTCGAAACGGAAGCTGCCTCTACATAGTCTTTGATAGTATGACAAGGTCGGCGTCGGTGTCGGAGAGCAATAAAGAGCAGGCGTAGATAACTAATTAGAGGACCTTGTTCCTGTCCAAGCTGCAAAGTCTTGAAGTAAACTCTCCTCCCAGCATTGAGGGAATGTACCATACAACAAGAAGACCAACAGGAAATAAGTGAAGTCCACAGTTTAAGCAACTTCCTCGGCGTCATTTGGAAGACAATTTCGTAGTACGTCTCTCACTGTCTCTTAGCTTTCAGCCCCCAGCTCTCATCTTTCCTTAGCTTTATCTCTTTGTTTGAGACATCCTTCTTCCCAGTTATGGAGGAAGACGGAACACTGCCTTCAAACAAAAGGAAGTGGAGAAACATTGTTATAATTTTCGGTCCATACTTTCGTTTAACTAGCCATATAATAAAGTCCTCTGAAATTCACCATAAAACAGCTACAAGACGAGATAAACGTGGCAGTTAAGAACAGATTATGGATGTCATTTTCATCCAAACAATATTTTAAATTCAATTATTCTGTCTTGAATGCAACATACCATTTATGCAGCAGAAGTATTAAATAAACCTGCAAAGATCAATGCTATGTCTAAGCATAACTCGCACGACTATTATTTGACTTTTATAAAGTATATGCAAATTTACTCCATAACAAACTTACATAAGTTTTTACAAAATATATAATTTATTAGAAAATAAATACAAATATTATTTAAAAAGTAGTTAACAAGGAATACAGATAACATGATAAATCATCAATTAACGTTGAGTTCATTTTTCTAGTCGCTGCCTTAACCTAGATTTTTGGGTAATTCAAATTTTGGTCACACTGCAATTTCTACGGATGGCAACCTTGATTATTCTTCCGATTCGTATTTTCGGGTGTAAAATAACATTATCTATTATTGTGGTAAGTTATCTTTCATCATCTCTTTTTACTTAAGAAAAACAGGCAAAAGAAAAATTGTTAGCTTTTGAATAATAATTAGTAGTCTGCCCCCTTAACGTGAAATCTGAACTCTTAATATGTGCAATGATTTCCCACCGGGAATCAAACCTATTATTATTATTATTATTATTATTATTATTATTATTATTATTATTATTATTATTATTATTATTATTATTATCCCTCCGTGGTTACTCTGGCGTCTGACAGACCCCAGATAAATTAATTTTAGATCTGATGTTTCTCTATTGTTTTTTTTTTTTTTTTTGAAAACTTTTCCATCCATGTAAATTCAATTGGTAACACTGCCTGTTGTTATGGCTGGTAAACTACGCCAATTGCGAGCTGTGTGCTAGACAAGATGGTTGTGAAGCGTGTTTGGTAGGGATGGTATCGAGACGAGACGAGACTTTATACAGTCTCGGTCTCGTCTCGGTTTAAACACATCTGTCTCGGTGTCGGTCTCGTCTCGAGTCAAAAATCGCCGTCTCGGTCTCGGTCTCGTCTCGGTCAACAAATGCTTGTCTCGATCTCGGTCTCGGTCTCGAGGGCCAAATCTCGGTCTCGTCTCGAAAGTCTCGAAATAAATAGGTGAAATTAAAATTGTAAAAGTATTATTATTGAAAAGTCTGTCGTTTCTGTTTCTTATTTTTGGCCTTATTCTTGACTTAGAATTATAGTATGTTGTACTTCTTCAGAGCTAATTTGCTAGTGCTAATGCCTTCCATGCGTGTGTTCTAGTTTCAATCATCAGTGGGTATATCATATCTGGGATAAAATTCTAATAGTAACCCATATTTCACTTTCAGCAAAAGACTTTCTTATATGGCCTCAGTACTGCCAATACAATTAAACTCTATTAAATTAACTTCAGTACTATACAGTAGTTTATTTCCTTCCTTAGAATAAGAATTGTTCAATACATTCTAACAGATAACGCAACATATAGCAGCATGAATGTATTTAATCGTACCGAAATTGAAATTTTACAATTTCTCATTTATTATCCAATACATTCTGTTTTGACTGTCATTTTAAAAACATAATATAACGTTCATTGTCTGAACAAATAGGGTAAATTATTACTACAATATACTTTGTTTAAAATTGATCAAATGCTTTATTACCTGTTTCACTTCTACGTGTTTAACTGACACCTTATAACACGAAATTCCTGAACTTTGTGGTGGGAGCTACGGCACTCATCTTTGCTATGTGTGGTCTCGGGTTGCATCACGAAACAAGTTAGATTCATAGTCCGACGTTTCGCATAGTTCGCGTCTAAATTTAAGTACATTCTGTTTCTTATACAAGTTCCTAAAGTTGTAATGCATTACATACGCATACGTATATCCACTGCCGTAACATAGATTAAGCTTATTCCTGAGCTCTTAGCGGTGCATGTGATCTTCATTCGAGAAAACCAATCGTGCGTTCATTACGTTGAAATTTTATATTGATTGAAAATTACTTGCGAAACATGAACATACATATTATATAAGTATATAGGTAATTCGAGCTAGCTGTGTCTATTTTCTCTCTCTCGCCAAAACAAGTGATTCTTAATATTCTAGTTTTTTTTTTTTTTTTTTTTGTATTCATTTTCGTAGTTTTGCAGCAACATGAAGTATTAAATAGTCAAAAATATTTTTTTTTTTCGCTGTATGACTTTCGTCAAATTTTGGATCCACTTTTACCCTAACTTACCTAGTAAATTTGTACAGTATATACAGTGGCGTATTTACGATTTTGTTTCGGGAGGGGCTTTTCCTTTTTCGGGGGGGCTTTGCCTGAAAATGTGAAAATTCTACAAGATATTTAATATACTTTACTATAGTAAGTAAGATTTCGGGGGGGCTTAAGCCCGGAAGCCCCCCTAAATACGCCACTGAGTATATATATATATATATATATATATATATATATATATTAGGGATGGCCAATTCCGGAATTTTTAATTTCCGGAATCAGGGAAGTAAAATCGGAAAATTCCGGAATCCGGAAAAAATCCGGAATTCAGAAAAAATCCGGATTTCGGAAAAAATCCGGGATTCGGAAAAAATCCGGGATTCAGAAAAATCCGGATTTCGGAAAAATTCCGGAATTCCTAAAAAATCCGGAATTCGGAAAAATTATTTTTTCTTTTTGTAATCCTAAGAATTTTGTTCAAATGCAAACGAACAAATTTCCTTTCTGTAATCCTAAGAATGTATGATGCAAGTTAAGCTGAAACTTACATCCTAAAGTATACACTACTCAATCTTCCCGTGGCTAATGAGATGTAGTCTAAAAGTACAATGTACTCCTAATATTTAATTTTTGTTTTACTGTGATATTGTCCAGAGGTAAGACATATACCACACTGAGATAAACAACTTGACATAATGAAGATGTTATCATACGTAGTTTTCCAGAAAATCGTGAGAAACGAATTTTTATGAAGTTAAAATATGCGTCGCTTGTTGCCAGTGTGAAGCAATTGATAACTGGAATAGTCTTATTATTATTATTATTATTATTATTATTATTATTATTATTATTATTATTATTATTATTATTATTATTATTATTATTATTATTATTATTATTATTAATCGTTTATGTACTGTAAAAGAAAAATATGAACCGTTAAGTAGTAGATTTTATCTGTTGTTTTTTGATATCTTCTAACAGTAATAACAAACTGCTTGTAAATACGCAATGATTATCAAGGACAATGGCATATTAATGTAAGGACTAGTCTGCAGACTAGCAATAAACAATAAACAATAAACAATAACAGATAAACAATAGTTGCAAAAAAAAAGTAACTAACTTGGGTATGTCAGAATGTTCGCGAGAATATAGGGACGCATTGAGACTCTAGCAAAGAGCGTTGTGTTATTATTACTCAAAGGGCCGTACGATGAAGGCATTAACGCTAATGTTAATGGCACTAATGAGCACTTACTTGCTCTAACGGTTAACCTCATTTTTGAGATGATTCTTAGAAGTGGGCGTGTTGGCATGCAGTTAGAAGACTTATATCCATTATTTAAAAAGCACACGTTATCTGTAGAGTACTAACGATTTGCGTCACTATCGAACACCAACATAGCACTAGCGACGTTTAAAGTCGAAATTGGAGTCTGACATAAGTGGCTTGTCAACTTCACGGACATTATATTTTCCTTGAATGCGAGAATTTTGCGCCCGGGAAATTTGCGCCCTACCACAAAAATTGGAAAAAATGCGCTCGCAATATATTTGCACTGGGATGTTTGCTCCCTACCCCAAAAAAGGGGAAAATGCGCCGGCTATATATTTGCACTGGTATGTTAGCACCCTACAATTCAACTTATTTTTGTATTGTGTAAAGTAACTTCCACTCACACTTGAACTAGGCTTGCCTCTCATCGTCTCAGTGAGTTACTCCATCCGTTATAATATTCCGAACAAATGAAAAAAAAAAATACAATTTTAGTTCATTAAAGGGCAATCCATACAAATACAATTTTTCATTATACTACAAAATTTACAATAAAAGTATAAATGACTGATATATAATTATTTATTAATATAATCAAAGAGTATAATTTAATCTACAAAAGGCTGTTTGGCTCTACCCAGATATCTCTGTTCACAATCCTTGCGAGTTGTTTGGCTTTTTAGGACACAAAATATAGAAAAGAAAATGTAAAGTGAATGTAAAATCAGTTCAGTAATATTATCAAGAAAACTATGTACAGTGTGTTTACTTGCTGGAATTACACTTCAAACACACAATTGCGTTCAGTCGTTCTTTCAGAAAAAATGTTCCGGGGGGCACACTTAGTATTCCGGAGGGGGTCACTGGTGGTACTATTCTATTTACTATTATATTATAGACGTATTATTTTGATCTCCTCCGAGGGGACACTCTGAGAGCTCTGGGGAGGCCAGTGCTCCCCCAAAATCATCTCTGGAAGAAGCAGTGATTGCGTTGATCCGTTGTGTTCTTTCGGCTTATATTGAAGTTTTTTCTCCCCTTATATAGCTAAAATGAAAATAAATCACAAATGACATGGTTATGGGGGGAGGATTGTTTATGCTGTAATGTCAGCCTCTCCGAGCAAATGCGTAAACTCCAATAGGTTCTTTTATTTCGCAGGGCTCAAACTTCCCGGTGGAGGTACATCGCAGGCGCAATTTTCCCTGTTCTTGAGGTAGGACGCAAATTTCCCAGACGCAAAATTCTCGACACCGTTCGAATGACCTCGGAAGACTATATCTTTTTCAATACTTTATAATATTTTTTTACTCGAGATTTCATCATAGCTTCCAATTAAAATACTTACTAATATATCCTCATTTTATTGTCCTAACCAATCAATATGGGTATGTTGTCAGTAAAATATTTAGATTGATCGAGCCTCTGGTGTGTAACCACAGTATTTCATATCATCCCTCCATTAGAAATCTTGGCTAAACGAACCAATATATGTTGCCAATAAAATAGTTTAGAATGATTGAGCCCCTGGTAAATAACCACAGTATTTCGTGACAGACCCCCCCCCTTCCTATTACCATGTTCTAGCTACGTGCCTGACTCAACTAATTCTCTACATTCTTTACTAAGCACACATTTTCTAAAGCGAAAAATGCTCTCTAAATACCTAAGCTCATTATTTTCAGCAGATGCACAAATTGGGTAACATTCTATCTACATGAATGTTATATATGTCGATTACTGGAAACCGCTTCTCGCTATCTATTACCATATTTACTATATAATGATTAACGTTAAAACCGGAAATGGTTGATTTGTACCGCTTCCGGTTTGAATATTACATTCATCAGGACACTCGATTCTTAACTATTGACTCTGTATATCGTGGCCAAAATTGATGGTAATCCATCAGATAGTTCTTGAGACTGTTTGTTTCACTGACGGACAGAATGAATATATGGCTATAGAGTTTTGATAAACTAAATTCGTTAATGAGTGATGATGGAACAAAATAAGAAAGGGAACCAAGAGTAGGCCTACCACCGGAAAAATTTTCGAACACAAAATTAGCCATCGAAAACCCACATGACCTGGGTTAGAATACCATAGATGAAAACTCCACCACTGAGTCATCAATCACCCGCTTATTAGTTTTATTAATTATTATATTAATATAAATTAATGAATGCCTGCTTATGTTAATTATTGAACAATTACATTGTATACTTCGTAAAGTCAAAAATCATAAATTTGTATTTACTGTACATACAGTGAGCGCAGAAAGTGTTCGTACACCTATGCTATTGAAACGAGAATGCCTGCGATAAAGAAACAGAAAATTTAAGAAGTGTAATAACACACACAATATGAATAATGAAAACTAAGCTTTATGAATATATCAATAAAGAACCACAAAGACAATTTTAATGGTCAGAAATAAATAAATTCCGTAGAAAGTGTATAGAGTAGACGCAAAAAGAGATCGTACACCTGACGTACGAATACTAAACAAAGATACCACAACTGGGGTTCTCTAGTATTCACCTGAGTATACACCTCTGTATAGCATGACGAATATCAGAATGAGTTTAGTTGTGAATAGGAGTGAAAAAAAACTGCACGGTGGGCTGTCAAAATGGGAAGCAACCGAACAGAAACAAATGAGAAGACAAGAAAAGTAATTATTAAATTGCATAAGAAAGATAAATCTTTGAGAAAGATAGCAAACCTTGCAGACAGGCCTCGTTCAACAGTACAAACAATAACTGCGATGAATAATGTTTCTATCACTGTGCGAAACAAACAAACAAACAAACAAAAACTGGAAGACCAAGAGTGTTAAGTGAACAAGATAAACGTTACATTATTAGGGAAAGAAAAAAAGGTTACAGAAATTAGTGCTGGGCAATTGGCAACGGATCTGGAAACACGCTGTGTTAAAGTATCAGCCAGTACAGTGCGGAATATTTGCAGGGTATCATGGTCCGATAGCCAGGAAAATGTTATGGGTGAACAAGACAAATCGTATAAAGAGACTAAAGTTTGAAAAAGAGTATAAAGATAAGGGATCAGGCTTCTTTCTGGAATAGGGTCATATTTTCGGACGAAAGTAAATTTAATCTTATCGAATCCAATGGGAGGCGTATGGTATGGCGCAAGGTGAATACAGAGATGAATCCTCAAAATCTCGTCCCTAAAGTAAGACACGGAGGAGGGTCCGTGCTCGTCTGGGGTTGTATGAGTGCCTCAAAAGTGGGTCGTCTCCACTTTATCGATGGAGTGATGATCCACAAAGTGTATATTAACATATTAAAGGAAAATCTCCGTACTAGTGCGCAGAAAACAATTTATTGTTCAGCAAGGCAACAACTCCAAACATACAGCGGAAAATACTCGATTGTGGCTACTCTATAATACCTTGAAACAGCTTCGCACACCTCCCCAATCCCCAGACATGAACCCCATAGAACATCTATGGTCTGTTCTGGAGACAAGAATCAGAAGGCACAGCTTCTCTACTAAAGAAGGCCTGAGAAAAGCTATTCAAGAAGAATGGGGCATAACCAGTCCCGAAGCTACAGAACTACGAACTACTACAGGTGAAATCAATGCCACGAAGACTACAGACAATCATTAACGCACAGGGTAATCCCACAAAATATTAAATAACATAATATACTTTATAAGCATTAATTCAATCATAAGTGTACGGTGACTTTTTGCGTTTACAAAAAAGGAATTCTCTCTTTTCTTCTGAACAAAACAGTGATTGTCTTTGTTTGGCCTTTCTCTCGTATATAGAAATAAAATGTATGAATGTGTAGTCTTAATTCTGGTTATATATATATATATATATATATATATATATATATATATATATATATATATATATATATATATATATATTCCACCTCCCGTTCTCATGCTAGCTGTTTTCAATTTAAAGTATGCACGGTGTACGAACACTTTCATGTACACGTAAATGTTATTAGAATATTTGTTGAGATTTCTTTTCCTTCACTGCGTTTCGCCTGGTTAAAAAGTAGTTTGCAGCAGCTGCAGGTGGGAACGCGATAATGTTTGAGACACACCGGCGACCTTTTTGTGTGTGAAAATAAGACCTTCCTCATAAAGCAGTAAATAACTGCAGTAGCAATTGTCTACGTAAGTGATAAAGACATATCCAACTACAAGAAACTAATACTTTATATATATTCATTATTATGTTTCTCTTTTAACAGCTACTAGCTAGGGATGGCCAATTCCAGAATTTTTACTTTCCGGAATCCGGAAAGTAAAATCGGAAAAATTCCGAATTTTTTTCTAAATTCCGGATTTTTTCCGAATGTCGGAATTTATCTGAATTCCGGAATTTTTCCGAAATCCGGAATTTTTCCGAATTCCGGATTTTTTCTGAATTCCGGAATTTTTCCGAAATCCGGATTTTTTTCCGAATTCCGGATTTTTTCTGAATTCCGGATTTTTTCCGAAATCCGGAATTTTTCCGAATTCCGGAAAGTAAATTTTCCGATTCCGGAAAAAAAATCCGGAATCAGGATTCCGGAAAATTTTGGCCATCCCTAATATATATATATGAACATTAGTGGTAGACTATGTTAAGTCACTTTTTGGTCAAATTGAGTTACAATATGTTTTTTAACTGACTATGTTCTTTCTAGTGGTGTAATAATGTAAGTCTAAAGCCATCTTACTTTGTAACTACTTAGTATAGTTTGAAAAACAGTATTATAGATCTCAGTTAAGAAACCGGTTTTTCGCTTCTCCTGTAAAATTACGAAATTATGACTTGATTTAGTTTACCTCTGAGATCTCGATATACAATCATCACCATCATCATAATCAAGCATTATCAATCCACTGCTGGATGAAGTCTTCCCAAGTTTCCTCTACAACTATCTATCTTGGTTAATTCTTTTCCAGGTTACTCCCTAGTGGTTCCTGATTTTGTTACGTGGTATCCAATCTAAAATTGTTTTCGTCTATCGATCATAATTTCGTCTTGCAATATGTCCATCACATTTTTCGGTCTATTTTAAACATTATTTCATTAGTACCAGTCATTAGTTGCCAAATAATTCATTTCTATATATTTGGGCTACAAATAGTTCATATCCTCTACTTTTGGAGCACAGACACGCTACTTTTTGATCTTCGGATCTGGCATCACTGACTCAATTATTTAAATCAACACAATGTAAGAACCCCCATTTGCTGTAATGGCTAGTATGCTTGATTTTGGTTCGCATGGTCCCGAGTTCGATTCCCGGTGGCGGTAATGTTCAACGACCGAAGTTTGTCGGATTCCACTATGATTAGAAACTCCACGTCTCCTTTAACCGCCTTAGCATAATCGTGAGACGTTAAACTAAAACAAAACAAACCAAAAATCAACACAATGTGTATTACTAACTGTAAGTCTTTGAATAATTGCATATAGCTGTATGGTATGGATCGAGTTTGAGGTAGTCGGTGGTCAAACTATAACAAATGAAATGCAGTTGGGGTGTAATTAAAATTTTAATAAAGCAGTGTTTTAATCTAAAAAAAAAAAAATACACCAGGCTTAAGGCTTAGGGAGAACAACTAGTGCTACTGAAAAGTTATCAATTGCATTTAATTTCAAATACAATTTACTTTTACATGTATTGCTGGAACGAAAACTTTGACATTAACATTATAAGTAGCCCAAAAACTATGAAAAACATCGTGTTTTGAAAACATTCTTGCACCATAAAACAAATTACGAGTAATTTTAAAACATTTTGCACTTTAGCTACGTTATTTGCACTATATTTATAATAATATTTAGCAATTTATTTAAGTTCGCAACACTGCTTAAAATAATGTAACTGAGACTTGTTGTAATTAAAACTACTGAACACTAATGTTATAATGTTCCTGCCATTTGAGTTATTAGAGATCTCCAAAATGTTGATGTTAGTGATATGTATTGTCCTTTGTTACACTGAATAATGTATGTGATATTATGGTTTTATTTAATATCTAAATTAGAAATATGTAGAGCTCTTTCGTGGCTAAGCAGGTAGCCTATGGTGTTAGATTCCCGGTGGGAGCTCATGTGGTATAGATTCAACGTTAATCAGTAGGTTCAGTCTCGTATAACCTCGCTGCTGAAAGAGGCGTTAAACTCAATTAAAAAATGAAATGAAATTTTTGAGTTTTACGTCCCACGGTTATGCCGGTTAGGCTAAAGGAGACTGTGATGATGAGAGATGAATGAAATAGCGGAATGAAGAAAGTGGGAGGAAACGAGAGAACCCCGAAAAAACCCACGCACTAAACTAAATTAACTGAACAGAAATATGTAGTATCAAACGTAGTGCAATTTGAGAATTTACAACTTTATGTTGCGTTGGCAACATTGCTTGTTTATCTAGTGGTATTGCAGAGTATCTAGAAGAATTTTCCCTTTCATATTTCACACAGCATGTTAAAAAAAAATCAGCATTTTTAATACATATGACTATTATATATAACTTGATGAAATACCCATTTTTCGCACGGGACCAGTATTTGGAAGTCAAGGCCTGTGGGAGTATCACTATCTCAGCAACCGCGAAAACTATGTATTTGGCACTAATATCGGTCATTTTGTATTATTTTTACATGAATCGGTACCCCCTCCCCAGCAGGTGAACCCCAGCCCGCATGCACTGGTAACTGAATTTGAAAGTTATCGCTAATGGAAGTGACACCATTGATCTCAGCGACCGCAAAAACTATACATTTGACACTAATATCGGCCATTTTGGATTACTTTTACATGTCTCGGTATCCCTCCTGTGAACTCCGGCCCGCAGCTGAATGGGGGTGAATTTGGAGGTTAATGCGATCGGAGTTTCACCATTGATCTCAGAAAACGCGAAAACTATTTGACACTAATATCGGTCATTTTCTATTATTTTTACGTCTCGGTACTCCCCTCCCCCGCAAGTGAACCACGACCCGCATGCGCAAGTAGCTAGCTGACTTTGAAAGTCATCGCTAATGGAAGTATCATCATTGATCTCAGCGACTGCGATAACTATGTATTCGACACTAATATCGGCCATTTTCTACTACTTTTACATGTCCCGGTAAACGCCCCTCCTGATTCAAAATTAAAAAAGAAAAACGCTTCTTCTTGGTCTGAGGCCTGGGACATGATACTTGTCACCCAAATTTCGTAACTCTTGGACTCTCGTCTGGTCCCCAGGCCGCACACAGGCAATCAGAAAGACAGGCACGCAGACACACAGACAAACAAACTCTTTCTTTTACTTATATTAGGTATGATATACGGCAAGGATCCAAGGGGAGAGTTAAAGGGATTATACCTCTCCTTGATGCTCAGCTATACACTGTATAAAATGGGCTTCAATCCTACTTCTTTCTTTACACTGGATAAAATGTCAAACTATGGTTTAGCCCTTCCTCGATCATATCCTGGATCCGCTAGTATATATATATATATATATATATATATATATATATATATATATATATATATATATATATATATATATATATATATATATATATATTGAGAGAGAGACAGAGATGACTATACACATCAGCAGCGGATTTTGTTTCGGGAGAGGCTTGAGAACGAGTAAGAAATATTTGTGTTGTACGTGCAATGCGAAAAAAATGATCACAAATCTATTTCGGGAGAGCTTCAGTCCGATAGCCATCCCCTAAATACGCCACTGAACATTAGTCAACTGTTCCCATATTACCTAATACAGCAACGAAAGAAATTTTGAGTAAAGGTCAATCTTAATAGTTGTCTATATCAATATTCGAGACGAGACCGAGACTTTCGAGACTGACCGAAGTCTCGTCTCGGTCTCGTCTCGATTTATAGAGCTCCGTCTCGGTCTCGGTCTCGTCTCGGTAAATAAAAGGCCGTCTCGGTCTCGGTCTCGTCTCGGTATATAAAAGGCCGTCTCGGTCTCGGTACCATCCCTAGACTGTTTGGGGTCCAACAGACCCCAGTGTGACCGGCACGTAAGCGTTTGTTTCTTTTGTTCGCTTTCTAATTCTACCTATTTTCCTTTTTTTCTGACATTTCTATTCGCGAAATATGGCTCAGAGTAAGTTAAAAGAAGATATATATATATATATATATATATATATATATATATATATATATATATATTGTCGTCTACCCTGACGTTGGTAGCCCTAGCGACGTCCCTAATTGACACAGAGATATTAACTATACCTCGTTGAAAAGCTTATGGGACACATATTCTAACGAGGTAACTTTTGTGCCTCCCGTGCCCAATCGGTAAAAGAAGAAAGTAAAATGTTATGAAAAATACACTTTTCGAAGTTAGTGGGGCTCTGGCAACACTGTTATTTGTCGCATGCATGGGGGCACAAGGTTTACCTTGTAAAAATCTGTGTTCTATGAGCTTTCCAATCATGTATGGTTTATATCTCTGTGACAATTAGGGGCGTACCTAGGGCAACCAACGTCAGGGTAGACCAAAATATTTCATAAATATATATACAGGATGATTTTCTTCGGAAACATGTTCGGATTTTTTTTCTCACTTGGTATTGAATTTTCGCTTTTCATTTCTTACGTGATTGCACCCAATGTCTGGCCTACATGCGATTTTTTTTTCCCTCCGTACGACAAGTAACAGTGTCGCCAGCCTTTCAGGAATTTCCAAAAACAAATGCATTCTCGTTTTTTTTTAAAAAAACATATTTTTCTTCTTCTTCTAAGGGTTTGGCACGGGTTGCACAAATGTTAGCTGGTTGAAGTCTGTGTTACATAAACTTTACAACGAGGTATAGTTCATATATTTGTGACAATTAGAAGGGGTACTAGGGCCGCCAACGTAAAGGTCAATGATTTTTTTGAAATCCCTGTCAGTCCTGAAAAGGTTAATTTTACCGTTCTTCGCAAGATAGTGTATGATCGTTTCATAATTCTTTTTTCTTACGGTTCAAACTAAGTTTTAATGTACCGTATTCATATAACATATTTTTCTTTTAATAATAACTAGTGATTTTTTTTTCGGAATTTTGATTAAGTCTAATCCTTTTTGACTAGTCAATAGCTCGAGAACCAAATATTTGTATTAAGAAAAAAAAACGCAAGCTTACTAAACAAGTCAGGGTTTATGTCCATGTTAAAGGTTAATATCGTATAAGTTCTGTAAATTGTACGCGCTATACATTGTCATTGTATATTTTTTCATAGGAAATCAAAGCCAGTAAGAAAATTATATTCCTAGTAGCTTGCAAAGAGCGTTACGAAGAACATGCATAATGATAATAATGTTACATAGTGATGAAGAACCTATCAGAAAGTAATTGAATGAACTGAAAAAAAAAAACAAAAAAAAAAGCGATGAGAACAGAATGGTAAGTTGTATACCACAAGTACGTGAAAAATATTCAATTCTAGCATACATTATTAAATCAAGACACCATGATAGTGTTTAATGAAAAATCTAATTAGAACTTGAAAGTTAAGTTTATTTTACTCAATGTATTCAGAATGGTGTCATATACTATTCTGCCGCAGAAAATTGAATTAAACCAAAGAATGTGTTCTGCTCACTTTCTGATGCTGGAAGAGGTTAATCTTAATCCCATCGATAATAAACCGATTAGAAATTATCTATACGAACTCTTCCTACCCACACAAATCACTTGCAGTGGCAAAACTAAAATTTACTTGGAGTAACCAGTTTTGCGATCAAATCTGCTCTCGTGCTGTCACTAATTTCAACGTATATTCCTTGCAAAATTCCTGTACGTTTGCGTTTACATCAAGAAGCCAATAATATATGTGAATTCTCTCTGATTATGGTGGGATACAGTGGCTTCGTGGTACGATTCTACTGCATATATATACTCGTATAAATGGTTAATGTTGGAAAGATTCGTCTAAAGAACACGATTAGCTGACGCATGTCGGTCCAAATGAACTGATGTAGTCTACACGTACGTTTCTCCATCAGCAAAATCATAAATTGTTATCTACATATAAACTAATCTGATACCTCGTGTGTGTGACATCACTGTTCTTATGGCCCCGTTTAGTGATCACAGTGCTGTATCTATGTTGCTTAAATTTTCAAATCTAATTGGTTCGATCTTTATTACTGAAAACTGAATCCCCAGCTTCAGGAATATGGTAGCATTAAAGAGCTGTTTAAAGACAAATAGAATCACTGATATAGACAAGAGATTCTTCCTGTAGTTTAAATTTGCGGTGGATTCAACATGCTAAACATTAAATTAATTCCATTTTCCAATGGATGTACCCCGAAAACCTTCAAGATCTCAAAACTGTCATTGATTGCTTCTACAAAGTTTAACACAAGTTTCGAATATATCATACCAAGAGTTTCCTCGTCTTTGGTGTGGGGACGCGGATTCCATTCCCGGTGGGAGCTCATGTGGTTCGGATATCACGTTAAACTGCAGGTCCATGTATCATATAGCCTCGATTCTGAACGGGATGTTAAACTTTAATAAATCAAATCAAAATATCCTTCCACCGCGAACACAATATAGCGTATATCACTAAATCTTTCGATTCAAAATTTTATTGACAATTGAACGAGTAACCTTTTTCCACCTCATGTATCAACGTAATAGAAAGAAAACCAATTTTATGGAAAGCTTGTATTGGAAAATGGCCATGTTGTAACTGCACTATCAAATATTGTGCAAAATTTGCAGTATAAACAACTGTTTATATCATCGAGTTGGTAATCACGATGGCCTACTTTATTTATCAATATATCTGGCAAATTAAAAACAGATGAAAATCAAGCATTCTTAGCTACAATTGCCAAACAAGAATTTTGTGACGAGTTAAACACTACCAAAAATTGTTTCAGTCAAGGTAAAAATGGTGTCATATCTATGTTATAAACAATATTTGGATATTGTAGAATATACTTTCACTATTATACTTGATATATTTTAATCTGAAAATATTATGCAAAATATTTTCCATCATTATTTTGGTTCGTAAGAAAAGGATTCCGGCTCAAATTTCTCATTTTCGTCCTATTACGCGGTTAAATACTTATGTGAAACTATTATTCCGTTTACAGAGTTCTAGAGAAAAAATATTCTGGTAAGAGGACGGCTCTATCAAAAGAACGTAACATTTATTACACACTCTCTAGCCCAAAAGACATAATGAGCTATATCCAGGTGTAAAAGCTTTCTACCTACATTACTTCCGTAGATTTTACAAATACTTTTCGTTTTGTCGAGCATGAATGTACTTATGCAGCCTTACAAGCTTGTGACATTGATCAACGCTTTATTGATAAGAATAAAAATTGATATCGAAACGCAAAGTCGCAGCTCCATATCAATAGCCGCTTTAGTTCCCCCATATATCAAGAGGGGTATTCCACAAGGTTGTTATTTATCAATGTTATTATATGGATTGGTTCCTGAAGCTTTATTGCAATGTTTGTCTCTTTTTTCCAGTCTCACATTTATATGATTTTCAAAGTATTTTTTTTTGTCTTCTCGTATGACATAAAAATTAGTTGTACGACTACTGCTTAGCTTAATTATCTTCAGAGTTGTTTGGTGAGCCATTGAAGTGCCAGCACAGCATGCACTAATTCCAATAAAACGAAGAGTTTAACTTTTAATAATTGGGCTATTTTCAGTGGAGACTTAACTTAATGCTAGTCAGAAATTGTACTGGAATTAAAAGTTTTAGACATTCCTTGTTAGTAGTATTGATGAAGTCTTCGTGAATAAAATAAGGAAGGCTATTGTTAAAAATCATTATCGGAATCTGAATCTATAAAGTAGCCAAGGAAGTTCTTTCGCTTTCTCACCCACCACCGATATGTCAACTACGACGTACCTCAAAAATCACAAATTGTCCCCATTTGCATCGATGACCTTCTGCCAACGTTGTGGAAGGCTATGGATTAATTCGCGGTAGAACTTGGTGGGCCGTGAAGTGAAGAAGGTATCAAGCGCATTTTGTACCTCTACTAGGGATTTCAACTATTTGAGTGTTTTGTCACCATCTTAAACTTGTTAAGCCATCGTTGCACTGTACGCGTAGTCATGATACCCTCACCAAATCCCTGGCATATCTTTCGCCCCGCTGCAGCGGCGTTTGACCCCAGTTTGAACTCGTATGGCATACACGCAATTATGACGCTCTGTGGAGGTCACATGCTTACTGTGTCCTTACGCAAGTTCACGGTGTGACTGAACTGCCACAACCAGGTAGTATATTGAATGTGGCTACACCAACAACTGACCTTCTCCCTATCTCCATTCGCATTGAACTCACGGTGTGAGGGCCAATTGAACATAGACCTCCACAAAAAGCGACAGAACTTTCTTGGTTACCTTTATAACACAGCGTGCTATGCAAATAGTTATATATGTTCTCAATTATTGTATAAAACATAAGTATGACCCTTCCAAACATATTTCCAAGAAAAATACAATCTACCACTGATTGTTTATTACGTTGTTATAAATTGCATCATCTAGTCCACAACCATATACAGCAATGGCTACAATAGTGGGCGCCTAACGCACCTGATACCACGGGCAGAGTTAGGAATTGCTTGCTGGGGGGCAGACCTTTTGTCTGCTGGGGGGCACGGGAAACACAAATGAGAATTGAAGGATCTTATAAGTAGCATTTTTTATTTTTTGTCAAAAAGTTGAGAGGCAATGCCCCATATGCCCCCCATAACTCCGCCCATGCGTGGCACCCATGGTAGCCCCAGTCAGGGCAATATAGCGTAAAAAAACTTGTCGTAAATAGAAGCAGATGATGGCGCCTTACTGGCAGCTGTCAGATAAACTAATTTTGAACGAGACGCCATTGTAGGAGTGATAAGTATTAAATGAAGGCCTTTTTTTAAAGCTGCATTTGATATAATATTAGGCAAAATATTCAACACTGTAATAGGCAAAATATTCAACACAACATACTATTCCATTTGATATTTTATTAAGTGACTTTTAGGTAGACACTATGCTTATGCAGTTCTAAGGGAATCTATAAATTGATGCATTCATTTATTTCTATGTTGGTGTTGGCCGTGTTTTACTCAAAACATGCGTTTTGGGTAGCCCCGACCAAGCGGATGGGGTAATGACAGTCAGTGACCGGGACTCCCCAACATTAAAATAAACGATAATGAATAAGTCTTGAGAGTCAACCCCCAAACAAAGCTCTTCAAGTGTTACCTAACTCAGAGGCCAAAGATGAAGAAATTAAATAAGGAACTTCCACTGGACCCAGGCGTATATATTCAATTGATGATTTTTTGCCAATGTCAATAGATTTATATTTGAAATACATTAAGGTGTTTACTAAAAATATAAGTAACTCCAATGAATAAGTTTTTCTTTTTTTTTTAAATCTTCTTTACACGAAATTGTGGTTTATTATCTGTCCCTGTAGATACAAAACTATTCTAAAGTTCATGAATAAATTTGAAATCTTAATGGCATTGAAGTTTTTTTTTTTTTTTTTTTTTTTAATATGTAAAGCATGGGGAAACCCTGACTGCCATTACCCAAACGTGTGAGAAATAACGGTCAATGAAGTATGGGTAACCAGGGTAAGATTGAACGCTGGGGCAAGAGTGAAAATGCTATTGACGAAGAAGTGGCAACGTCGGTAAACAGGCGAATATTGAAAATTAGTTCGGCATGACACATGTCAGAACGGAAAAGGAGGTTAGCCGTGTGCGTGCAGTGTGAAGAGCAGCAGAGTACAAAGTTTGTTACAAAAGGAAAAATGAAATGAAATCTTTAAGTTTAACGTCCCACGGTTATGCCGGTCAGGCTAAAGGAGACGGTGATAATGAGAAATGAGTGAAATGATGGAATGAATAAAGTAGGAGGAAACGGCAGAACCCCGAGAAAACCCACGAGCACGGTGTTTGTCCACCACAAAGTCCTCACGGCGCGAGCTGGGATCGAACAAGAGACCCCAAGCACCGGAGAGGAACGCTCTACCACTGAGCCACCGCCCCCCTCCCCTTTGTTACAAAAGGAAAAAAACAAGTAAAATATTCGTACGATGCCACAGAGCTCCTCCGTGGCTAAGCGGTTAGCGTACGTACCTTTGGCGTGGGAGACCCGGGTTCGATTCCCGGCGGGAGCTCATGTGGTTCGGATTCCACGTTAATCAGTAGGTCCACCTCTCATATAGCCTCGCTGCTGAAAGGGACGCTAAACTAAAATCAACTCAACTCAACTCGTACGATGCCACAGTTTTTAATGTAGTTTCAGTTGAAGATGCAAAATTGGAAATATTTCCTGGAAAGGCTGTATAAGTTCGTATTTCTTATCAGTGGTACGCAAAAGAAAAAAAAGTGCTTTGGCGGGAGATGGCAGGCAATTATTGGAAGATACCTGAAGCGGGGCAAGTGTGAACGTTCACACTTGTCGCTTGTTTTAAACTTGAGTAAAAATGTAGGATCCAACATGTAACATTGAGTAAAACAAACATTTGCAGAGGTAAGACAGAAGTTGGCGGCTATAGGCTACTAACAAAACGTTTGCATCATCGTTTAGAATTTCGCAACGCAAGTTGTTGAACATACGTCATGTCGCACGGGAACACAAAATAAGCTAGAAATTCGCATCAAAGTCATCCACACTCATGGGTACGCCCAGCCAATTCAGTGGGGAATTGTTTTCAGATACACCAAACGGTGAAATGAGGATTTCCTCTATCATATGCAACTAGTGGTCTCACAAATTATGTTCCAATCTTAGTCAAAGGAAGTCTGTAATACGTGTGTGACCACTGTGTGCATCGCAAGTAAATTTTTTGTGCTTCATGATGAATGTTGAACTGATTTATCCTATTTTCATATTTTGTAATTATGTTATGTATGATATACAGTACTGTAACATTTGTTGGCAGTTCCATTTGACACTAATCTGTTTGGTATTTTATAGCTTCCTTAGCTCCATGCAACCAGTACATATATATCTATGATTCAATGTTTGTGTGTGTGTGTGTGTGTGTGTGTTTATGCCTATGTTTCGATTCGACTGTACATCGTTGCCCCAACCGTTATTTACTATTACCCCACCATATGGGGCATGAGTACAATTTTTTTCCTTTGTCAAAACTATGTTATTTCTCTGTATCCTCTGCTAGATTTGCCGCAATTAAACTTTATATGTTATAAGAGATAACAGGCTTTTACATAGAGAACATATTGCGCTTTTCTCTGTCACCATTCCACCGCAATTCTTTGATTTGCAAAAAAAAAAAAAAAAAAAAAAAATGTTCACTCTTGCCCTAGTTGCCCATATGTTCATATTTTCCTTTTTAGCTTGAGAATGAAATAAGAGATGTATTTTGAAATTGGTCAGAATAAACTAAACAGAATTACCTATAGGATCGACTGATCGCGGAAACTGTTCGTGCTTTACGAGCTAGGTTATAACGATTTTTGCTTAGGTGACCGCCATTCCCCCATTCTCCCCTATCTCTTTCCTTCAGCAAACACTCACATACGTTTCTTAATTTAGAAAAGACTGAAGTTATACATCTGGGCGCATGATATCTGTTCTCGTAATCTTCATATGTATTTTTTTTTTAATATACTATAACTTCGATACGCGTACAACAGAAACATAATACTTGCAACTAGAATCAAATATGGTTTGATATGGCTGCATAAAAACTTCTTTCCGACTTCTTAGTTTATGATTGACTGTTCCTCATTATGTTCTTACTACTAATCAACGTTTTTATGACATTAATTATCTACCGTGTGTTTTCTCAAAATGACCAACACCAGGGAAGGATGCAGGATTATCTGAGGGGGTGCGCCATACCTACCAAAATAACCAGTCTCATTGAAACTCTTCAACGTGGCATGTGACAATATTATTTACTCCTGGCAACGCTGGTATATAGAGCAGAGGAAGGGGGAGTATTTTCTAACGGGTCGCAAGCGATATGCAAGATTTTTCTTCGTTGCTTCTGTTTTCTTACCTACTTGACAAATGTTATATTGCTTTGCTTGGTGAATCCTTTTCCTTCAACCTTCAGAAAATCGGCTTAAACTACTGCTGTTGCAAAGCTTTTTTTTTTTTTTTTTTTTAGCTTCAAACGGAAACATGACAGTATAGAGTTTCTGGAAAGTGAGGCTTTTTTTTTTCACTACTAGCTTCTAATTTTAGATAGTGTATATTTGCGACGAATGGGGGGTGCACGTACACCGGTGCACCCCTCAAAATTTCGGCCCTGGCTAATAGAATAATATTCTCCATCGATATACAGCTAGTGCTACATGTTACAGCTAGTACTGTTTGTGTGGTTAAAACTATATCAACTTCTTGGTATCGTAGGTCAGACGTCCTCACACCACTTTGTCCCTGCTATTGTTACCTTACCTGATTACCATTGATATCCTCCTACCCGAAATAATGTTACCTGGTTTATTGATCATACTTTATACTATACACTATATTGATTCCAATCGCATTTACTTAAGTCTTGCATATTACAATGAATTTCTAAAACGAATAATGTGAACTTTTGTTAACGTATGCTCCCGAAAAACATTATCAAATTTTTCGACTGTCTCCTTTTAACATAATGTTGCTATTGCAATATTCATATGATAATATCTAGCAGCACTAAGTTTGAATGTGATTCTGTATTTGTTATACTCTTTCTTCCCTAAGTGTGTTTATATTAGGGATGGCCAATTCCGGAATTTTTACTTTCCGGAATCCGGAAAGTAAAATCGGAAAAAAATCCGGATTTCGGAAAAATGCCGGAATTCAGAAAAATTCCGGAATTCTGAAAAATTCCGGAATTCGGAAAAAATATTTTTTATTTTTGTAATAATAAGAATTTTGTTCAAATGCAAACGAACAAATTTCCTTTTTTGTAATCCTAAGAATGTGTGATGCAAGTTAAGCTGAAACTTACATCCTAAAGTATACACTACTCAATCTTCCCATGGTTAATGAGATGTAGTCCAAAAGTACGATGTACTCCTAATATTTAATTTTTGTTTTACTGTGATATTGTCCAGAGGTAATACATATATCAGACTGAGATAAACATCTTGACATAATGAAGATGTTATCATACGTAGTTTTCCAGAAAATCGTGAGAAACGAATTTTTATGAAGTTAAAATATGCGTCGCTTATTGCCAGTGTGATGCAATTGATAACTTTTATGCTGGAATAGTCTTATTATTATTATTATTATTATTATTATTATTATTATTATTATTATTATTATTATTATTATTATTATTATTATTATTATTATTATTATAAAAGCATGTGGTACTGAGTTGTCATCCATTCTAGCAAATATATTCAATGAATCACTCAGATGTGGAGAGTTTCCATCGACATGGAAACAAGTATATATTGTACCTGTACATAAAACAGAAGATAAAAATAATATGAAAAATTATAGGCCAATCACATTAGTTAATGCATTTAGTAAGATATTTGAAATAATAATACACAACCATATATACTTTAATGTAAAAAATAAACTGACTGAATTTCAGCATGGGTTTTATAAAGGCAGATCAATTGTTACGAATCTTGTACACTTTACAGATTTTACGTACTTAGCTCTTAAAAATAGACTACAGGTTGACACTATATATATTGATATGTCAAAGGCTTTTGACTCTATAGAACATGGACTTCTAGTTCGTAAATTATCCAATGTTGGTCTATCTTCTCAGTATATTCGATGGTTCCAAAGTTATTTATCAAACAGAACATATAGAGTGAAAATTGGTCATGTAACTTCCAGTATTGGCTGTATAAAGAATGGTATACCTCAGGGATCTCCTTTAGGACCACTTCTTTTTTCATTATTTATTAATGACCTGACGGAAAAGGTTAAATTCTCAAATATATTATTATATGCTGATGATTTGAAGTTATTTAGAATAGTGAATATCGAATACGATAACTACTTACTCCAAAAAGACTTGGATAGTATTAGTATATGGTGTAAAATAATCTACTGAAAATAAACTGTAATAAAACTAAGTTTATTTCATATACCAATAAGACGCAATACTATGTTAGCAAATATGTCATAGATGGAATATCCCTGCAGAAAGTTGAAAAGATTAAAGATCTAGGCATAATATTTGACATGAATATGAAATTCAATTATCATATTAATGACATAGTAAATAAAACACGAAAGACTATAGGGTTTGTTTTTAGACAGTGGTCTGAGTTTAAAAATGAAAATACATATGTCTACCTATTTAAGGTACTTGTAAGACCCAGATTAGAATTTGTTGCAATTATATGGAATAATATATCCACAACATTATGTAGCAAAATTGAATCGGTTCAAAAATGTTTCATTAGGCTATTGTGTAGAAATAAGAAAAAAGATTACTACTCTCATTGTTATGATTACTGGAACAAATACTGGGGGTTGCAAGAATTACATGTAAGAAGAAAAATGATAGAGACAAACTTTATTCAGAAAATTTTAGATAATAGATATAGTAGTGAATACTGCCTACATAATATAGGTATAAGAGTACCAACATATAATCTTAGAAGAGCATCGGAAGTGGTTCCCATGAATAAAAATTCTATAATCTTCCTTGTTTTAAGGACAATTTTAAGATAATTGACTATTTTAATGAAGAATGAAATAATTATGTTTGTCCAAACATAAAAATTCTATAATCTTAAGAAAACTGACAAGTTCTTTTAATATATTACCGGGATAATTGTATTTATTGAACAGACGTATAGATTTTAATAGGTATGCATATTTTTTATAGTATATTTGTATGTTTGACGGTATCCTTGTTTTAAGGACAATTTTAAGATAATTGACTAGCTATTTTAATGAAGAATGAAGTAATTATGTTTGTTCAGACAAGACATAAGTCATAAAATTATGTGTACATTATAGGATAAACAATGACCACCTATCGTCGAAACAAATGTATTATTAATACTAAAAGGAATATAAGATGTGTGTTATAACCCTTAGTTCTATGACTAAGTGCTGTATTTTTGCTATCTGGCTGTTCATGGCACTAAAAATAAATATATTATTATTTATTATTATTATTATTATTATTATTATTATTATTATTATTATTATTATTATTATTATTATTAATCGTTTATGTACTGTAAAAGAAAAAATATGAACCGTTAAGTAGTAGATTTTATCTGTTGTTTTTTGATATCTTCTAACAGTAATAACAAACTGCTTGTAAATACGCAATGATTATCAAGGACAATGGCATATTAATGTAAGGACTACTCTGCAGACTAGCAATAAACAATAAACAATAACAGATAAACAATAGTTGCTAAAAAAAAAGAAAAGTAACTAACTTGGGCATGTCAGAATGTTCGCGAGAATATAGGGACACACTGAGACTCTAGTAAAGAGCGTTGTGTTATTATTACTCGAAGGGCCGTACGATGGAGGCATTAACGCTAATGTTAATGGCACTAATGAGCACTTACTTGCTCTAACGGTTAACATCATTTTTGAGATGATTCTTAGAAGTGGGCGTGTTGGCATGCAGTTAGAAGACTTATATCCATTATTTAAAAAGCACACGTTATCTGTAGAGTACTAACGATTTGCGTCACTATCGAACACTAACATAGCACTAGCGACGTTTAAAGTCGAAATTGGAGTCTGACATAAGTGGCTTGTCAACTTCACGGACATTATATTTTCCTTGAATGCGAGAATTTTGCGCCCTACCACAAAAATAGGAAAAAATGCGCTCACAATATATTTGCACTGGGAAGTTTGCGCCCTACCGCAAAAAGAGGGGAAAATGCGCCGGCTATATATTTGCACTGGGATATTAGCGCCCTACAATTCAACTTATTTTTGTATTGTGTAAAGTAACTTCCACTCACACTTGAACTAGGCTTGCCTCTCATCGTCTCAGTGAGTTACTCCATCCGTTATAATATTCCGAACAAATGAGAAAAATACAATATCCATACTAATACAATTTTTCATTATACTGCAAAATTTACAATAAAAGTATAAATGACTGATATATAATTATGTATTAATATAATCAAAGAGTATAATTTAATCTACAAAAGGCTGTTTGGCTCTACCCAGATATTTCTGTTTACAATCCTTGCGAGTTGTTTGGCTTTTTAGAACACAAAATATAGAAAAGAAAATGTAAAGTGAATGTAGAATCAGTTCAGTAATGTTATCAAGAAAACTATGTACAGTGTGTTTACTTGCTGGAATTACACTTCAAACACAGAATTGCGTTCAGTCGTTCTTTCAGAAAAAAATGTTCCGGGGGGCACACTTAGTATTCCGGAGGGGTCACTGCTGGTACTATTCTATTTATTATTATATTATAGACGTATTATTTTGGTCTCTTCCAAGGGGGCACTCTGAGAGCTCTAGGGAGGCCAGTGTTCCCCCAAAATCATCTCTGGAAGAAGCAGTGATTGCGTTGATCCGTTGTGTTCTTTTGGCTTATATTGAAGTTTATTCTCCCCTTATATAGCCACAATGAAATTAAATCACAAATGGCATGGTTGTGGGGGGAGGATTGTTTATGCTGTAATGTCAGCCCCTCCGAGCAAATGCGTAAACTCCAATAGGTTCTTTTATTTCGCAGGGCTCAAACTTCCCGGAGGAGGTACATGGCAGGCGCAATTTTCCCTGTTCTTGAGGTAGGACGCAAATTTCCCAGACGCAAAATTCTCGACACCGTTCGAATGACCTCGGAAGACTATATCTTTTTCAATACTTTTTTTATATTTTTTTTACTCAAGATTTCTTCATAGCTTCTTATTAAAATACTTACTAATATATCCTCATTTTATTGTCCTAACCAATCAATATGGGTATGTTGTCAGTAAAATATTTAGATTGATCGAGCCTCTGGTGTGTAACCACAGTATTTCATATCATCCCTCCATTAGAAATCTTTGCTAAACGAACCAATATATGTTGCCAATAAAATAGTTTAGAATGTTGAGCCCCTGGTAAATAACCACAGTATTTCGTGACAGACCCCCCTTCCTATTACCATGTTCTAGCTGCGTGCCTGACTCGGCTAATTCTCTACATTCTTTACCAAGCACACATTTTCTAAAGCGGAAAATGCTCTCTAAATACCTAAGCTCATTATTTTCAGCAGATGCACAAATTGGGTAACATTCTATCTACATGAATGTTATATATGTCGATTACTGGAAACCGCTTCTCGCTATCTATTACCATATTTACTATATAATGATTAACGTTAAAACCGGACATGGTTGATTTGTACCGCTTCCGGTTTGAATATTACATTCATCAGGACACTCGATTCTTAACTATTGACTCTGTATATCGTGGCCAAAATTGATGGTAATCCATCAGATAGTTCTTGAGACTGTTTGTTTCACTGACGGACAGAATGAATATATGGCTATAGAGTTTTGATAAACTAAATTCGTTAATGAGTGATGATGGAACAAATATAAGAAAGGGAACCAAGAGTAGGCCTACCACCGGAAAAATTTTCGAACACAAAATTAGCCATCGAAAACCCACATGACCTGGGTTAGAATACCATAGATGAAAACTCCACCACTGAGTCATCAATCACCCGCTTATTAGTTTTATTAATTATTATATTAATATAAATTAATGAATGCCTGCTTATGTTAATTATTGAACAATTACATTGTATACTTCGTAAAGTCAAAAATTAAAATTTGTATTTACTGTACATACAGTGAGCGCAGAAAGTGTTCGTACACCTATGCTATTGAAACGAGAATGCCTGCGAAAAAGAAACAGAAAATTTAAGAAGTGTAATAACACACACAATATGAATAATGAAAACTAAGCTTTATGAATATATCAATAAAGAACCACAAAGACAAGTTTAATGGTCAGAAAGTAAATAAATTCCGTAGAAAGTGTATAGAGTAGACGCAAAAAGAGATCGTACACCTGACGTACGAATACGAAACAAAGATACCAAAACTGGGGTTCACTAGTATTCACCTGAGTATACACCTCTGTATAGCATGACGAATAACAGAATAAGTTTAGTTGTGAATAGGAGTGAAAAAAACTGCACGGTGGGCTGTTAAAGTGGGAAGCAACCGAACCGAAACAAATGAGGAGACAAGAAAAGTAATTATTAAATTGCATAAGAAAGGTAAGTCTTTGAGAAAGATAGCAAACCTTGCAGACAGGCCTCGTTCAACAGTACAAACAATAATTGCGATGTACAGTATAATGTTTCTATCACTGTGAAAAAAAAAATGGAAGACCAAGAGTGTTGAGTGAACAAGATAAACGTTGCATTATTAGGGAAAGAAAAAAGGTTCCAAAAGGTAGTGCTGTGCAATTGGCAACGTATCTAGAAACACGCGGTGTTAAAGTATCAGCCAGTACAGTGCGGAATATTTGCATTGTATCATGGTCCGATAGCCAGGAAAATGTTATGGGTGAACAAGACAAATCGTATAAAGAGACTAAAGTTTGAAAAATAGGATAAAGATAAAGGATCAGGCTTCTTTCTGGAATATGGTCATATTTTCGGACGAAAGTAAACTTAATCTTATCGAATCCAATGGGAGGCGTATGGTATGGCGCAAGGGGAATACAGAGATGAATCCTCAAAATCTCGTCCCTAAAGTAAGACACGGAGGAGGGTCCGTGCTCGTCTGGGGTTGTATGAGTGCCTCAGGAGTGGGTCGTCTCCACTTTATCGATGGAGTGATGATCCACAAAGTGTATATTAACATATTAAAGGAAAATCTCCATAGTAGTGCGCAGAAAACAATTTATTGTTCAGCAAGACAACGACTCTAAACATACAGTGGAAAATACTCGATTGTGGCTACTCTATAATACCTTGAAACAGCTTCGCACACCTCCCCAATCCCCAGATATGAACCCCATAGAACATCTATGGTCTGTTCTGGAGACAAGAATCAGAAGGCACAGCTTCTCTACTAAAGAAGGCCTGAGAAAAGCTATTCAAGAAGAATGGGACATAATCAGTCCCGAAGCTACAGAACTACGAACTACTACAGGTGAAATCAATGCCACGAAGAATACAAACAATCATTAACGCACAGGGTAATCCCGCAAAATATTAAATAACGTAATATACTTTATAAACATTAATTCAATCATAAGTGTACGGTGACTTTTTGCGTTTACAAAAAAAGGAATTCTCTCTTTTCTTCTGAAAAAAACAGTGATTGTCTTTGTTTGGCCTTTCTCTTGTATATAAAAATAAAATGTATGAATGTGTAGTCTTAATTCTGGTTATATATATGTTTTACACCTCCCGTTCTCATGTTAGCTGTTTCCAATATAAAGTATGCACGGTGTACGAACACTTTCTGCGCTCACTGTAGGTATGTTGACAATAAGCGAATGTTATTAGAATATTTGTTGAGATTTCTTTTCCTTCACTGCCTTTCGCCTGGTTAAAAAGTAGTTTGCAGTGCTTTGGAGCAGCTGCAGGTGGGAACGCGATAATGTTTGAGACATACCGGCGACTTTTTTGTGTGTGAAAATAAGACCTTCCTCATAAAGCAGTAAATAACTGCAGTAGCAATTGTCTACGTAAGTGATAAAGACATATCCAACTACAAGAAACTAATACAGTATATATATTCATTATTGTGTTTCTCTTTTAACAGCTACTAGCTAGGGATTGCCAATTCCAGAATTTTTACTTTCCGGAATCCGGAAAGTAAAATTGGAAAAATTCTGATTTTTTTCTAAATTCCGGATTTTTTCCGAATGTCGGAATTTATCTGAATTCCGGATTTTTTCCAAATTCCGAAAATTTTCCGAATTCCGGATTGTTTTCTGAATTCCGGAATTTTTCCGAAATCCGGATTTTTTTCCGAATTCCGGAAAGTAAATTTTCCGATTCCGGAAAATTTTGGTCATCCCTAGTTTATATCCTAATAAAACGTATTGTACAATTCAGAAAGGTGCTATCTTTAATGCAATATTGCTGTGTACACACACACTTTTTTTTTTTAGTGTCTTGTGAAATGAAATATTTAAGTTTTACGTCCCTGCCGTTGAGGCTAAAAGATACGATGAAGATGAGAAATGGATAAAATGGTGGAATGAAAGAAGTGGGAGGAAACTGGAGAACCCCGAGAAAACAAACGAGGACGGTGTTTGTCTATTAGAAGCTCCACACGGCTCGAGCTGGGGTCGAACGAGGGACCTCAAGCACCCTAGGTGAACACTCTACTACTTTTTTCTTTTTAAATCGTTTTATTGTACTCAAGAAGCAATTACAACGAAGTGTTTATGAAGCTTGTCACAAGATAACAAGGCTCAACAAAAAAAAAATGTTAAATTAAATTTTTAAAAAAATCATATGAACATTGCGGGAGTTGAGAGCACAAAGAGTTGACTATAAAATTTGCAAACTTCTTATTACGCACATCCGTTGATAATTTTGAGTATTGTTGTTGTAAATACTGTACATAGAAGGCTCCCCTAGCTTCTAAGTTGGAAGTAAAACATACGAATTGACACTGTGCTGTTTACTAGCTGGATAAAAACGATAATCTGGCCTTAAAATTGTTAATATTTATATTGTGCTCTGAGCTACGAGTCAGAAGGGCTAGAAAGTGACGCAACTGAAACCATATTTGTAGGGATTCAAGACAGATTGTGATTCTATGAACTAACGTATTTATATTATTATACATTTATGACAAATAGAATCAGGACTAAACCCATATTTTCTACGCTTGTCTTTGGTATCGATAATGTTATGGACAATCATAAACCAGACAAATTTGCTTGCGACACTCAACGTCGAGTCATTGATATTAGCCCAAATATTGGCCCAATTACATAAACAGTCATCTAACACAATTTTAGGTGGGACATATAAGTTATTCATTTTAAACGCATACAGGTTTTTACTAGCTACTGTACGTAAATTTTGGAAATCAAAGTTCTGAGACATATATAATCAAACAGAACAGTTTCTAAGTACTTACAGCTTTTAGGTAGGTCAAACATACACAGGGGAAGACTCATATCTGTTTGGGCTAATACGTAATTGAGCAGTTGTTTTGTTACACTAACAGCTTCGTCTGCGTGCAAGGTCAGTGAGCGAGTAAGATACAAAGTGGTAGCTTTTAGCTTTACGTTTATCTATTTGATGCTTCCTTGTGAAGGTAAACAACACATTACATCATATTTTACACGAAAGACCTGATGTTTCCATAGAAACCAGCCACATAAACTTTGAATTTGTTTTCCTATGAGTTGAGGCATATGCAATACATTTGCCAAATATCATATTTTACTTAAAATATAAACATTTATAAATTTTGCTCTGGAATATAAACAGAGAGTTCTGAAGTGATTCACAGAACTTGAATGACGCAGTGTGTTTACAACATTCTTATAGTTATGAGAAATAGTGTTAATTAATGTTAGAATAAATAGTAATTCTTAATATTGTGACACTGTCGTCAAGAGGGACGGCATTTAAATTAGTAAAATCAATACTATTATCTAACATGTGTGATTTACAGACGTTTAATCTAGCTCCAGATGCTATCTCATAATCGTGAACACATTTCATCATGAGAGAATAATCTAGTGTTGAGGACACAAAAACTGTTATCATCTGCGTAACTAGCCACCTTCAGAACAGGGGTAATAATATTGAGACCAGTTAGGCGGTCATCCATGGCATGTAACAGGGGAGCAAGGCTAATAGCAAAAGTCAGCATCAAAAGGGGATCACTTTGTCGGATTGAACGATTGACGGGAATGGTTGGAGAGGTGACCATTAACATTTAACTTCGTATGTGCAACTTTGTAAAAATATTGCATCCAGGTAACAAATTGATCACTAAAACCAAATTTTCGGAAAACAGACCATAAATAAGAGTGTTCAATATTATCAAAAGGCAGTTTTAAAATCTAAATTAATCAGAGCCTCTTTAAGAACACAATCATTACAAATAGTAATACTATTTCTAATAGTTAACAGAAGGTGATAGATGGTTTTCTTTTTAGCAGCCACATATTGCAAATTATGTAATAACGTATCCATATATTCCATGAGACGTTTTTTGATACATCTACTAAAAATTTTGATATCTGTATTAAGAAGTGATATAGGTCTGTAATGACTAACATTAGAAGGTTGAGCTGTTTTGGGGATGGCTGTATTAGGGCGTTTTATAGTGTCTGAAGCAAAGAACCATTCATTGACAATCAATATTAGTGTATCACCCATTATGTCCCAAAATTTAACATACAAACGGTCAGAGATAGAGTCGTAGCCAGGAGATTTCCCTTGTTTCGCAGGATTCACAGCTCTTTTTATTTCATCTTTGGTAAATGTAGCACATAAAAGTTGATTGCCTTCGTCATTTATCACCTTAGGCACACTGTCAAGTAAGTTATTGTCACAGCAGGTAACAGAATCTATTCCGAATAACTGGTAGTAATAGTCATATATGGTGTTGCGAATATTGTCCTGAGTAGTTTGCAAAGAGCCTTGAGCATTTGTTAGGGATGAGATTAGTTTCCTCCTTCCAAGTTTGGTTTATTCTAACACATGTGTAAGTCAGCATTATTGTTCTTCTGGAAAACCTGGAACTTTACTATGTAACTTAATCCCTTCAATTTTCTGTTTATGGAATTGTAATAATTTTGCTTTGTATTTACGTACAAGGAAAAGGGCGGGACGAATTGTCGTAGCCTCAGTCTGTGCCTCTAAGAGACATCGGTAATAGAAATTATAAAGTTTCCGCTTATCAGCATAAATGTCAGAGAAATACCACCTACAAAAGCTTCGGATTTTATCCTTACAGTATTGATTCCACCACGCAAGATATGTTTTAAACCACTTCCTTTGTTTAAGCCAATAACCCCACTTTTTAGAGAAGAGCTTACAAAATATCTCATCGTTGAGCAGACTTTCATTCATGTGATAATACCCGCGTCCTCGAACAAGCATGTTGTCATCAATTTTAATTCCCATGATTAAACAAAGATGATCAGTGAAACACGTGGGATATCGATATACAGAAACAATTTGAGGTTTTAAGGTATCATTGACATACAGCCTGTCTATCCTAGAGCTTGAATTTTGTGTAACAAATGTGTCCCCTTTTAAATATGGGTGTTTAAAGTACCATACATCTACCAGGGACAAATTCTATACTAATTCATTCAATGTTGGACAATAGTTGTAAGTTAGTTTCGTTTTATGAGTTATGATTGAATTATGATCACCTCCAAATATAACATTATTTGTGCCACTAAAATATGGTGCTACTTCATTTGCATAAAAATATTCCTTTCTTTTCTATTATTACTTCCATTGGGCACATAAACATTGATAAGTGTGGTGCCATTAACTTGACCTTTTATAATTCTACCATTAGGATGCAATTCTACATTTGAAAGGGGGATGCCTTCTTTAACCAATTGCAGTACCAATAAGATTGTATGTACAATTATTATATACAATATACGAGGGATGTACCTTTAGAATTGTTGGACCAACTTCTTGGAGAAAAGCCACATCTATTTCAGATTTAAGTAAAAGGTCATTGAGAGCTTCAATTTTTATTGGTGATTGGATGTCGTCAATATTTATAGTTGCTAGTTTTAAGATAGTACACATTAGTATAGTAGTAAAAAGGTATCAAATTTGAGTAACGCACTTCATAATAAAGCACCACTGTTTGTCTGCAAGAACTGATCTGCTGAATGTTTAGGTGGGATTAGAAACTGTTGGTGACTCACCTGAAGTAGGAACTTCGGTATCAGATATATGTTCAGAACTCACTAATTTCGCTATAGACGACCGGGTGATTCTAGTTGATACTTCTGAAAGTCCCTGATCCGACTTCTTAGGTTGTTTGACTTGAGCTATAACCGTTCCTGCTTTCTTCCATGTCTTGTCTTGTAAGGCTTCCTGAGAACTCCGGGCATCACACAGTGGGGCGAAAACGCAAAAAGCTGGCCAAAAGGAAAAAAACGAAAGTTAGTAATATAGGAATTTTTTATGTAGTTGGCTAGAGTGATGTTAGAAGAGCCCAAATCCATAAATAGAATAGGGTTTTTACTTTATTCCGACTACCTGAGCCACTCTTAAGTAGACCCTTCAGCAGATCAAATACGCAGAGAACAATATAAAAATTGTGACGCGTCCGTTTAAACGGTTGTAACTTTCGAACGCTTTCATAGTTTTTAAATTTGTAAAGTTTTCCTATATCGTACTGGTAAGTAGAATAAGTGTATGAAGTGAAAAATTAATAATAATGATGTAATAATTTATAATTTGAATCGCAAGTCAGGCAAAATTTTCACATTGTTTATATATTTTATTAACTTAAAGCGTTGAAAACATTATGTGCACCCTCGTGCACCACGTTCATATTTTGTAGAATGGTAGTCTGAATATTAATGAATGCTGTCGACAAAAAATTAGCTGCCAAAACGTGCCAATTACGAAGCGTGTTGATGTTAATTATTGCTCATTAATGTTACAGTGACAAGCGGTTGCAGTTATCATAACCGAATCAAATACCAATAATTTGTGTCACTTAAGTAATAATACATTTCTAATGAATAAGAACGTAAGTAACAAGTAATTGTTCATCAAAATATGTGAAAAAAGTGAATGCTGTTAAAGATACATTGTGAAAATTACGAAGTATGTTGACATTCTTGTTATTCCGCCATTTTGGATCCGCCATTTCTTTTCAACTTTAGTTGCAGAATCGTAATCACCAACCTTAACAACCCCTTTATCGCCACTTTTGAGAACATTTCTACGACTTTTTCAACTTTTGCAAATTTTATTCCGCCATTTTGGATCCGCCATTTTGTTTTTTTCAACGTTAGTTGCAGAATTGTAATCAGCAACCTCAATAACCCCTTAATACTAAATTTCATTCAATCTGAATATAGTTATCATATTTTGGGCAGCTTTTTGCGTTTTCGCCCCACTGTGCATCGGCTCCTTTTTTCCCACTAGGACAACTCACAGGGAGAAAATGGAATCTTTTTCCTTGGATTGAACGGTGAACATGGAACATACAGCGGAAACTTCTGCTACACTAGAAATGTACTCTGGATTCTGAGTACTATCAACAACACTAGGGGAGGAGGAAACACTTTCTAGCAATACTTTCTTTGTGTCCTGCTCACTGACTACGTGCGGTTTCTGTTGCATATCTGACTCAACCAATGGAGAAGCATAATGTAAAGCTGGAGGGGCTGAAGATGAGGCCCTGTTCTGAGTGTCACTAACATCCTGGGTATGTAAATTGTCAGAAATTTCTCCGGAACATGATTGGTTAGGAACGCTATTATTAAGGACAATCGGAGCAGTGGCTACATGAGTCCCTCTATCACAGGGGTAGCAAGTCAGTCATTGACTTTGGAAAGTCCATATCTGAAGTCAAAGTAGGCAAATTAACCAGTAATCTCTCGGGTTGGCGAATCGCGAAAGTGTTCCTTAGCACTTTCGGTGTGTTCTAAGGTTGCTGTTGAAACAACGGCCCGTTTTTGATGCTGATAACATTGGTCTTGTAAGTGATTACTTAACTGACAGTAATAACAAGTACGGTCATGACCGTAATAAGTTACAATGAACATTGGTTATGGATATCAATGAATGACGGTATAGGCTTTAACAAGTACATAGTCACAATCTTTCGTCCAGATCTAACTTTGTAAATATGGGTATCGTTATAAATTTCATCTTTGATACCTTTTCACTCTCTATAGACAGACAAAGCACATGTGACATCAGTATCACTATATTCCGTGGGAATAGCATGTACTCGCACATGGGTTAAAGGCCGATCAGCTAATTCTAATGTTACTGGATATGTTCCACTATCGTCTTGAAAATTAACACTACCACTATGTGCTCGTAACAGTTTGTCACACAACAAGTTCGACAATAACTTAATATATAAACATTTACGATAAATATCCAACTCGAGACTTAGTATTTGTTCTTTTAACTGAAACGTGTTTTGAATAAACACATGGATTTTGATTGTGGAGGGACGGTAAGGAATCGCACGGAATCTTATTTTAATGTATTCACACGTTTGATATACATGTTGTAATTCTAAATAAGGTTCAATATTCACCACAGGTTGAAAAATATTAGAGCAAATAAAGCGTAAATTCCAATCAAATACAAAGTACACTAGGCGCATTCAATGCCACTCGCACGGTAAGACACTGAACAGAGCACCAGCGAAAGACGTGCTACCTCATGGACACCGAACACGTAACTAAGAAAAGTGTTATCTTTAATGCAATATTGCTCTGTACACATACTACTTTTCTTTTGAGTGTCTTGTGAAATGAAATGTTTAAGTTTTACGTCCCTCCCGTTGAGGCTAAAAGACACGATGAAGATGAGAAACGAATGAAATGGTAGAATGAAGAAAGTGGGAGGAAACTGGAAAACTCCAATAAAACCTACGAGCACGGTGTTTGTCCACGAGAAGGTCCATACGACTCGAGCTGGGATCGAACCAGGGACCTCAAGCACCCTAGGTCAACACTCTACCACTGAGCCACCGCGGCCCCTTTTGAGCGTATTGTGTCTGTGAAGATGTTTTCTGTATGTACACGAACTTCGCAAATATGGTAAAAATAAATGAAATGAAATCTTTGAGTTTTACTTCCCACGGTTATGCCTGTTGGGTTAAATGAGACGGTGATTATGAGTAATGAATGAAATGGTTGAATGAAGAAAGTGGGAGGAAACGGGTGAACCCCGACAAAACCCACGCACACGGTGTCTGTCCACCACAAAGTTCACTTGGCGGGGCCTGGGATCGAACCCGGGACCCCAAGCACCAGAGGCGAACGCTCTACCACTGAGCCACCGCGGCTCTGTAAAAATAAATAAATAAATAAATAAAGTAGTATAGCCGTTATATCTGGTGTGAATAAGCCTGAATCGATCCCAGACCAGCTGAGTTTCTGATGGATAATGTCCGTGGGAGTTATCTAAGTTTTTCCATCTTCTACCGTATTCGGACTCAATCATTGTATTTTTTTTAATAACCGTTTACTTTCATTTATCATCCCTCTCCTTTAGCCTAAAGGACACACACATGGGACTTGAAACTAAGATTTGATTTTTCCGGCTATGAAAAGTAACGCTTTATGAGACAAAACTTTGAGCAGCTCTTTCGTCATTTTGCTGCAGTATAAGTTCTTGAGTTTTGTTTGTTAAGGTTTAGCGTTTAGTTTCAAGACCGAGTCTATATGAGAAAGGAAGGGAATCTAAATCAGAGAAATTAGCTCAATGCTCTCCCATTGAGAAACTAGACCATCACAACGTACATCAGATGTGCGTGTTAGTCACTTGACCAACGGGTAGGGAAGATTGTGTGTTTGAGTCCAATAGTTGAACTTATTGTATTGCATTCTAGCTGAGCGTTAGCAATGGCAATTTCAATGGATTTAATTACTCTTATCTTCACGTAGCTCTACTCATCGTGACTCTGGAACTTACTACAGGAATAACTGTTTTTTTTTTCTGACCAGAGTATATACACTTACAGTGGCGTATGTACGATTTTGTTTCGGGAGGGCTTCGCTAACTTTAATCTTGGAAATTGAAAATTTTGCAAGATACTTCGTTTAGTTTAATATAGTAAACTAGCAGCGTTCACCCCGCTTCGCTGCGGTCACCCCG